>NC_056513.1:42523210-42531014 GCF_014905685.2 Nematolebias whitei
GGTTACTGTGGGTAATACACTAAGACGTCATAGTTTAAAATCATGCATGGCACGGAAGGTTTCCCTGCTTAAATCAGCACACGTCCAGGCCCGTCTGGACTTGCTTTTATTTTATTTTTAACGTAAAAAAATAAAATGTTGAATACATACTGAATATGCGCCACATGTTGAACATATGGGATGAAATTGTGTACACGGGGTCCCAGTTACATCCAACAATAAAATGTAAAAGAAAAACAGTAACAAGATCTAAGATATGAACTAAGAAAAATATCAACTAAAAAACATCTACTAATAAATAATACACTAAGCACTAATGGCAGTAAACAATCAAAACAATACGTCAAACAGCAACATGAACTTGAGTTTGTGCAGCTTTATGAATATCTAACCAGGATAATCACTGAAAAATCACATCATACCATACCATTTTATTTATAAAGCACTTAAAACAGCAACAAGGCCAACCAAAGTGCTCTGCAGACAAAACAACAGGTAACACACAAAGCAAAATACAAAATGAGGTAAATCAGAATATAGACATAAAAACGATGCAGATAATGATGACAAACCAGTGTGGAGCATGTAAGATGTAAGACTGATCACAGCCCTCCTGACACTGAACAGCATACACAACATTACTCTGTTTGTGCCGGGGGACTGGATCTTTGGGATGAACCAGTCCCCAGCCAAAGATCCAGTCCCCCGGCACAAACAGAGTAATGTTGTGTATGCTGTTCAGTGTCAGGAGGGTGATCAGTCTTACATCAGGGAAACAAAACAGCCACTGGCCAAAAGGATGGCCCAGCACAGAAGATCAACATCATCAGGCCAGGACTCTGCGGTCTACACTCATCTCCAGGCCAGAGGTCACTCTTTCAGGGATGAAGATGTTCACATCCTGGACAGAGAGGAACGATGGAGAGAGGAGTAAAGGAGGCCATCTTTGTGAAAAGAAATCGTCCATCATTAAACAGGGGTGGAGGCCTCTGGGTTCAATTGTCCCCCTCTTACAATGCTGTTATTGCTAGTATCACTCAACCCTCTGTGAACAGTAAACAGCCATCAGTGTGCTAATGATCCATTGTTAGGCTGATGGTCCTTCTTGAGCATGTGATCAGCTGGTTTTGGTTGTCAGCAGCAAAACTGGTTGATCCACTCTGAGAAGGTGCTATTTAAGAGACTGAGCTGAAAACAGCACCTCAGACTGAGGAAGTCTCTCGGATGAGAGACGAAACGTTTCTACATTTTTTTTGTTGATTTGCTTTTTTTTTTTTTTTTTTGAATGTCCAGAGGACCAGATTTAACTTTTTTAGATTTTTCTACCTGGATTATTGAGCATGCATCAGGATACTGTTTACTATATCAAGAATGGACAGACCTAGAGTTGGAAACACCTCCTTTAGTAGTCGAGGGGGGACCACATCAAAGGGGGAACCAGGTTTCAAGCTGCACATGACCTGCTCTAGAGAAGATAGAGTGATGGGTTCAAAATGGTCAAAAGGAGCTACAGATTGAGGTGGGATGGATGGGTCATGAGTCGGAGGGGAAATGAGAGCCCTGGTTGTTGCAATTTTTTCCACAAAGAAATGTAAGAAGTTGTCGCACAGCTCAGTCGAGGCTTCCAGAGGTGACGGTTCAGTGAGGTGGAGAACAGAGTTTAGGGTGGAGAAGAGGACACGTGGGTTGTGAGAGTTTGAGGTAATTATATCAGAGAAGAATTTGGATTTAGCAGCTTTTACTGCTTTCTGATAACAGCACCAACTCTCTTTAAGTATCTGGAAAGAGACCTGCAGCCTGTCTTTCCTCCACTTTCGTTCCGCCCTCCTACATTGCTGCCTAACGGCCTTGGTGACGTCACTCAACCACGGTTCTGCTCTCAGTTTTGATTTTTTGGTTTTAACAGGTGCAACATGATCCAGAGTCTTTAAGCAGACAGAGTTGAACTGGGATGTCAGCTCCTCAGTGGTGGTGAGAAACACCGGGGCCTGAATGATCATTTCAGAGTTATAAACATCTGTGAAACTTGCGGCAGTGAAGTGGTTAATGGTCCGGGTACTACGTGCTGGAATGCACGACTTAGGAGTTAGATGGGGGAGGGTGAACTCAAACCGGACTGGCATGTGGTCTGAAAAAACATTATCACCAATAACAAGATTATTAACAGTCATATCATGAGTTAAAACAAGGTCCAGTGTATGTCCACGCTCTTGGGTGGGACTGTTTACATGCTGAGTTAAATTAAATGAGTCCAATAAATCTAAAAAGTCCTTAACCAAGGGCTTCTCAGGACAGCACACGTGCAAATTAAATTCCCCAATAATGAAAAGATGCTCATATTTTGGTGTGATTTCAGCCAAGAAGTCAGAAAACTCATTTATGAAATCCTTAGATCGAGGTGGGCGGTAGACGAGTGCAAATAACGTCGCAGGTGAATGTCCGAGTTCAAAGACGCTCAGCTCAAAGCTGGCACGGGAAACTGGGATGGGCAGTTGTTTACAGTCAAAAGTTGATTTGAATATTGTTAATAATCCACCACAGCGCTGTCCTGATGGCCGCGGGCGTTAAAACACAGACTGTTCGGTGGCAGTAATTCCATCAAGGCGCTGGACTCACCCGGAGACATCCAAGTCTCTGTGATGCAGAAAAAGTCCAACTCGTGCTCTTGAAAGTAATCCCTGAGGATAAAAGTTTTGTTGGTAACAGATCTTGCGTTGACCAAACGCATCCGGATATTGTCCAAAGTGGAGCCAGCAGCGGTGGAGATAGCGTGCACTAATGGCCGCAGGTTTTCAATAACAGCCCCTCCAGGATGGTCCGGGCTGCGCAATGGCTGACAACTCCCGCTGGTTGTCTGGTCCGGGCACGCGGGAAGCTGGAGACCATGACCGCTAGCTGGAGAGGAACCAGCGCAGAGCTTTCAGCTTCACCAGCTGACCAGCACATTTTCCCCGGCGTCTGAAGCGAGATCTCTGGGCAGGCAGGTGAGGAGCGCAGTGGAGGTAAGCTGGCACGTCCGCCAGCAGGGAGGGAGGAGGGGGGGGGGTCCAGAGGTACGCTCATAATGGTCAAAATAAGCGACTTCAGTGCCAGAAAAACGAAGATCCAAAAGTTGTTGTCTATCATACACCAGCAGAGAGTTGATGTCACAGATGTGAAATGCAAAAAAACAAAAATAATCTGAACACCATCAGCAGAGGTGGATTGCAAGCCATGTACACGTGCGCCATCTTACCGGACAATTGATAATCTTGATAATCAAAGTGTGTTTAGTTCATACCATTTCTAAATGTTGAAGTGAACCACTCATTTTAAATCAACTGTGAAACAGTATTAATGATTTTTAAACCTCAGCAGACTTAGAAATCATTTTAAATGTCTATTTACAAAGTAATTGTGCATTTTGATCTTCTGTCTGAATAAGGAGTAGTGATGTCGGTCAAAAGTCAGAAAGCAAGTTATTAGAACGAAGTGTCTTGTTTTTAAACCTAGCAGAAAGTAAATAAGAAGCTAGCACCTGCAAAGTTTCTCACTTCTTCAAAACATTTCTCTGTCTGTACTAAACGTTCTTAAACATTCCTGCTGTCTTTTTGACTCCTAATAACCCTCTGACATCACTGAAACACCGCCCCTGCTGGTTGTTTCAACCAATCAGGAAGTACTAAGTGACCGGAACTGAGTACTCTTTCAAAAGTCAACACTTCCTGGGACTATTCAGTCTTCCTAGAGTCTTCCTAGAGTCTTTCACCGGAGTCTTCCACTTCTGAGTGGAACTTCGGACTCAGTCTTACTCAGTTTTCCTCAGTCTTCCTTGGGACTATGGAGTCTTACTGAGAGTTCCTAAGGAACTTTCAGATTTAATCAATAGCTGCTGGATTTGACCGTGAGACGAGGGTCCGTCCATCCCAGCGGAGTTACAGCGCCTCGCTGTGAACTCACCCGGGCGTAACGCCCTACAACTTCGAAGGAAGCTTGTTCAGTTGAACGGAGTAAACCACACGACTTCTGACGATGACCAGCCACCCTGACCGGAGACGCTGTAAAGGTAGCGTGCATAGGGACATCTAGACCGGAGCTGATCCATCATCTGCAAAGGTAAAGAGACGTCACGAGTTGTCATGCACTAAGTGGACCGGGGGTTGAGCTGGTGTTGAAAGAAGCGTGCTAATTCTGGTCAACAAACATCCATCTTCCTTCATCCATCTTCCTTTTAAATCTATTCCTTTCCTTAAACTTTTATTTGCCAGTAATCTAGATGCCTCAATCAGTAATGTTCTGTTGTCTTGTTAGTAAAGTGTGCCAAGTTTTTATTAATTAGAAACAGATCAGCAAATCAATGTGTACATGTCTTGATGTTAAATTTTGATTCTGTTAAATAAATGACCGCATTTATTCTGATGGGTCAAAGAAAAATGGCGTCTCATGTCACTGATTAAACAATCCTCAGTTATCTCGGTCACATGGCATTAGTTTAACTCGAAAAAGAAAAGAATCCGTTGTAATTAACAATTAATATTCTTTGTGCTTGAACTAGCTTTAAGAATAATTAATTAGTAGTGAAGCTACGGCAAAGCTGTCCCCTGCTTCACTACACCCCCCACCTAAAAAAACCATCAACTAACCCCCACACACACAGAAAAAACATAAACACACAGATAAAAATGACTACTATTATTTTTTCAGCTGCTGTCTTCTTCAGGGGTCACCAGAGTGAACTAACTCGCACGAAGCTTTGGCAATTATTTTTACATTGGATGCTCTTCTTGACAACCACAGACCACTGAGCTACCACAGCCTCTGTGTGGAGCAGAGAGATGCATCTAGGACACATAGGACAGCAGATGGTGGGGGTTAAGGACCTTGCTCAAGGCCCCAGAGTGGGGCGAATGAGGGTGGAGGCAGGTGTGGGCGCTTCACCTTTCTCACCCACATTTGAATGTTGTCGGTACAGGGAGTTGAACCGACGACCTTCCGATCACAGGTCCACCTTTTCTAACCTCTGTTCCACCACTTCCCTACATGCAGATAAAAGATGATATAAATAATTAAAATAAACAACACAACAACAACAACAACAGCTGTCTGTCTGCATCTGGGTAGAAGCTGCGTCTGAGCATTGTTGTTCCGGCCTTATTGCTCCATGACCTTCTGCCCGAGAGGAGGGGGTCAAACAGTTTATGGGTAGGGTGGGTGGGGTCCTCCATGATGTGAGCTGCCCTGCTCCTTCTTGTGTAGATGTCCTCCAGAGAAGAGAGGCTACAGTGAGTGGCCCTCTGGGAGGCTTTCATCACTCTCTGCAGCGCCTTCTTGTTGGCAGCGGAGCAGTTTCCATACCAGGAGGGGTTGGAGGTGTGCTCTCCACCACACACCGGTAGAAAGCTGGCAACACTGATGAGACCTGTCTGTCTCAGCCTCCTGACGATGTTCTTCTTGATGATGTTCTGAGTGTTACCGGCTCATGTCAGACTCCTGGAAATGTGAACTCCCAGCTTTTTGAAGCTGTGAAGCATTTCCAAGGCTCTGCCTCTGATGACCAGTGGAGAGTGGGTGTGACTCCTTCTTCTGAAGTCTATCAACATCTCCTTAATCTGTACATTAAGGTGGAGGTTGTGCAGCCCATATGTTCCTCTTCCTCCGTCCGGTAAGATGACTCATTATCGTGGGATATCAGTACCACTACAACAACCACCAGTATGTCATTTGTACTGTCACAGTACAATTGTTTGGGTGTTTAGCTGAGTAGTCGTGTGTGTACAGGAGGGGGCCGAGAACACACCCCTGTAGTGAGCTAGTATTGTGAATGATGGGGGAAGATGTAGTGCCATGGATCACCCAGATGCAGAGTGAAGGTGTCTGTCCAAGCAACAAGTGTTTGTTGGCCCAAATCTTTGTAATGATATTAAAGGCAGAGCCAAAATCCAATAACAAGCAAAGTTGAAGAGCTTTGAGGAACATCCTTGATGCCAAAGATAACTCTGGTGGAGCTTAAGATCTGCAGAGAAAAGGGAAAATTTGCCATGAGAACTGCCAGGCACCACCAGAGTGAGGCTTCATGCAAGAGTGGCAGGAAAAAGACAAGAGGAAAAAATGGGACTCCTTGAAATTTGTTCCCCAACCATGGAGAACCTTGTGTTCAGATCAGAGCTAACAACAAAGACAACTTTATGACGGAGGCAGATCTACTACCTCTCATCATGCTGAGAACATCATACCTACAGTGAAGCATGGTGGTGGCAGCATCATGCTGTGATGTTTTTCCTCAGCAGGGACTGGAAACTTGTCAGAGTTAAAGAAAAGATGGATGGAGCAAAAATATATAGATTTTTTTTTTTTTGAGGAACTTGTTGGAGTAAGACTGGGATTGAGGTCCACCTTCCATTAGGACTATGACCCTAAACACACAGCTGAAGAACATCCCACTGGTTTAAGGAGAACATAAAGGTCCTGGATTAGTCCAGTCCAAGTCCAGACTTGAGTCCACATGAGAATCTCTGGTTTGATTTAAAGATTGTTGGACACAAGCAGCAGCATCCAACATTGATGAGCTGCAGCTGTTTGGTCCTGAAGAACAGACATTAAGTCCAGGATAGATAAAACAAGATCAAGGAGAGAGACTTGAACGTTGTTAGGAAACAAAACACAAGGTTATGCAACCTATTCTTGAGTAGGTTGGGAGTTTTGGAACATAATCCATCCATCCATCCATTTTCTTCACCCGCTTATTCCATTTTGGGTCACGGGGGTCACTGGTGCCCATGTCCAGCAATCACTGTGCGAGGGGCGGGGGACACCCTGGACAGGTCTCCAGTCCATCACAGGGCCACATAGAGACAAACGAGACAAACAACCATTCACTCTCTCACTCACACCTAGGGACAATTTAGAGTTACCAATCAGCCTAACATGCATGTTTTTGGTCTGTGGGAGGAAACTGGAGTACCTGGAGAAAACCCACGCATGCACGGAGAGAACATGCAAACTCCACCCAGAAAGGCCCCTGGACCGGGGTTTGAACCAGGGACCTGCTCGCTGAGAGGCAGCAGCTCTACCAGTTGTGCCACGTGCTGCCAGCTAAACTTTATTATTTATTTTATTTTTTCAGGTATTTTTTAATCTGTTAGTTACAAAACATTTTTTTGATTGTCCATTTTTGACGCCCAAAAGGGTCGTAACTAATTAGTTTAATTTTTCACACTTAAAGACTTTTCCGTCGTCTCTTTCTTGGTCTAGTCTACCCGAGGTAGTGAAAGTATTTGTGATTAACTACATTAAATAAATTGGCCACGACACACTTGAAAAAATACTTGTGTGAATAAATGACACTATGTAGTTTTGAACTGCGCATGCACAGTTTGTTTCATGTTTGGACTGAACGAGTGTGAACACAGACATCATAGATAAATACTAGATACAGCAGTGACCGCCGTAGGGCCGCCATCTTGGAACGGTCGCCCGCTCCACTCAGTGTATGGTATGGTATGGTATGGTATGAAGTTTATTCATTTTAAAAAAAGTACAAAACAATTCCATAACAATATATAAAAAGATATAAAAAAGTTTAAAATGAAAGGCAGCAGAAAGAAGAAAAAATCTTATTATATCTGCCCCTTTTTTCAAACAATTATTTCAGACATATTAATTTTCAAGTAACAGAACAGTGTGACCTGGTTGTCAGGAGCAATGAAGTATCTGCGCGTTTAATCCGTCATAATAATTTTCTTATATACACACACATTATAATATCGCAATCTTACATTATATCAATTTTATATATACACATCTCATGTATATATATATATATATA
>NC_056513.1:42531114-42538834 GCF_014905685.2 Nematolebias whitei
TATAAATAAAAGGTTGAAATATATATATATATATATATATATATATATATATATATATATATATATATATAATGGTTTTTTTTCAGATGTTTGAACAACTGACTGTCTTCGTACAGTTAGCAAAATATCTCATGAACCACTTAACAGATTTTAGTGAAACTTTCAGAAAATAATCACAGGATCATCATCTACAACTGATTAACTTTTGAAGTCAACTAAATTCAAGAAGATTGCCACATTTTAATGAACTTAAAAACAGGAGGGGACATGGTTAAATCAGCCACTTTTACAAATGTCTAAGTATAATTGGAGGTGTTTGTAGGTAATACATGGGCGCAAATTCAAGTCATAAGCATTTTGTGCTTGTAAATAAGTTGTGTGTAAAATAAAGTTGTGGTTTATGCTTGTGTAGATAGGAATTTGTACATGTAAAAAAATTGTATTTATAAAAATTACATGTTACAAATCATTTTTGTTAAGGTCTATTTACAGATATGCTACAAATAAAAAAACCATGTGTAAAACTCTGCCTGTGCGTTTCATTTTACAAGTACGAATCTTGACCAGGGCGGCACGGTGGCTCTGTTGGTAGAGCTGCTGCCTCTCAGGGAGATGGTTGATGGTTCAAATCCCGGCCGGGGGCCTTTCTGGGTGGAGTTTGCATGTTCTCTCCGTTCATGCGTGGGTTTTCTCCAGGTACTCCGGTTTCCTCCCACAGACCAAAAACATGCATGTTAGACTGACTGGTAACTCTAAATTGTCGGTTGTTTGTCTCGTTTGTCTCTATGTGTCCCTGTGATGGACTTGCAACCTGTCCAGGGTGTACCTCGCCCCTCGCACAGTGATTGCAACCCCCATGACCCAAAATGAAGGAAGCGGATAAAACATGATGGATGGATATATATATAAAAAATAAACAAAAACAGCTATGGTAAATGGACTGCACTTATATAACACCTTTCTATCTGATCAAGACACTCAAAGCTCTTTACAACAATCTGTGCCTCATTTACCCATTCATACAGCTCTATACTAGATCTCTACAAAGCTGATTCAACAAATCATTCTAATGAGCCTAATCAGAGCTTTATCACATTCATACACTGATGGGACACACATCAGAGGCAGTGAGGGGTTCAGTGTCTTGCCTATGGACACTTCAGCATGTGACTGCTGGTGGATTCGAACCCCCAACTCTCGCATTGGAGGACGACTGCTCTAACCACTCAGCCACAGCCGCCTCTTAGCCCCCTAGCTAGTTTGTAAAGCGATGCAAAATACTAAAAGCAGGAACATGTCTGTGTTGGTTGTTGCCAGCAATTTATCAGATGTTTGAAGGCACTTAGAGAGGTCAAGGTCAAGAGCTTCAGATCTATCTGTAAGATATTCCAGGAAACAGGAGCAGAGGAGGAGAAGGTCCTTTTGCCTAGTTCAGTTTGCACTGAGGGAACACTGCAGATAATAATGTCCTGAGAGCGCACGCTGTAGCTGCACTCACACAGAGACATGTAGGAGGAGATGTATGAAGGCAGCAGACCAAGAAGTGATTTAAAGATGAAAATGTACCAGTGGGAGAGTCTGCGTGAAGCTAATGATGACCAGTTAACCAGTGAATACTGGGTGCAGTGGTGGGTACGATAATCACAGCCAGTTATGAATCTTAGTGCACCGTGATAGACAGCATCCAACATCTGCAACATCCAACATCTGCAGGGTTCTTGTAGGAGCGTTCATGTAAATAATGTCACCGTAATCAATGGAGGGAAGGAAAGTCACAGAAACGAGGTGTTTTCTAGCATTCAGGGTTAGACAGGATCTGTTTCTGAAAAAGAAACCCAGTTTAACTTTCAGTTTCTTTACCAAGTTTTTGATGTGGAGGTTTGGGAGGACCAGCATGACCCCCCTACACACCACGGCTGGAGGACTCGGGGGCAGGGCTCCTCACCTCAGCTGGGCCTTGTAGAGCGTCAGAGACTGGGTCGTGCTGCGGTCCTGCTCCAAACACAAGATGAAGGTTAACTTGAGGTTAACTCGTATGATCCGCTGCCGGAGCTGCTGCTGACAGGAGGAGGGACTCGCAGAGGAACCCACACCTGAGCCAGAGGCCACGTCGCCGCCTCCTGAGTCCAGCTTGTGTTTCTTGCATGGCCCGATGGCAGCGAGAGCTGTGAGGTTGGGGTCTCGCTGTCAGATCTCAGCTCGTCCTGCTGATGCCTCTTTTTGCCCTCTGCTCGAGCCGAATCTGTTCTGGATCTTCCTGCCAGGCCCAGCTCTTGGCGGCCTTCAGCAGGATCTCTCGCTCCTGCTCGTCTTTCCTCTCCTTCTCAATACGCTCGAGCTGCTCGAAGAATATCAGCTGGGAGCGAACAGTCATCGTCTGCTCGTAGTGATCTTCGTCCTTTCCGTCATCCGAGCGGTTATTTCTCATTCTGATGGTTAATGTATCCTTAAAATTAAAACTTTAACAACATTTGTAAATGGTTGCCAACGTGTATTTGTTTACCAACAAAAACGGCCAAAATGACGGGAAATGGGTCAAATGATGTATTGGTATGTATCTATGCTTTATTCAACATTTGTTGAATAAAGTCAGAAGCTAAAAGTGCTCTGTTTATACATTCCTGCATTTGAAAATCACATTTCAGTACATTTGGAAAATTACTGGATTTTAAAATTGCACCACGTTAGTTCTTTTTTACGTACCAAAAAAACAATGATTCCTCCAACACTAAACAAATTATTATTGTTACCCCATATACTGAGTTTGTAAAGAACAGCTATACACAATGATGTTGTTTTTTTAATGTACTTTACAAACTATAAGGGCCAAAGACAGTTAAATGACAATAACCAGCCTAACTTGACAAAAACCCGACTGTCCACCAGATGGCGCCATAGTAAAACAAATAAAGTAACAGGCCGTCTTTTTTTATCATTTGTCCTATTTATTTAATTAATTTTAGCAACTGAAAAATAAAAGGTTTAACCTAATGGATATATGAATTAAATACCATCATTCATTTCATTCATTAGGCACATTTGTGCACAACAATAAATATCTCCATGGGACTCATTTACTACACCGTGTTGAGGATGAGAAAATTTGCGCATGCGCACATGCAGCCTCTGCCGTTAGCATAGATAGCCGGTTAGCTTACACCAGCCATAAAGTGTGTGTCCCAATCCAACGGCTGCATCCTTCGAAGGACCCGGCCTACCTGGTCGATGTAGGCCGGGTCCTTCAAAGACCACGTAGACCGGAAGTCAGGGACAGGTTGCGAACATGACCCTGTGCAAAGATATAAACAGTGTTGATATATATGACCCTGTGTAGTTTTGAACCGCGCATGCGCAGTTTGTTTCATGTTTGGCCTGAACGAGGCATGCGCGGCAAAGATTGACTTCCTGTCAAGATGGCGCTGGCCAGAGGGTTAACGGGTGTGTGGAGGACATGCAGCGGCGCGTTAGCCCGGCACCCTCTCCTCTCTGGCTCCGTCCGAGCACAGGGCTCTGTTAGCGGGGAGGTGCTGCCTCAAACCTCGCTGACCTCTCCCCCGTGGGCGAAGGACATAATCCACGTGTCCCCGGAGGAGGAGCGGCGCCGACATGCCGCGGTGGTGAGCACCGTGCAGCAGCTGGTCCAGGGGCAAGACTTCGGCCGGCTGTTCGCAGTGGTGCACTTCGCGAGCCGCCAGTGGAAAGTCACCAACGAGGACTTGATCCTGATCGAGAACCATATCGATGCGGAGTGCGGGGAGCGGATCCGGATGGAGAAGGTGCTGCTGGTCGGGGCGGAGGACTTCACCCTGGTCGGTAGGCCTCTGCTGGCAAAGGATCTAGTCCGGGTCGAAGCCACCGTGATCGAAAAAACCGAGTCGTGGCCCAAAATGAACATGCGATTCTGGAAGAGACATCGGTTCCAGCGCAAGAAAGTCATCATCCAGCCGCAGACGGTGTTGAGGATCAACACCATCGAGCTCTGCCCCAGACTCTGCTGATGGACTGGACCTGGGTCAGAGCAGACCTCCTTCACTCTGCTGATGGACTGGACCTGGGTCAGAGCAGACCTCCTCCATTCTCCTGCTGCAAATAAACTCAGAGCACGAGTCCGTTTTATTAAACATGGAGTGTTTCAGGATCGCAGGTCCTCCAAACATCTGGATTTCTAACAGACGGAGTGATGTTTCTGTCTGTGTCCGTGTAGATCTCATGAAACAGCTGATTTCAATAAAAGTTTTCTTTGGGTTTACATCTACAGCTGGTAAACTGGAGTCAACCTGATTCAAGATGGCCGCCATAACTTGTCAACCTCAAGCATAAATAAATAAATAGCTGCAAGTCAGATATGAGCTAAAGTTTGGCGGGTCGCAGCCGAAATGGACCCAACGAAGAGCTCGTCACATAAAATGATGCAAAATGTTTTCAAGGTTTAACAAATGTCTTGAACTCATTTCTTGTAAGAGCTTACATTCAAACTGCAGGTTCATTTTGTTTGCAGCAGAATAAAAAATAACCCTTGAATTGAAAACATGAACTTCAAGACTACACATGGAAAATGTCTCTTTAGTCACATTTATCATTGATTTAACATTTTCACACTTAAAATCTATTTTCAAAAATCAACAGCGAGCCTTATAATCTTTAATGCTCCTTATAGTCTGTAAAATACGGTACCTTCTGAGGAAAATAAAAATCACACGGTAGACCGAAGATGCAAAACATAGTTTTTATTTCAAAAGCTGATTGAATCTAGAAAAGGAAAAACTGCTCCCAGGATTTGTGAAGGCACTGTTGAACATTTCTGCTCAGCGGTAACGACGTGGTCCAACAGTGTGGACGGGTTACAAACAGGTTCCTATGTGGAGGCTGTAAACATCCCACACGGCACAAAACTGCCCCTAAAACCCAATCGGCTCGGAGAAAACAAAGTCCTGTAAACTCAAAACACTTTGTATTCCAGTGTAAACCTCTGAAGCCACAGATGTTGGTGCTGATGTTTAAGACGGGCGGTGTCATTACTAATCACAGCTTTTTCAGATTCACAAAAATCAAACGCATCTAAATGTTAGGCTGCTCTAAAGATGAACTTCACCAAAACCTACGCACCTGGAGGTTGAACGAACCAACATTTTCTTCACGACGAGCTCCAACATGGTCTTTCAGAGGCCCCGTGGTTCCAACTCTAGTTGACTTTGAAAATGTACCGAGACCAATCAGCCCCTGCACACCAGAGGAAGAGCCAGCGCTCGTCCAGCCCGTCGCTTCTGGTTGGCACGTGTCAATTTACAGACGTTATCCAAAAGAAACGAGACGGACAGGGACGTGCGTCCACAGAGAAGACACCTGGCGTGTAAACAGGACTACAGAAGACACCTGCTGGAGTTTGACAACAAATCAGGCCGTCCGCTACGCTTCAGTGCATCCCACTGTCCAGAGGAACCAACGTAATGGAGGCGACGTTCAGTCGAGGGTGAATTCACAGCGGTGATCCAACCAAGCCTGAAATTCAAGATGTTTCAATAAACTGCTCAAGTATTTATCTTTAATTGCAAAGGTAGAGTTCTCCCTGGGGTTTATAAAGTACAGGCATTCAGTTTTACAGACGTAAAGAAAATGTGTTTTTGATTCACGGTTCGTGTCAAATGTAGAATTTTCTAACGAAGGGACTAACTTTTTCATTTCAAAACAAAATTTCAAGAATTATCTTTAAAAGTCCAATCAAAATCGTCCAAAAGACCGACTCCTCTTCCTGAAAGTTGTCTTCTGTCCGTGCAACTTGCTGTCCCTTCCGCTCGTCCTCTGGTGTGTACGAGCCTTTATCAAACGGGTCCGGGGCCACCGACTGATCGTAAAACACTCGCATCTCAAACTCGCTCTCCTGGTGAAATGGGTGGCCATAAATGCCGATGCCCACAGGCCGCGCAAAGTCGCCCGGGACGACCACCACGTCATGGCCGCAGGTAACCGACTGCAGCTTGTAGGTGTCAAAGCTAGGGTGGAGGGTTTTATCGGACACGTAGAGGTCTGCATCTCCCTTGAGGCTCTGCATGTGCAGGATAATTCTCCCGTCGTGGTTGAGGCGCAGGTAGCTGTAGTTCCCGGCTCCGATGTGGCCCTGGACCACGTGGAGCAGCACCCACTCTTCAGGAA
Organism: Nematolebias whitei; assembly: GCF_014905685.2. Classification (NCBI taxonomy): domain Eukaryota; kingdom Metazoa; phylum Chordata; class Actinopteri; order Cyprinodontiformes; family Rivulidae; genus Nematolebias; species Nematolebias whitei. The sequence goes on from NC_056513.1 coordinate 42,537,265, forward strand.
CGCCGCCGTCGTCGTCTCCCGAGGGGCTCAGGAAGCTTCTGGCCTGCGACACCAAGAGGATGAGGACCAGTGCTGTGCTGCCCAGCGTCATGGTGAAGGCATCGATCAGTCCGTCAGACAGCCTGAAACACACGGAACAGGACTCGGATAACTGCACATGAACATCACGCCGTTTGTTCACAGCCCAGACCTCTGACTGGACGAGCTTTACGAACGACTACAACCCAAACCTACACGTTTTCAAAGCTTCGTCCTCAACAGCGTTGGTCGCATTTGAGAAATGATTCATCTGTTTTTTGTTGTTTTTTGTGTAGAAAACCCATTTGTCTCCATTAAACAACTTTTAAAATAAATTAAAAAGAACAACATTTGGATCTGCGAGTCACGTCGAGCTGAATAAAGAACCTGTTAAGTGAAGAACAATAAATGTCTTCGCACCAAAGACCTAACTTTACAGTTTAAACGTGTTTAAACAGTTTTTAACTCAGCTGGGTCGTAAAAAGATACGAGTTTTGACTTCCCCCATGATGCGCCGTGGAAGTCCAGAGGTGAAGAGACAAGTTGTCTGGAGTTAAAACACTTTAATAAACTTTTGCAAAGACCTGTTTGTCTATAATCAGACAGTGAAGACTAAAGGTTGTAGCCAAACTCGACCAGAGTCAACCTGCACAGAATTGTTTTTAACTTTTAATACACTGTATTTGTTGTATTATACTTGACACTGCAAGTACTACTGTGAGAGAGAAGTTATTTAAAACAAAACCACACAGTAGAGCCTGAGTTTAAAAAGAAACGATCGTACTTCCGTGTCCAATGATCAAACGCTGCATCATCCAGCAAAAAGGAGTAAAACTAAAATAAAATAAAATATATAAAATCATTTTGCTTTGATTATCGAGTTGATTGTCCACCAGCTCAAGAAAAGTTAAAAATAAACAGCAAGCTGTCTCCTACTGTGACCTTTGACTTTTAAACATGCACATTTTTTAAACATTAACTAAACTCATAACTCAACTCAGGCTCATAAAATGACTTTAATAAACATTTTCAGTTTGAAGTTTAATTAAAACAGAGTCAAAGTTATGCTAACAGGCCGACAGCTAACAATGGGAGCTGAGCAGATCAGCTTAAAGTCCAGTAAATGTACAACAACAGCTGAAGAAGTGACGAGCTGCGCCTTCAGCTGCTTGTTTGGAGAAATTCAAGCTAACGCTGGGATTAGTAGCTAACAGCTAACGTCACGTAGCTAACGCTTTCACGTTGTTACGGAATCAAATGTTCACCTGTACAAAGATAAAACACGAAGGAACTCCGAACTAGACAATTAGGTTCCAGTCGAGTTACCAAATGTGCGGTCGAGCTGCTCGACATGACAAACTACTTACACAGCTGTCGTTTCTTAACAGGCATCTTGTAGCAGAGCAGCAAAGTTCTTCTTCTTCACCTCCTCGTGTTCCGTCGACACTGCAACAGGTGTGGCTGCAGCGCCCCCTGCAGGTCGACACTGCAACAGGTGTGGCTACAGCGCCCCTGCAGGTCGACACTCCAACAGGTGTGGCTGCAGCGCCCC
>NC_056513.1:42538844-42539545 GCF_014905685.2 Nematolebias whitei
AGCGCCCCTGCAGGTCGACACTCCAACAGGTGTGGCTGCAGCGCCCCCTGCAGGTCGACACTCCAACAGGTGTGGCTACAGCGCCCCCTGCAGGTCGACCGAGGGATCACACCGGCTCATTTCATTCCATCTGCTTCTGCTAAAAGTTCACGGCATGTTTCATTTTTTAAATTAGACAAAAACATTATTTAAATGAGAAACCAAATTAAAAGACACCACCCTGATATTCTCTTATTGAGTCCTGTAGTTTTAAATTATCCACAGGTTATTTCCCCCCAGCTTTGCTCTATCATAGGAAGCTTCATCAGCCTTTGGGAGAGAAATCAAGAAAGTACATCCAATATTTTGTGGTTGTTGGCATCTTAAAATAGTCCAGAACTGTAAATTAATAAGCATTACAAAACTACACAGAGCACAGTGAGTGCTGGGGCATTTAAAATGTGATAATCTGGAAAAACTTTCATATTGCCTCACTTTTCTCCAACAACACTAACACTGATGACTTGAAATATCAAAAATTTTGTCTGTCACTAAAGAGCTCCACTTCATCAGTTCAGTCAGACTTCCAGCTCGATGTGGACTGGAACCTCCCTTCACTTCAGTGAGAAAACAGCTGAGATGTTAAGACTCCAAACAGCTGAAATGTTAAGACTCCAAACAGCTGAGACGTTAAGACTCCAAACAGCTGAGACGTTAAGACT
>NC_056513.1:42539645-42541062 GCF_014905685.2 Nematolebias whitei
TGCATGATTTTAAACTATGACGTCTTAGTGTATTACCCACAGTAACCATGGAAACAGTGGTGCCAGCTCTCTTCAGGTCATGGACCAGCTCCTCCGTGTAGTTCTGGGCTGATTCCTCACCTTTCTTAGGATCATTGATTCGCCACAAGGTGAGATCTTGCATGGAGCCCCAGTCCGAGGGAGATTGACAGTCATGTTTAGCTTCTTCCATTTTCTAATAATTGTTCCAACAGTTGATCTTTTGTCACCAAGCTGCTTGGCAATTGTCCCGTAGCTCTTTCCAGCCTTGTGGAGGTCTACAATTTTGTCTCTGGTGTCTTTGGACAGCTCTTTGGTCTTAGCCACGTTAGTAGTTGGAGTCTTACTGATTGTGTGGGGTGGACAGGTGTCTTCATGCAGCTACCGACCTCAAACAGGTGCTTCTGATTTAGAATAATAAGTGGAGTGGAGGTGGACGTTATAGAGGAGGACTAACAGGTCTTTGAGGGCCAGAATTGTTGCTGATTGGCAGCTGTTCAAATATTTATTTACAGCAGTAACACAAATAAATTATTTTAAAAAATCATACATTGTGATTTCTGTATTTATTTATTTTTTTAGATTATGTCTCTCACAGTGGACATGCACCTAAGATGAAAAGTTCAGACCCTCCATGATTTCTAAGTGGGAGAACTTGCAAAGTCACAGGTTGTTCAAATACTTATTTTCCTCACTGTAAGTAATTAAACGGCCATCGGAATAAAAATGAGTCATGTAAACACCCCGTTTGGATTATTCGTTGTTGATTCAGCTCGATCCGAAAGAATATGTCATCACAATAGCTCTGTTATATTGTTTACATGCGCAAATTTTTTTGACCGGATTGAAACGTTTTCAGATTAAATAATTCAAATGTATCGTTTACATGGGCACAATCTGTTCATGACGAGCGTTTACCTGCAGCGGGCTCTGTTCTGAACAGAAGTACTCACATGGCAGAGTGGTTTACGCCGATTCATAATCCGAAAGGTGTGCATGTAAACATGTAATCTGATCCTTTTTTTTTCCGATCATGAAAAACTGACCTGAATTCTGCCTCTGTGACAAGTGTCCAACAGTTTTAGCTGAGTGAAATACCACCTTTACAACTACACTGCTTTAAAATGAACAGCCAGCTTCTGAAGCCTCCGGTGCATTCTTTTAGTGCACGTTTTTGATCCCAGAAGAAACTTTTCTGTTGGATGGGTGTCTACAAAGCCAAGCTAGTTTTGACTTGTTATCCCCGCCCTTTGGATTGCAATCAAGCTGTAACGCAGCGTAATGTGCTAGAACACCCATCTCCATAATGACTCCAGGTTTGTTTGTGTCTTACCAACATAAAAAAATTAAATCAAAGCAACTGAACTTCTTTTTTTGTAGTTGAAATGTTGGCACCTCA
>NC_056513.1:42541162-42543744 GCF_014905685.2 Nematolebias whitei
CAGTTGCTTTGTTTAAAAATATATTTATCTGAGAATCGACATGAGCTTTTAGTCATTATTTCTCCTTGTTCTGTCTGCTCAGCCACCAGATTCTTCTTGTGATTAACATTTGTCTTTATTGTCCTGATGCTGCTCAATAATCCAGGTAGATAACGAGGTTGAGTCGGGTCCTCTGGACAGATTCTTCTTTATTGAAACGTTTCGTCTCTAATCCAAAATACTCTTTCAGTCTGAGGATCTGCAACAAACATAAATAGCACCTTCTCACAGTGGATCAACCAGTTTGCTGGTGACATCCAAAACTAGTTGTTCACATGCAAAGGGAGGACCAGCAGACTAACGAGCCTAACGATTAGTGCCCTGATGACCACATGCTGTTCACTTCACAGGGGGCTGAGTCATGCAGTAACAGCACTGTAGGAGGGGGACAGTTGAACACTGAGGCTCCGCCCCTATTTAATGATGGACGAGTTCACTCCTCTCTCAAACCATCGTTCCTCTCTGTCCAGTATGTAAACATCTTCATCCCTGATAGAGTGACCTCTGACCTGTCCTGGCCTGATGATGTTCATAATAAATGCATGTAAATACATTAAATATACATTAAATATACATAAATACCTTACAGCAAAGACTGGTTCATCTCAAAGATCCAGTCCCCCGGCACAGACAGAGTAATGTTGTGTATGTTGTTCAGTGTCAAGAGAGTGATCAGTCTTACATCGGGGAAACTAAACAGCCACTGGCCAAAAGGATGGACCAGCACAGAAGATCAACAACATCAGGCCAGGACTCTGCGGTCTAATCTGCAGGTCAGAGGTCACTCTTTCAGGGATGAAGATGTTCACATCCTGGATGGAGGCCCCAAGATGTTGTAGGGGCAGGGCAGCCGACTCGGGACCCGAAGGTCCTGGGTTCAATCCGTGGTCATTGCACATATCGAGGTATCTCTGAGCAGGACACCCTATCCCCAGTTGCTCCCCAGGCGCTTTCCATAGCTGCCCACTGCTCCATGTGGTGGTGGATAGGTGAAAAGCAGAGAGACAATTTCACTATTGTATTGGAACATACAATGATGACGATACATAACATGTTGGAGAGGAACGATGGTTTGAGAGAGGAGTAAAGGAGGCCATCTTTGTGAAAATAAATCGTCCATCATTAAACAGGGGTGGAGGCCTCCGGGTTCAACTGTCCCCCTCTTACAATGCTGTGATTGCTAGTATCACTCAGCCCTCTGTGAACAGTAAACAGCCATCAGGTGCTAATGATCCATTGTTAGGCTGATGGTCCTTCTTGAGCATGTGATCAGCTGGTTTTGGTTGTCAGCAGCAAAACTGGTTGATCCACTCTGAGAAGGTGCTATTTAAGAGACTGAGCTGAATAAAGCACCTCAGACTGAGGAAGTCTCTCGGATAAAGCATGAAACGTTTCAATAAATTTTTTATGTTTTATTTTTTTAGTCCGTCCAGAGGACCTGACTCAATCTTGTTAGATTTGTCTTTATTAATTAATGGGGAGTATTTTACATTTTTTCTTGGTTGCATTGACAGCCAACTACGTATAAATCACTTGGAATGCTCTCTGTTGTCGTGTGTGTTTAAATGTGACCGACAGTAGTTGTTGAAGAGTCAAACTTGGGGGGTGACAAATTCTAAGTACCGGTACCTAAACTGAGCTGGACTTTTTGATTCTTCATCTCCTTTGAAAGGCTTCTTCAGTTCTGATGTGCCTGTAGTAGACAAAACTATTGAATTTAAAATTCCTACATGTGCACATCGCCCCAGTTTGTCTTCATCATTTTTATCTCGCATGCTTTAAATACTGAACCCTCCCCGGAGTGAGTTTATGGTTCCCTAGAAACATTCATGACTTGAATTCAGAGTGAACACGCCAAACAGGAAGGCACTTGTTAGCTGAGGCTCAACAGCTAAGTGATTCTCCACAAGGTCTCCTGGTTTCTCTGCATTCCTGAAGCTCCGTGGAATATTCCAGAGTTTCACAGAGTGCAGGAACAAAGTGTCCAGGATTGACTGAATCTCAAACCTTTATAATTTAGTTGCAGGCCTCTCCAACTCCTCTCACAGGCTAGCACAGTATTTGATGCCTGCATGGTAGCTCTCTAACAGAAAACATGTGCACGTCTAAAAACCACACTGATGATAAATACAAATTAAAGGATGTGTTGGTGGGCAGCACGGTGGCTCAGTTGGTAGAGCTCTCAGCAAAGTCCTTGGTTCAAATCCCAGCCCGGGACCTTTCTGGGTGGAGTTTGCATGTTCTCTCCGTGCATGCGTGGGTTTTCTCCGGGTGCTCCGGTTTCCTCCCACAGACCAAAAACATGCATGTTAGGCTGATTGGTAACTCTAAATTGTCCCTAGGTGTGACAGAGAGAGTGAATGGTTGTTTGTCTCTGTGTCCCTGTGATGGACTGGAGACCTGTCATGGGTGTCCCCCGCCCGCCTCTCGCACAGTGACTGCTGGATATGGGCACCAGTGACCCCCGCGACCCAAAAAGGATGTAGCGGGTAAAGAGGATGGATGGATGGATGGATGGATGGATGGATGGATGGATGGATGGA
>NC_056513.1:42543754-42556892 GCF_014905685.2 Nematolebias whitei
ATGGATGGATGGATGGATGGATGGATGGATGGATGGATGGATGGATGTGTTAGTGCTCAGAAAATTGAGTAGAACTTCGAGCTACGACCACACAAGTTTTCACTCTGTCAGTAAAACTGATGACATCATTTTTATGCTAATGGTGGCTAATGTTGATTAGCTTTGCTGGCCATCTTGAACTGGTTGACCTTACAGACAAACCAACATGGACAAAAACCGTGCACACCAAAACGACTGATTTTCAAAGCCTGGATGAGCGAGACGCAGCCACGCGGCTCGTTATCACTTGTTTGCAAACACTTAGATTTCGGTAAACCTGCAGCAGAAAATGTGGCGAAACATTAACTATTTTCTTAAGTTTCTGTTTGCTAGCTGCTCCGCTGCACTGCAGCACCGTGACATCGATCTTTGGATCGGCTGCTTGGGCCTGTAGTGCCGTTATTTATTTATTTTACTTTCAAATGTTCAACGTACGACAGATTCCAGTCTGTTGCTCAATCATGTTTTTACATAGACAAGCACGAACTGGTTCTGCCTTTGTGCGTTTTGAGCAGCTACAGGACACGCTCGGTGTCTCCTGATGAGGTGAAGCTGGGCGCTTGGCTGTTTCCACTATCGTAAACAATGAAAACTGTCGTCACCATGTGTTTCATGACGGCTGTGTTCTCATCATGTCTGGCTTTAGTTCAGTTCACAGCTCACTGTAGGAGAGTTGTTCAACTTCTCGTCAGTGTGATGCCATAAATGTTTGACGGCACAGTGTCTTGTCGAAGCTCCAAAATTCATGGTTGAAACCCGTGCCTTCATCTAAAAAGGTTTTTTTGTTTGTTTGTTTTTTAAAGAAGCTGAGAACTTGTTTACTGATTTTTTTTATTAAAAGCTTTGTGTGAAAAATGCTAAAGAGCTCAAACCACACCGAGCGTCCGCCTTTTTGAGAACCAAACAACAGGAAGGAGAGACGGCCCATGTCAGAAGGGGTTCTGTGCAGACCAAAAGTGGGCGTTTCTGGAGAATAGGTGTTTGTAGAGGACAAACACTGATTGGCAGCTGTATTTCTGGCTCTTTAGTTAAGTTACGTCAGGTCTTTTTTTAAACTGAAGGTTTCTAAATACCAGCGTTATATTTGCTGTCAAACACAAGAAGCTTCTCTTTAGTTCTTGGTTGTAGCTGCACCTGACACAGGTTGTCTTGAGTGTGGTCTGGGTACAATGAAATATGAAACATCTGAAGTGAAACCTGCTCCTATTTGTCCAAAAGTCTGGTCTCAATTAAAGATCATGAGTCCTGTAACGAGATAACGGCCCAAAACAAAAGCTAAAAACAAAAGTTTTTCTTTAGAAGTTCTTCTCTGAGATCTGATCTATGAGAGGAGCTGAAACATGGAGTAGGGTTGACCCTTAAAACCAGAGACAGCTGAGGAAGTGAACCAGTAAACAGAATACCTGCTCCAGGTGCAGAAATCTGACCATCACTCATCTGCAGTGACTGATTTAAAAGATGAACAAGAAAATATGAAGTTAAAGGAAACACACTTTGTCCCTAGGCCAGTTTAAGTATCATTAATATTTTAGTTACTTTATTTTTCTTTCTTTATGAATTGATTGTAACTATTTTCACATTATTCAACAACCAAAACAGATTTAGTTTTTTAATGTAATGGCTAGGTATTAAAAGACAAACATTTAGCCCTCCACACTACCCAGTTATGTTGCTCTTATTTTGAAATGTAACCTGAAGTTCTGTGTTGAGCGGCAGAAAGAAAAGTTATGGAGACGCCGCTAATGTTGAACCGGTCAACACCGTAGACATAATAGATCTGTGGTTAACAAACACCTTGTTTTTTGTCTTCATCCAGTCAGATGTGGCCCTCCAGATATGCCGTCTGTTTTTGTCTGCAGAGATATCTATTTGCCATGTCAAGGGGCCTCCCGCCCATTTTTCTTAACGAGACACGCTGCTCACTCCCTCACTATCCATCCTTCAGTTCAGACAGTCTTACACTGCCATCCTGTGGTCAAAAAAGGTGCTACACACAAAAATTTACCAACATTTCTTCTCAAATTTGACAGTAATTACTAATTGTCGATTTCAAACAAGGGCAGCACGGTGGCACAACTGGTAGAGCTGCTGCCTCTCAGCGAGCAGGTCCCCGGTTCAAACCCCGGTCCAGGGGCCTTTCTGGGTGGAGTTTGCATGTTCTCTTCGTGCATGCGTGGGTTTTCTCCGGGTACTCCGGTTTCCTCCCACAGACCAAAAACATGCATGTTAGGCTGATTGGTAACTCTAAATTGTCCCTAGGTGTGAGTGAGAGAGTGAATGGTTGTTTGTCTCGTTTGTCTCTATGTGTCCCTGTGATGGACTTGCGACCCGTCCAGGGTGTCCCCCGCCCCTCGCACAGTGATTGCTGGACATGGGCACCAGCGACCCCCGTGACCCAAAATGGAATAAGCGGGTAAAGATAATGGATGGATGGATTTCAAACAATATTATCGTTTACCGCAATAATTTCTGAGACAATTAATCACCTGGAAAAATTTATCGTGACAGGCCTAGTTAATAGTCTGAGCTTTTAATGCTTTAATCAGTTGTTCTTAATAACTTAATGCATCACGTAGGAGCAGTTGATCAATGAATATATTTGTGAACGAGTATTAGGTCACGTGAGTAATCAGCTGTCTGTGCAGTAGGAACTTTTCTTTGTGAGTTCAGGTGTTTCACCTGGAAGGGGGAAACGGTTTTTGAACGGTGAATACGAAAGAAACTAGATGTTGTCAAGAGATGCAAGCGTTGTGGAAATATGTAGTGCCTTTAAATGGACACCGCTGAAACGTAAGGAGTAAATGGATTACCTGCAAAGGAGCAAGGACGGCTCTGACTTTAGTTCATCTGACACGGTAACAGTCGGCGCGTCGGCACTACCCGTGTACGAAGCACCGGCTTGGCCTCCACATCAATTACTACTTTTCACTTTCAGCTCATTTTGTCCTTGACAAAGTTTTCCAAAGAGCTTCATCACAGTTTTGTGGTTGTGTAGAAATAGCAACTGTGTGTTCACAATAAAAACTTTTTCTTTTTATGTTTTTTTTTATTTTCACAAATCACATGAAATTAATGAGCTTTCTTTCTCTACTACTGGAAACCTACAAAAATATCTTTCAGGTTATTGGACAACAAAGTTTGAACAAATAGCTGAAAAAGTTCTTAAAGTTTATTTTAACAGCCTCCTTATGGCTCCTTAACCTTTTTTATTTATTCATGCATATTTAGCACATCTCAACAAATCAAAGTGCTCTGATTAACGGGACATATATTATCTAGAAAACCAGTTACGACACTGTCCAACATCTGGAAGAAAAAGACAAGTTTGTTTTCTGTTTGTTTGGTTTGTTAAAGTATTTATTCATGTTAAATCTGTTCACAGGAGAAATTACAACTTGATAATCGTAGCGTTTAGATACGTCGAGCTGAAAAGTAACCGGCTCCGGACACCTCTGGAGAATTTGAGTCATTTTTCTGCCATTTAAAAACTGATCTGTGTCCACCCAGCTCCCCAGGTGCCTCCTCCAAGTTCTCGTAACGGTGGAAGAGATGCCCCTCCTCCACCTCCCCCGTACCGTGGCCACAGCTCCGAGCCCCCCAACCGGGTGGGGAAGCCGCCTCCTCCTCCCTCCCCTTCCTCCATCTCATCTTCCTCCTCATCCTCCAGGACCCCAGCTGGACCTCCTCCCCCTCCTCCACCTATCCGGAATGGTTACTCCAGCAGCTCCTCCTCTAAATCTGTCATAGGTGAGTGAGTACAGAACATTTCATCAAATCATCTCCTTCCACACATAACCTCACCTCCATGTTTAAATTTACATTTCCTTCAGCAAACTTAGAATGCCACTTACTTATTAAAATAGATCATACATGTATTTAGTCATGGGTCCTTGGACTTCTACTACATTACAGATCGTCAATAAATGACAATTTTCTCAAACAGAAAAAAACATTTTATGAAAAAGTGTCTTTCTTTTTGGCATCCAGCATGTTTGAAAGCATTTGCTTTAAGAAAAAATAAAAACATGGAGGAACGGATGATTTAATACGTCAAAAAAATCTTGCATCTTCATTTTTAATACTTTGTTTTCATAAATCAGCACTTTTGGCCTCCTTTCACATCTGTGTAGTTTTACTGATGGCTAACTGATCAAGTGTCATAAAGGGCTTGTTTTCCTCGTTTCCTAAAAAGTTTCAGTTTTGAAGATGCGAGGTTTCTGCCATCAGTGATGAGATCTAAGATGATGTTGCGTGACACGTTGCATTTATAGGAATATGCTGAGAGGAACATCTTCTCTTCTAACCTCACGCTGCTTTGCAGCTCTTCTTCACACAAGTTGCTGTGACCGCTCCAAACTTGTCTTTAATTTGTCCCAGGTGTTTTGCTGTCGAACTTCTCTCTGTGTGTGATCTTGACGGGATGGAGCTGTCAGTCATGGATATTCAAATATATTTCTACATCCATGCAAAACAGCCTTTTATTTCCTGAACGTCAGCAGTTCTTTGAATGTGATACTCTAAAGCACACAGAGGTTTAATGGCAGGTCTGACTTTAATGTGAAATTATTTCATTGTTCATGTTAGAGTTAAAAAGATTCCTCAGACGTATGCAACGTTCTCTGAAAATGACTTGACACAAAGTCACACGGTGGAACAAAGTTAAAAACAATGCACGCTTATCACATTATGAAATGAAGAGCACCACATCAGTCATAACAAGGCGGCGTGTTCATTCTAGTTCGTTAAATGACAGTCCACCAACAGGTGGAGGCTCAAGTAAAGCTGGTGTCTCGCGAAGCTGCAAAGATTGGACACGAAACTTTGAGGGGATGAAAGTTTCAATTGAACGGAGGAAGCCACCAGCGAGCCACGCAGCTTTTTGTGCTGCACATTATTGTCGTTCATTTCTGCCCACATTGCACCCGTCATGGCAGACGACTCGTACAAGGAAACTCTGAACCTCCAACAACCTGACACGTTTTGGAAACTCTCTCTTGAATGATTCAAGTTGTCTGCAGCAGTCGCAGTGAGAAACGCCTTAATATGCTTGGAGGTCTTTCTGTAATTCTTGTAACTATGAGATAATTCCCCCTTCCTTTAGTGCCCATCACCTAAACTGCTGCTGACTAATGTTCTGTTTTTGTTGGATCAATTCTAAACTCACTGAATAAATGTTGCTGCGTTATGGAAACCATTTCTGAAGCAGCCATAAGTTGATGGATTCAGATCAGATCATTTTGCAGTGAATAGTTGAATAGTCAAGCCTAATACTCAAACCAAACTTAACAAGAAGTACTTATGAGCCTCAGTAAAGTCATCCATAGAATATAAATGACGCCTCAACTCCTCAGAGCTGTTCGACCTCTCTGAGACGGTGGCTGTCACTCACTGTGCGTTGCTTCAGGTCAGACTGAACGATGTCTGGAGTGACTCTGATCAGGATCCCTGTTGAGTTCTGTGGGTAAACACACACACAAGAGACGCACTGTTTGATCTTACACACTTTCTAGTTTCCACAAATAAAACCACTAGCAGATTGTAAAGAATAATAATAAAAACATTGACCAGCTTCATAAAGTGCGTTCAGGAAGTATTCAGACCACTTTCACTTCTTGTAGTTTTGTTAAGCTGCAGTTTGATGCTACTATAGAGTGTTTTGTTTAGTTTTTTTTTATCTTATTGATCTACACCCAGGACCCCATGATGACAAAGTGAAAATAGAGTTCTGCACAGAACTGAAAATCACATTTACGTAAGTGTTCAGACCTTTTTCTCAAAACTCTTTAAACGGAGCTCCAGTTACAGCATCTGTTTCTCTGTGGTGCTGCTGAGCTGTTTCTACACGTCGACTGGAGTCCAGCTGTGGTAACGTATTTTCCACCGTACACGTCGCGCCGCCCTATAAGTCGCATCAGTCCAAATATGTCTAATAAAGTGGAAAAATCCATAAATATGTTGCTTGGCCATATACGTCGCATCTATTATGTGTCACCGCTGACGATCCAGAAATGTGGGCCGGTGTTATGCCAAAAATCGTTGGGCTGCCAAATGGTGGCCGCGGGAGCGTGCATGGGAGGATTTTAACAAGCATTTAACAAGATTAACATTTAAAAATAATTATTTGTTTGCTGGAAATTATAATAAATCTGTGTCTCGGTCTAACTTTTCCTTAATAAATGCACTTTGACGGTCAAATCAGCTGCATTTCAAAACCTGATTCGCATAATCGAGCACGTGCAGAGGGACGAGCCGCTGTTCATTTCTTCAAAATTTAACAAGAAAAGCACCTAAAACAATTGTTTGCTCGTAATTATAGCAAAGGTGTGTCAGCTGAACTGGGGCGGCTGTGGCTGAGTAGTTAGAGCAGTCATCCTCCAATGGCAGAGTTGGGGGTTCAAATCCACCAACAGTCATGTACTGAAGTGTCCCTGGGCAAGACACTGAACCCCTCATAGTCTCTGATGTGTGTCCCATCAATGTATGAATGTGATAAAGCTCTGATTATTCTCTTCAGAATGATTTGTTCAATTAGCTTTGTAGAGATCTAGTATAGAGCTGTATGAATGGATAAATGAGGACACAGGTTATAGTGTAAAGCACTGAATATCTCAATAAGATAGAAAGGTGCTATATAAGTACAGTCCATTTACTTAATAAATGCATTTTAGTGGTCAAATTAGCTGCATTTAGCCAGGGCGGTGCAGCTGGTTTGACGGTTACTCCAAGCAGTGAGCAGAATGAAGGTGGGGGGAATAGGGCAAGCCAATTGCATCATTAATAGCTGGTGAGGATTCTCATTCACCCAGGACATGGTAAATTCAAAAAAGGTCAAGACAAAAACAAAGTATAAAGTAAAGTATAAAAAATAAAGTCCAGTTGTTTTTGTTTTGAACTTTTTTGAATTTGTCGTTATAGCCATGTTGACCTATTACATGATACAACGGCATGCCATAAAGCTACTACTATTCTGCTGCCATCTAGTGGCTGAAAATGGTACTGTTCAAATCTTTTCAGTCAGAATGAATGAATGAAAACGGGCAACACGGTGGCACAACTGGTAGAACTGTTGCCTCTCAGCGAGCAGGTCCCTGGTTCAAATCCCGGTCCGGGGGCCTTTCTGGGTGAAGTTTGCATGTTCTCTCCGTGCATGCGTGGGTTTTCTCCAGGTACTCCGGTTTCCTCCCACAGACCAAAAACATGCATGTTAGGCTGATTGGTGACTCTAAATTGTCCCTAGGTGAGAGACAGAGAGTGTGAATGGTTGTTTGTCTTGTTTGTCTCTGTGTCCCTGTGATGGACTGGAGACCTGTCATGGGTGTCCCCCGCCTCTCGCACAGTGATTGCTGGACATGGACACCAGCGACCCTCGTGACCCAAGATGGAAGGACACCCTAGGCCGCAGTTTGATGATCGACTTTGTCGTCGTCTCAACTGATCTGCGGCTACATGTCTTGGACACTCGGGTGAAGAGAGGGGTGGAGCTGTCCACTGATCACTACCTGGTGGTGAGTTGGCTCCGATGGTGGGGGAGGATGCCGGTCAGACCTGGCAGACCCAAACATATTGTTAGGGTTTGCTGGGAACGTCTGACAGAGTCTCCTGTGAGACGGAGCTTTAACTCTCACCTCCGAGAGAACTTTGAACATGTTCCGGGGGAGGTAGGGGACATTGAGTCCGAGTGGGCCATGTTCTGTGCCTCTATTGTCAAGGCGGCTTACCGGAGCTGCAGCCGCAAGGTTGTCGTTGCCTGTTGCGTCGGCAACCCTCGAACCCGGTGTCGGACACCGTTGGTGAGGGATGCTGTCAGGCTGAAGAAGGAGTCCTATCGGGCCTTTTTGGCCAGTGAGACCCCGGAAGCAGCTGATGGGTACCGGCAGTCCAAGCGGCATGCGGCTCGGGTGGTCGCTGAGGCAAAAACTCGGGCATGGGAGGAGTTCGGAGAGGCCATGGAGAATGACTTCCACACGGCTTCGAGCCGATTCTGGTCCACCATCTGGCGTCTCAGGGGAGGAAAGCGGTACACCAACAACACTGTTTATAGTGGGGGTGGTGTGCTGCTGACCTCAGCTCGGGATGTCGTGGGTCGGTGGGCAGAATACTTTGAAGACCTCCTCAATCCCACCGGCACGTCTTCCACTGAGGAAGCAGAGCCTGAGGACTCTAGGTCGGGCCCTCCAATCTCTGGTGCTGAGGTCACCGAGGTGGTTAAAGAGCTTCTCGGTGGCAGGGCCCCAGGGGTAGATGAGATTTGCCCGGAGTTCCTTAAGGCTCTGGATGTTGTAGGGTTGTGTTGGCTTACGCGACTCTGCAGTGTGCGTGGACATTGGGGGAAGTTCCCCTGGATTGGCTGACTGGGGTGGTGGTCCCCCTATTCAAAAAGGGGGACCGTAGAGTGTGTTCCAACTACAGGGGAATCACGCTCTTAAGCCTCCCTAGTAAGGTCTATTCGGGGGTTCTGGAGAGGAGGGTTAGTCGGATAGTCGAACCTCGGATTCAGGAGGAGCAGTGCGGTTTTCGTCCTGGTCATGTAACTTTGGACCAGCTCTACACTCTCGGCAGGGTCCTGGAGCGTGAGTGGGAGTTTGCCCAACCGGTTTACATGTGCTTTGTGGACTAGGAGAAGGCATTCGACCGCATCCCTCGGGGAACCCTGTGAGGGGTACTCTGGAAGTATGGGGCACCGGGCCCTTTGATATGGGCTGTTAGGTCCCTGTATGACCAGTGTCAGCCTGGTCCGCATTGCCGGCAGTAAGTCGGGCTTGTTCCCGGTGAAAGTTGGACTCCGCCAAGGTTGTCCTTTGTCACCGATTCTGTTCATAACTTTTATGGACAGAATTTCTAGGCGCAGCCAAGGTGTTGAGGGGATCCGTTTTGGTGGCCTTAGGATTGCGTCTCTGCTTTTTGCAGATGATGTGGTCCTGTTGGCTTCATCAGATCGTGATCTACAGCTTTTGAAGGAGCGGTTTGCAGCCGAGTGCGACACGGCCGGGATGAAGATCAGTTCCTCCAAATCCAAGGCCATGGTTTTGAGCCGGAAAAGGGTAGAGTGCCCTCTCCGGGTCAGGGAGGAGAACCTGCCCAATTGGAGGAGTTCAAGTATCTTGGGGTCTTGTTCACGAAAGAGGGAAAAATGGAACGCGAGATCGATAGGCGGATAGGTGCAGCATCTGCAGTGAAGCAAGCACTGTACAGGTCTGTCGTGGTGAAGAGAGAGCTGAGTCAAAAGGCGAAGCTCTCAATTTACCGATCGATCTACGTTCCTACCCTCATCTCTGGTCATGAGCTTTGGGTTGTGACCGAAAGAACGAGATCTCGGATACAAGCGGCCGAAATGAGTTTTCTCCGCAGGGTGTCTGGGCTCTCCCTTAGAGATAGGGTGAGAAGCTTGATTATCTGGGAGGGACTCGGAGTAGAGCCGCTGCTTCTCCACGTCGAGAGGAGCCAGTTGAGGTGGCTCGGGCATCTGTTTAGGACGCCTCCTGGACACCTCCCTGGTGAGATGTTCCGGACACGTCCCACCGGGAGGAGACCCAGAGGAAGACCCAGGACACGCTGGAGGGACTATGTTTCTCGGCCGGCCTGGGAATGCCTCGGGATTCCCCCGGAGGAGCTGGACCAAGTAGCTGGGGAAAGGGAAGTCTGGGCCTCCCTACTTAGGCTGCTACCCCCGTGACCCGACCCCGGATAAGTGGAAGAAAATGGATGGATGAATGGATGAGTGAAAAAAATAACCAAAATGGTACGCACGTGTACCAAACCGAACGTACCGAAACGGTTCAGTACACACATGTACCATTACACCTCTAATAGATATAGATATATAGATACATAATACTGTTAGGCTTCTTGATCTGGGTCTTTGATTCTAAATTTTGTAAACCATAAACATGCAAATGTGAGCTGGTATGAAATAAAAATCCTTGAATCCTTTATTGAAGGCCGTCTCGATGATGAATATATGTGTAGAAAAGAAGACGTGAGGTCAAAGACCTGTCCTCAGAGCAAAACACTTGAAATCTGCTTGACGGACTCGGACTATGAAGAACTCGGTTCTGGTTAAACTAAGGGTGCATTCACACCAGCCCTGTTGTTCCGAACTCTAGTTCATTTTCCTAGGAAGTCCGGTTCGTTTGGGGAGGTGTGAACGCACCATCGAACTCGGTCACAGACCAAAAAGGCGAACTCTGGCCCGCCTAAAAACCTAGGTCTCGGTCCGGTTGAAGAAAAGTCTTGCACGGTTCGAGTGCAGTGTGAATGCAACCAGACAAGAGACTGCTCCAAAAGCAGGAAGTGGAGTACAGTGTAGGGCAAACAAACACGCATTTCTCTTACCTCATATGGAGCTGTCAGCTGCCTTGTGTGAAAAACAACATTCTCCATGGTCTTCTGCCTCATCTTCTGCTCATGCTGAGTCCATTGTTGAAAAATGACAAAACAGAAATCCTAAAACTGCTCAAATTTGACGCCGCTCCATTTTTGTTTTTATTTCCAGAAGAAGAAGTGTCTTCAGAGGTTTTTGTGTTGTTTCTTTCAGTAGTTCTTGGTGCAGCGCCCCCACAGGCGAGTGGGGGAACAGGTTGGTTCAACAGGTTGACTCGACTGCACAGTGCAGTGTGAATGCAAACGCACCAGCTCAAATGTAAACAAAAGCTCATGAATATTGGTCCCCAACCGAGTCTACCGGACTATCTGGTGTGAAAACAACCCAAGACTCATCTGTTTAGTCTTATTCTCAAAGTTTTTTCTGGAGGAATCCAGGCACCACTCATCTGCCGGCCGCACAGTAAAGCATGGTGGTGGCAGCATCGTGATGCGGAGTGTTTCTCAGCAGCAGGGACTGGGATGAACTGGTCAGGATCAAAGGAAAGCTGAATGAAAGAAAAAGTTGATAAATCTTTGTGAAAACCTGTTGCACAGGACCCAAACCCTCTGACTGGGCCCAAGGGTCACCTTCCAACATGAACATGACTAAAACACACAGAAGACACCACAGGAGTGGATTGGAGACAGCTCTGTGATGTTCTAGCCTCCAAACCAGTGTCCTGGAGCTGAAGTGGCTCCACTGGTCCCTGCTCATAAACTGAGCTCTGTGCACCACTGGGTTAGGTTCTGTAAATTAATATCTGAATATTTTATTTGAACTCTCTTCTGTTCCTACAGCCTGACAGAAAGTTACCTCTTTCCTGGACGCCTGTTGTGTTTGCAGAAGAAACGAGCTCGTCTGCAACCTCCAGTTTTGTCTCATTCAGTCTCTAAACCTAATTACTAATCATGTCTTGTTGTTTTTTCTTCAGATGAGTTTGAATCCAAGTTCAACTTCCATCCCTTTGAAGATCTTCCACCTCCAGAGGATTACAGGCCTTTCAGCAAGGTCTACCCCAGCAAAACTGACAAGAGTAAGAACAAATTCTTATGGTCTTGTCTTCTTAAACAAGCAGCTGAGGTTAACTCGAGGCTTTGTGGGGGAATCGATGGTGTAAAATAGTTATAAAGTTGTTTCATCCAGTAGTAAAATCACCTTCAGTGAAAGGTCCGTGCAAAACAAAGGCAAAGTGAATAAGCAGCTGTAATTTTTAATGTCTTAATATCATTAGCATGGGTAGCCTTGCTAACAGCAGGCACCACAAATATTTATTTCTGCAATAAATGAAGGATGAACACTATTCTGTAATCTGCTGAATCATCTGCTGAAGCTCCTGTCGCTCCTCTGTAAGCAGCTTGTCAGCTCTTCGTCTTTCTACTTCACGTTTTACTACCTCAATAATCTGTCTGTGTGCACATGTTCACAACATTAAAATGTGTTGTTCTCCGCACAGCAGGCAGACACGAGTACATCTGTACTCTTCCACAACAACTGAAACATCCTGCAGCTCAAGAAGACTCTCAGAAACTTTGCTTCTTCACAACAGAGTTCCTGTTTGGCCTTTTTTTACCGTTCCCACTATCGTGACCAGCTTGGGGTGATGCGTGTCCCATCGCTGTATGAAGGTGATAAAGTACAGATCTAGTAGAGGAGGTCTGTGTGAATGGGCAACTGAGGCACAGCTTGTGTTGTGAACAGCTGCGAGTGTCTTGATGAGGCAGAAAGGAGCTGTATACAGTCCGTTTATATTCACAGCTCTGGTCTGAGCTGCTTGAAGATGCTCTTGTAGCATTTACCTTACCAGACTGCAAGTCCATCACAGGGACACGGAGACAAAAGACAAACCACCATGGACTTGATGGTATATCCATGTCTGGATATCTAGAATCTTCTTCCTTTGTAGGTGGTCTGGCTTAACCTGAGAGGTAGGGTGAGGAGCTCGGAGTGGAGCCGCTGCTCCTTCACATCAGGAGTCAGTAGAGGTGGTGTAGGCATCTCATTAGGATGCCTCCTTTAGAGGTGTTTGTCACCTTGGGCTCCCCCAGGTGAAGGGATGTCTGGATTTCTGTCCTGGACCTGTTGCCGCTGTGATCCAGTAGAAGGTGAATGGAGTGTTGAAACCAGAGCGTTTCTTCTCTGACACGTTCAGATGAGACGGAAAGTAAAGTTTACGTTTAGGAAGCTCTTGTTCTTCCTGCACCTTGGTCCAGTCCTTCTCTAATAGTGGGGCGCGCCTCCCTGGGGGGGCCCGGAGCAATGCCAGGAGGGGGCGCATGTGACCTCGGGGAACATTTAGCGGCAGGCATTAGTTTTTTTTGCACCATTCTCATTGTGTCAGGGTGCGTTCAGCAACTGTTGCTAAAATCCGTCAACTCTCAGTCCGACTAATAAAGTTATGAACAAATCTGTCTTGTTGTTTGGGGAGCGGTGATTGAACCGTGTCGCTGTGACTCCTCTCGTCACCCACAGCACGCATGAGACGGAGAATAAACTCAGAGCGACACCTGCCCCTCTTCCTCTTACTTTAACAATTTATTTTTTAGTTTGTCAAAGCACAATTTTTATATTTTTTTAATACAGAAGTAATGTTTAATAAATGTTAGGACTCTATTCTTTGCTAACAAGTCCTCCGCTACATGATGTTGGACCACATGATGTTCACAGTTGGACCGCATGATGTTCACAGTTGGACCGCATGATGTTCACAGTTGGACAACATGATGTTCACAGTTGGAC
>NC_056513.1:42556992-42564492 GCF_014905685.2 Nematolebias whitei
ACCGCATGATGTTCACAGTTGGACCGCATGATGTTCACAGTTGGACCACATGATGTTCACAGTTGGACTACATGATGTTCACAGTTGGACTACATGATGTTCACAGTTGGACCGCATGATGTTCACAGTTGGACCACATGATGTTCACAGTTGGACTACATGATGTTCACAGTTGGACTACATGATGTTCACAGATGGACTACATGATGTTCACAGTTGGACTACATGATGTTCACAGATGGACTACATGATGTTCACAGTTGGACTACATGATGTTCACGGTTGGACTACATGATGTTCACAGTTGGACTACATGATGTTCACAGTTGGACTACATGATGTTCACAGTTGGACTACATGATGTTCACTCTTCCTCCCTGTGGTCTGACGTGAGCTGACCTAAAGTAAAGTTTGTCTCTTGTTCTGTTCCCAGCTGTGATGAGAGGAGCTCCTCCAGCACCTCCTGTGGGGAGGTGAACAGACCGAGCCCAACACTTGGACTGTGTGGGACGATTCGTTGAGCCATTGGGAGGATCTCACACACACGCACATCGACACTAAACCAGCAGCTCCCAGCAGCTCCCAGCACTGTGGTGAACACAAAGCTTTGGCACAAACCGCTGACCTGACGTCTGCCGAGGCCAACCATCTACGTATCACGACCAAACTCTGGACCATTCCAAAATCTCTGCATTCCAGCTTTTGTTGTTTCTGAATGGACCTTTGATGAAAACGTTGATGGCTGAGATCTTCATACTTCTTCATACGACTTTTCTTTTTGGTGTCAGATAATTTGTTGTGGGAAAAATCAGTAGTTTATAAGTCAAAGTGACGTCAGGAGGAATTCCTTTGAGATGTTTCTGCACAACTTTAATTCTGCCAATGCGGCGCTCGTTAGCGGTTCTTCTTCTTTTTGATTAGCTTTTGTTGTTGATGGCCGTTCCAGTTGTGCCAGGTGAGGGTGTGTCTCCGTCTTCACTGTCCTCAATGTGCCAAACCTGCAGATCCCAGGAACGATGCAGTGTTCCTTCCACAGCCTGCGTTGCTAAACTGACACGTGCACTGTGCACGATTAGGATTTGTGCACCTAACACGTCAAGATGTCTTTCCCATGTTTTCTGATGTTTCTGCAGGTCGTTTCAGCCCAGCATGGTTTGTTTACTGGACCAGGCTCAGGTGATTTCTCTACAGGTTTGAGAGCCCTTCAGACCAGTTTACACGGGGATGGTTTGTCGTGTTCTCCAGAGCTCCTCTTCTTCCAGGGAAGTTGATGTAGAAGCTGTTTCTTCTGCTTTTGCTGCTTTAATGGAGGACTGAGGCCAGAGAGGGACAGGGTGTTTATTTGCTATGCAAGGAGCGGTTTGTACAGACTCTAGATATAGAAGCTAATAGAAAACACTCAAGTGCCAGAAAAACTAACTACCGGACGGAGGTCCTAAAATGTACTTTAAAACAAAACCCGAGCATTAAGCTTCACAGACTTGACTCCATGATGGGGAGCTGGTTGAACCCACAGTCCTTTCTCAATGGTGCAGCGCCTCCTGCTGGTCTTTGCCTTATCTCATCGGTACCAGTGCTGCTCCTCTTCTTCTTCTTGGATTTAGAGTGGACACAAAGTGAATATAAACTAGTCTATTTGAAAGATTCAATAAATATTGTATATTTACTAAGGAATTTATTAATCATAGACACTGATTTATTTTTATGTTGTAAAAAAAAATGTGTTCATAGGGAGAAAAATAAATAGGAGTTTAACAATGTTCTAGTGGGTAAGCTGCGGTCCAGCAGAGCTGCACATCTGGATGTTGGACCAAACAGGTGAATCCATGCCGTCTGTTTGGTGTGTGATGAAGAATGACAGCTCATCATCATCGTCTTGGACCTGCACTTCCTTTTATTGGAGGTACTCTCACCTGCACATCTTCTTGCCGACTAGAGCGAGAACCTGTGGTCACTTGTTGTTATCACGTTTTATCTTTGAAATGACTTCAAATAAATATATTCCTGTTGGGGATAAAGGGTACCTGCAGCATCCTCCGTTTTTTCTGACTCATCTGGGTTTTAATACGTTTCTTCCACAGTTCCTTCCAGTAGTCTTCCCACAAGGCAGTGAGGTAATATTTGAGGACCTTCTCAATCACACCAGCACGTCTTCCATCGTTTGGGATTGGTCCATCCAAAGCCGGGGCTGAGGTCACAGATGTAGTTAAAAAGTGTCAAATTAACACTTTTGTTGGTTAATCTTATGGCCATCTTGAATTGGATCGACTTAAAAAGTTGATCAGTTGTAGATGTACATTAAGTGAATACTTCTTGAAAGTTTCATGAAAATTAATCTCATAGTTCATGAGATATTTTGCTAACAGACAGCTGACTTCAAATAGTTATCTTTTTTTAAACAAAGACACTGTTAACACTAAGAAAATGTGTTGAGAATAAGCTTCAGTTACTCCAAACCAAGTTTTAGGCCGATATGTGTAAAGTTGTGTTATTTTAATCTGTTTATTAAGCTCAGTTGGCTGTGGTGGCCATCTTGAATCAGGTTGACTGTAAAAGCGAATTATTTGTAGATGTGCATCCAATGGTTACTTTCTGAGAGTTTCATTAAAGTTCTTACAGTGGTTCATGAGATATTTTGCTAATAGATAAATGCGCACATGGGCCTTTAGAAGACGGTAAAAAAAACCCGTGAAATTAATGAATTTAAAACGTTGGTTACGTACTGTAACCCCAGATTCTATGAGTACAGGCGTAGCCCTTTAAGAGCTTTCGCTTGGTGGGTTTATCCCGTTATGCGCAGCATAAGCACTGAAAAAAATTTAGTCCACGCCCACCTGCTGTGTGGGCCCCACCCGGTCCGTATAAATTACGTTAAGAGCGGGAAATCGGCTCTCAAATAACTTTTCTTCAGCCATTCAGGAGCCAGTGAGGCCCGACGCTTAAAGGGCTACGCCTATACTCATAGAATCTGGGGTTACAGTACGTAACCAACGTTCTATTTCGTAAAGGCTTCGCCCTTTAAGAGCTTTCGCTTAGTGGGTTAAGGGCGAAGCAGATGTGGTCCTCGCCTCACTGGGTCCATTCGAACACCGTATGAAGCAGAAACTTGCCCAAAAAAGTCTAATCACTCAGCTCCCATGTGCGTAATTACGCATTGCGTAATTATGTGTGCCATGCACAGACGCATGTTGTGTAACTATGCGTTCTGAATACATGAACGCCCCGGAAAACTTCAACGGGGAGGGAAAAATGCTGAAAAGAGCCATGAACCAACCGTTTTACGGCTGAACCGTATGAACAGATTAATAATAACAAGAGAGTTGATTATTAATCAGATGAACTGATTGGTAACAATAGTCATGAACTGATTAGTGACAATAGAACCAAATACCAGTCACAACTTGTGACTGATAACAACATCTCACACTGTAATGCATGCAGACAGATGTGAGTAAAACGGAGTTCCATGAAAACAATAATATTCATTCTGTAAACACTAAGGACAGAATGTGTCATGGAACGAGCCATCACATCACCTAAATAAAGGCGAATAAATGAGCTGGGCGCATTGACATACCATTATGCAAAGCAGTCGAAAAAGCGATACCCATGATAGTGTGCTCTGAGGTTGACGGGAGGCTCTAAATCTGATGCTCTGTAGTCTTCAGAAATGGCCTCACACAGCCAGTGGGACAAGCGCTGGGTGGATAACGGGCGACCTGCAGGTGCATGTCTATAATGCACAAACAGATGTTGACGCATTGCAGCTGTGCACGCTATGTAACTTGTCAACGCCCGCACAGGACAGAGGAGATAAAAAGACGTTACTTCTTCTGATCTGTGTGAAGGGGGGGGGGGACGACCCCTCCAACGATATCGCTCTTGATTAAAAGAGCTTGTGATGTATTAGGCATAAAAGCTGGGTTGATCTAAAATCAGCTGATCTGCCGTCAGCCTGAATTCTGAGACATGACGGAGCGACAGAGAGGGCAGATAAAAATACTCACTCTCTTAGCGGATGTTAAAGCCAGCAGCAGGGCTGTTTAAAGAGACAAGAATTTAAGTGGAACCTGATCCAAAGGCTCAAATGAAGCTTTGATCAGGACCTGCAGGACCAGTATTAAATCCCACTGGAAACAAGTGGGTGTGAGACAGGCCTGCGTCTCTGTACCCCTTTTAGAAAACGTTTCATCAGAGGATGATAAAACCTGTTCTGTCTCAGAAACCTTCATGTCAGGAAGAGATGGCTGCAGCATACGTTTTAAACGTGCTGGATGCAAATGTCTGTCCATCAGCTGCTGCAGAAAGGACAGCATGCCACCTAAAGAACATGAGGAGGCCTCTACACCCTTCTCTGTACATCAGCACTGAAAAGCTGTCCGCTTTGATGTGTACATCGCTGTGGTAGATGCACCACGAGAAACCTGAATTGTGCGCACTACATCCTGTGGGCAACCCATCCTCTCTAAGTGGATTCGTTCAACAGCCAGACCCACAGGTGCTGGCCTATTTCTGGGTAACTCCTGGTCGCTCCTCCTGCCTGGAAGGAGAGCGTCCTCCCTCTACGGCAGTTTCCACGGGCACCCCGACAGCAGGTGTTTCAGGGCTGGGACCCATGGTGCACCCATGCGCTCGGGGCCACCAGGAGAGCTGTCAATCCCTCCTCCTGAGCTCGGTTCAAGAACTGTAAGATCAGAGGAGGTGGAGAAAAAACATGTACAGAAGCATTTTGGGCCATGGACTGTGGATAAACGCATCCACCCCCCAGCGGTGGTTCGTCTCATGGGCTCAGAGAAGCGCATAATTGACACTGAGCGTTTCCCGTGTCACAACAGGCCCACAGCCACTATATCAATCTGAGACAAAATGCTCCGTCAGAGGATGATTAAAGGTTGTTCTGTCTACGACAACTTTGAGACAAAAAGAAAAACACGGTTGCAGCATACAATAGTCGTGCTGGACACCAGATTTCTGTCCCTCGGCTGCTGCAGAAAGACAGCATGTCGTCCAGTGGACATGAAGTGGCCTCTACGCCTTTCTGTACAGCAGCATTGGAAAACTGACCACTTGATGTGAACAGCGCTGTGGTGGATGCAGCATGTGACTCCTGAATCGTACGCACTACATCTTGAGAGAAACCCATCTCCTCAAAAAGATCCGCACAGCAGCCAGACCACAGGTGCTAGCCTATTCTGATTAATTCCTGATCGTTCCTCCCGCCTGGAGGGAAGCGTCCCCCCTCCACGGCAGGTTCCACGAGCGCCCTGATAACAAATGTCGTAAGCCTGGGAACCATGATGCGTTCACGCACTTGGGGCAGAGGAGCTGCCAGTCCCTCCTCCTGAGTTCGGTTCAGAAAACCGTGATACCAGAGGGAGAGAAGAAGGTGAAAGGCATTACGACCACAGGTTGTGAGCAGGCACGTCCACCCAGCAGTGGATCGTCCTATGGCTCCACGATAATTATAATTGACATTGAGCGTTCTCTCGTGTTGCTACACGTCCGCAGACGCTGGCAGGATTCTACCGTGTCTGAGTCCTAGTTCTGGGTGGAATACATGAGATGTACCCACTCCAATGGAGAACAGATTGGATGTGTCCCACACAGCATCCGTCTCACAATGTGGCACATGGGTTGAAAAATGCATACATTTCCTGCTAGTATGTGTGCAACAGACACTTGCTGTCTGAGAATCAAAAACTCTGATGATTCTGCAGCTCAAGGTCAGTGTTGAGTCACATTCAAAGATCCCGTGCGACACTCCAAAAACATTTAAAAGGCTGCTGTGTGGAGAGCCACAGCGGCTCCACAGCTTATTAAATGTGTGTGACGTAGATCTGCTGACGGAAAACAGCTGATATCACTCAACCGGTTCACGTGAGTTGCACTGCTGCCCCCTGTCTGTACAAGCTGCTCAGCAGCCGCAGGTGTCCAGATAACGCAGAATTAAAGCGGCTCGGGGCATAATGGGGTGTTGTTTTTCACAGCTCAGAAATTGACAATCTAGAATAAATCTCATCTTTCCGGTTCATTGGGACCAGGAAGTGATGAGAGAGACCTTGCGTTTCCTCTCCATCTGAGACTCTAGAAATTACATTTAAAAAATAATTTCCTGAGCTTCTACTAGAGGGGACGAGATCTGTTCATAAATGACAGAAAAAACGTCACAGAGTTCCTCCACACCGGGGTTTGAGCTGAACTGCAGCGTGAATCCCGGATGAAAACGGTTCGCCCATCCGTCTGGAGGCGCGCGTTCATTGCCACCAGTTTATAAGCTATAAAGCGGGCACGCATTTATGCTGTGAAACTCACATACATGCTGATGTGAACTGGAGCGCGCTGAGTGAGAGAGAAAAAACCCACGCGCGTCCCCGAGGATGCAAGACGTTGTGTTGCTGCGGGAAAACAATTCATGTGTTGTGTTCACGTTGTGTGCCGCTGCTCCGTGTAACGCTCGGAAGCGGGTGCACATATGAGCCGACGCGCCCTGAAGGGTCGTGTGCGTGCGTCCTCATGCGACGCTTTAAGCCAGGATTGCCACGGGGGCGCGCGTTGGCACTGGTGCGGTAAGGAGGCACCGTGCGCTATCGGTGGAGCGGGGTTACCACTGGCTCGGTCTGCAGAAAAACGTTCATTGTTTGCTGCGGGTCACGTGAACTTTTGAGTGATTCCACGAGCTGCAATATTAATTCAGACAAAACCCCTTCTTCGACGATGTATGAGCAGAGCCGCTGTGAGGCTTGTGGGGCTGCTGACGCCGCGGGAGCACGCGTTTGACACCACTGCAATGACAAAACGTGTATCGCTTCTGCCGGGAGCGAGATACGTTGCTGAGCTCGTACAGTGGTCTCACGTTAACGTAGACGTGAACGGCGGGCACTGAGAGCTGCGTGCGCGCTTTCATGCCGCGGGGGCGCGCATCGGCACCGCTGACAGTGAATGAAAACAACCTTAAAAAGGCTCATTCGTGATGAGTGTGTGTGATGGAGCCGCTTGTCAGATAAACCATGCTGACAGCCTGGCTAAAAGACACTTCATCATAAAATGATGTTATTTCACAGTGTCATCAACACACCTCCAGCGACCGGACACCTGGTTACCTTCTGTTGAGCTCTGTTTGTTGTCCTGGAGGGCCCCCTGTTGGCGAAGTCCGGGAAAAAAAAAAGAACTTCCGGCTGCCGGGGACGTCTGACAGGAGGGGCTGGCGTAGCAGAGCTGGGGAGGCGTTGAGCAGCCGGGGAGCTGCTGTGGAGCATCTTGAAATGATCTCTCGCTGATGAAAAGAGGATCACCAACCGACTCCTGCATCTCTCCTGAGAGGAAGGTGGAGTGACGAGCCAGGAGAACCTCTGGGACCTCGTTCTCCAGCTGCGATGCGGGGTGGCAGACAGCAAAAGAGGTGCACCGGTTGAGGATGACATCAGCTGACCTGTAGACGGAGCGTACTGCAGGGGCCGGTCTTGTGCGAAATTCTGCTCCCCCGTGAAAATCTGTTCCCCC
>NC_056513.1:42564592-42571383 GCF_014905685.2 Nematolebias whitei
AGAATAATCACTGTGAAAAACCATATCATGTTGCTGCTGATCTGTTTCATGTTGCTGCTGATCTGTTTCAATGTTACTGTGTTCATGCGTGCTCATCTGCTCACAGATTCATGTTCATGTTTGTGCTGATGTTCGACAATGTTTTATGCTATTAGTGCTTAGTGTATATTTTATTTAGTTGATGTTTTTCTTAGTTCATATCTTAGATGTCATCATTGTTTTTCTTTTACATTTTATTGTTGGATGTAACTGGGACCCTGTGTACATAATTTCGCTCCACCACTTGTACCACATGAGATGCGAATGACAATAAAGAATCTCTGACTCTCTGACTCATGGGCCCAGAGTGGGGCGAATGAGGGTGGGGGCAGGTGTGGGTGCTTCACCTACCCCACCCACATTTTTGATGTTGTCTGTACCGGTATATTACATTAACTGTACTTATATATCGCCTTTTTATCTTATCAGGATACTCAATGACATGATGTTTCAGTGGAACGGAAAAACTCCCTCATGACCCTTACCCTAACCTTACCATAACCTTTACCTTTACATGTTAAGAAATAAATTGTATCAAATGAAATCTAGTAATAAAACCAGAATTAATCTTGTGTTCTTACCCAGGTTTTGATTAATTAAACAGTATTGAATTAAAACTGAAGAATGCCATCTAAGGAGGGCAAAAGACTGAAAAATATATTCCTAAGATGCTCAGGTCCAAAAACTAACACCTCAGCCTTGTCTGAATTTAAAAGCAGAAAATTTAGGGTCATCCAGGTTTTTATGTCTTTAAGACATGCTTGTAGTCTAAGTAGCTGATTGGATTCATTGATGACTAAATATGATGGATGAGAATTTTTATGAATTGATTTTATCTACCTTTCACATATATGCAGTACCAAATGTACTTTTTTTTAGTCTTGGTTCATCTTATCCTGTCTTTCTGATTCAATCAATCAATCACCTTTATTTTACCAGGTAGAGCCCGTTGAGATCGAGATCTCTTTCACAAGGGTGACCTGGTCAAGTGGTCATCAGCACACGTCACAGGGTAATTGACAATAAGCATTTACATTTATCAAAAGAAAAAAGAAACTACTATCACGATAAATAAATGTTAACAGTTTGAAACCATCAGGATAAGACAGACTTCTGTAGACATTAAATGTAGAACAGACATCAGTTTAAGTAGACAGAGTTAAAAGTCAACAAAGACATGTATATTTGATAAGTAGTGTTTTAGAAACATCAATTTCAAATCTGTCTGTAAGTTGTTCCAGGCTGAGGGGACGGCGAAGCTGAATGCTCTTTTTCCTAGTTCAGTTCTGACCAGAGGAACTGACAGGAGGATTAAGTCATTTGAGCGCAGGGAGTAATGATTGTGTGACGTTTGTATTAGGGAGGTAAGGTATGACGGGACTAGGTTTAGAAGGGTCTTATAGATGAAGGATATCCAGTGAGTGTATCTGCGAGTGCTGAGAGAAGACCAGCTAGACTTGACGTAAAGTTCACAGTGATGAGTGCGATAACTGGAATCAGTAATGAATCGAAGGGCACCATGATAAACTGAGTCTAAGGACTGTAGGTATTTTGATGCAGCACTCATGTACAGCACGTCACCATAATCTAATATCGGCATGAAAGTTGCAGCTACTAATGTTCTCCTGGCTTTACATGAGAAGCAGGATTTATTTCTGAAGTAGAAGCCTAGCTTCAATTTGAGTTTAGTGACCATTTTGGAGATGTGGATTTTAAATGACAGTTTATTGTCAATGTTGAAACCTAGATATTTGTAGGTGGAGACCATTTCTATTTGTTTCCCCTCTTGGGTTTCAATTTGAGGTGGGTTCTCTGGTTGCTGCTTTCTGTTGGATAAAACCATGATCTTGCTTTTGTCAGCATTTAGGACCAGTCTAAGTTTTTGCAGACGTGACTGGATAATATTAAAAGCGTCTTGAAGAGAGGTGAAGGCTTGGATGAGGGAGGATGAACAGCAATAAATGATAGTGTCATCTGCATAATAATGGTGGGAGGCGTTTGACAGATCACTGCATAGATCGTCGATATATAAGGAGAAAAGAATGGGACCCAAGACAGAACCCCGTGGCACCCCTTTCACAACATCTAGGAACGTAGAGGAGGATCCGGCTACATGGACAGACTGTGTTCTGTCAGTTAGATAGTTGGTGAACCAGGAGACTGCTAGTTTTGATAGACCAGAGTGTTTCAGGATGTTAGTCAATAGTCTGTGATCAACTGTATCAAATGCCTTGGATAGGTCTATAAATACCATACCATACCAATTTATTTATATAGCACTTAAAACAGCAACAAGGCCAACCAAAGTGCTGTACAAAAGAACACAAACATGCACAGCAGACAGGAAAACATAAAATAGAAATACAGATACAAATAGCAGCAGAAGCTAACTAAAATGGCCAACAGAGTAGAGAACAGACCGGACCAAAACAAATCACACCGTGTTAAAGGCAAGCGAATAGAAGTGGGTCTTCAAGCGAGACTTAAAGACTGAGAGTGTGGGAGCCTGCCGGACACTCAGTGGCAACTCATTCCACAGTCGTGGACCTGCAACAGAGAAAGCCCTGTCACCTCTGAGCTTACGACGGGTTTCTGGGACTGAGAGAAGCATCTGGTCTGCTGAAATAGGGCAACACAGTATTGTTTGCTGTCCAGGGCATGTATGATATCATTTAATACTTTGAGAACTGTAGTTACGGTACTGTGCTGTTTTCTGCATCCTGACTGGAATTGTGATAAAATATTATTTGATTGTAGAAAAACAGTTAGCTGATCACAGACAAGTCTTTCGAACAGTTTAGCAAGAACACATAATTTAGAAATTGGTCTGTAGTTGTTGACATTAGTTGGTTCACCCCCTTTTAGCAGAGGGAGAACATAAGCCGATTTCCAGATTTTGGGTATTGTATTTGTATTTAGACTGAGATTGAAAATACATGAAAGTGGTTCAGCAATGAAATCTGCAGCTAGTTTTAGGAAAAGTGGTTCTATGTTGTCAGGTCCTGCTGCTTTGCGTGTGTCAAGAGTTTTTAGAGCATTTAGAACCTCACTGGGAGATATTGATACAAAGTCAAAGCGGTTTGTGACCTGTTTGTCTAGCACATGCGGAGTTGGGGGTGGATTTTCATCAGTTTGGTCAGCAGATAACATTTCAGGATGCGTAGATTCGAACAGGGAGCCAGAGGATATAAAGTGTTCATTAAAACAGTTTAGAATTGATAATTTGTCTGACAGAATACCTGAGCCTATACCTGTACCTGATTGTTATACTCTTCTGAGTAAACCATGTTTATGCACAATCTTATTTCCCAATGATGCACATTTTTATAATTAGTTGCAAAATAAAAATATTTCACCGAAAAAACCGGATGCATTCAAGATTTGCTGAGCCATTACTTCTCTTTCTTTGACCATTGCTGTTTTTGAAGTTTTAAAACCGATGGCTGGAGTGTCAGGAAAAGCCTTCATCACTTCTCTGGAAATCTAAATAAGTGTAAAAGATGTAAACCATCATAAATGGAAATTAAATCAAACGAGACACAGACAAAACCAAACAAAAATGAATTATTAAACAAAGTATTTATAATGGATTTTTTTTTAAATTTTGAAATCATTTACCATTGCCACAATAACACCACAGCTATTCCCATTCTTTTGATATGGGCGGGCCATGACGCCTCCTTTCCAGTTAATGTCCACCCATTCCAATTTTCCAAAATATGTTCTCTGTACTTTCAGGTATTCTCTGTTTCGTAGCATATGCAGTTGTCAGTTGTACTAATTATAAATAATTAAAAAGTACAAATAAATTACAATAACATAAATTAAATATTATAAACAAAAATAAAATATAATATTACAATATTTCAAATAACTAACTTCATTGTAATATATTTATGCATTAACAGCAAGTGTTTACACTGAGTTCTATTTAATGAAGTCATCATTAGCATCAGTACAGTAACATCAATGTTTGTGGGTTTTTTTTAAATCAAAAACGAAAGTACGTTCATATGTTTCAGAATTTTTTTTAAATAAAAAAACAACAGCAAAAAAAACCATCAGTACAAAGTTTTGACCTTTCAAAAGTTTTGATATGTCCACCAGCTATACCAACCCTTCATAAGCTTTGGTGTACCGTAACACAAGGAACAATCCTTACGCTCACATATGTCCAACTTAAGTTGTGTATCTTGATACAATTTTAAAAATCAATTTTTGAAGATGGATTTAGTTTTATTTCAATAACATTCATGTGTAATATACACCTATTTCTGCATGACATGATAAAAACTGAATGATTGAGCCTACAAACCTTTTACATACTGTAGTATTTATAAACACAAAAACACTTTAAAGATCAATAAAGACTTAAAGACCTTTAGTAAAACATATTTTCAACCACACAGTAATTAGTCATAACTCAATACAACCCTTCTCTCTTTTCCATCCTTTCAAAAGTACTTACTTAAATCTTTTGGCAGCAAGTTCTGAGTCACTCTCTTCGGCTTAACTTTTTGCAGGATCCACCAGAAATACTGTGGTTCACAGCATTTATGCTCTAACAAAAACAAGATGGTTATTACATTTTTTATTGATAAGCCTACAACTTTATATGTAAACTTTTATTGCACGTTTTATGACTACTAACCAGAAACTTCCAGTGATTTCGGTTGACATTGACAAATGAAACAATGTCTTCGTATCCTGATGCATGCTCAATAATCCAGGTAGAAAAATCTAAAATAAGTTAAGTCTGGTCCTCTGGACATTCAAAAAAACAAAACAAACAAACAAAAAAAAATGTAAAAATGTTTTGTTTTTCATCCGAGGCTTTTAAACCCCAAAATACATTACGGCAAAGATTGGTTCATCCCAAACATCCAGTCCCCCGGCACAAACAGAGTAATGTTGTGTATGCTGTTCCGTGTCAGGAGGGTGATCAGTCTTACATTGGGGAAACTAAACAGCCACTAGCCAAAAGGATGGCCCAGCACAGAAGATCAACATCATCAGGCCAGGACTCTGCGGTCTACACTCATCTCCAGGCCAGAGGTCACTCTTTCAGGGATGAAGATGTTCACATCCTGGACAGAGAGGAACGATGGTTTGAGAGAGGAGTAAAGGAGGCCATCTTTGTGAAAAGAAATCGTCCATCATTAAACAGGGGTGGAGCCTCCGGGTTCAACTGTCCCCCTCTTACAATGCTGTGATTGCTAGTATCACTCAGCCCTCTGTGAACAGTAAACAGCCATCAGTGTGCTAATGATCCATTGTTAGGCTGATGGTCCTTCTTGAGCATGTGATCAGCTGGTTTTGGTTGTCAGCAGCAAACTGGTTGATCCACTCTGAGAAGGTGCTACTTAAGAGACTGAGCTGAATACAGCACCTCAGACTGAGGAAGTCTCTTGGATGAGAGACGAAACATTTCTATTTTTTTTTGCTTTGTTTTTTTTTTTTTGAATATCCAGAGGACCAGATTGAACTTTTTTAAATGCTATTGTAATTGTCAATATTAACCTGTACAAAGCAAATGTAGAAATTGGAATACTATATATGTCAGCACAGAAATAAAAAATACATTTTTTTTTAATTAAAAAAACATTTACTTAAAATCATTTCAGAACACATATCTATTTATTACAAAAACTCAATTTTGTTTAAACAACATTGATTTGACACTGGTTTGTGGCCTTTGTCTTTGTGTGACTTTCTGGGATTTAATAAATTAAATTAATCTTACCTTGGGCAAACATTGTCTTGAGAGTTATGCTCTGTCTCCAAGAAGTACCTCTCCTGCAGTGTAGTGACTCAGGATGACTTTTCTCTTTTACACATGTCCATCTTAGTTGCCGTTATATGAATCAGACCTTCTATTACCTAGGAGAAGAAATATATATATATATATATATATATATATATATATATATATATATATATATATTTATATAAATATTACATAAATATATAAATATTACATAAATAAATAAATTGTATAATTCCATTACCTCTCCAATAGCCACTGGTGTGGTCATAGTGACGACAGCTCACTGTGGTGGATAATTGAGTTTCCTTTTGTTTGTGTCAGAATCACTGAAACAATCTGTGATTCTAATCTTCCACAGTGACATCAGTTGTTTCTGTAATTGTTAGGTACATGTTTTTTTTTCCCTTGTCCTGTCCGACATTGTGACTCTTAGAATTATTGTCTGAGTGTCAAAGTGATGCCCAACAGCTTTTCTTTCACAAGCAGAGCATTATGGCTGGCCTTAATGCTCCACTTGATATATAAATTAAATTTTATTAGAATTTGCTTTGGGTTTGGGTTTGTTCCAGATGTAATGGACACGGGGATGAAAAACAAAGAAGATAACAAAGCAGAAAAGTGAGAGAAGGGTTAAAATGTAAAGAAGGAGATAGGAATAGAAGGAGAGAGAGAGGGATAAAGAGAACACAAATCAACATCATTGAAGTCTGACTGTAGACCTGCGGAGAGAAGAAGACGAGACAAAACTGAGAAACCACAACAACAAACATATATAATGATACGTGTAACATCATTAGAAAGTGTTTTATATAGTACATGGTAAAACAAGATATATTTAGTGGCCACCACAACCCAACTGAGTGTGTATCTGATAAACACCTGGATCTAAACACCTGTGTGAGCAACATCTATAACTTTGGAGGTGATTTATTTTAAAAGTCAACATCAGATGTTGCTCAAACTTTTTGGGCAACATCTAGGGGTC
>NC_056513.1:42571483-42573690 GCF_014905685.2 Nematolebias whitei
ACTATTACAATGAACTATGTTCAACTTTGGAGGTGATTTATTTTAAAAGTCAACATCAGATGTTGCTCAAACTTCTTGGGCAACATCTAGGGGTCTTCTAGAGTCAACCTGAAGTGAGAGTGGTTCCTGACATGGCAGAAAGACATTGATGTAATTAACAGATTTTTTTTTCCATATTTTTAAGCTTTTATGTATTTATTTTTCTGCTAATAACAACTTTTATTCATAGTTTTTTCTTATTTTTCTGCTAATAACAACTTTTATTCATAATTTTTTTCTTATTTTTCAGTTATACACAACTTTTAAGTATGTATTTTTCAAATATGAAGAACTTTTTTTCAGCTTTTATTTTGAAAAGCAACGCCGCATTATTACCGTAGTACATGTTGTAAACGTGCACAATTAAACCAGTGAGGGCTGCCGGAGCCGAGTGGAGGCTCACTTTACCGCAGTGACAGAACAGCAGCTCGTGCACTGAGGGGTAAAGATAAAGTTTTCATATAATTGGTGATCAGTCTGGCTTGATGAGTTTTAAAGTAATCGTGTTTAGTGTTGATCAGATCTTTACGGTGGTAGAAGTTCAAGTTGTTTTCGTGATGGAGGAAAAGGCTCGTGTGACGTTGAATTAATATTAAAACTTGTAAAACGTGCAGCTCTGGTTCTGTGTCAGGCAGTGGGTGACTGATGGTCGACATCAACCCCAAAATGAACTTTCATGATCCAACAAACTGTTTTAGAAGAAGAGGAAACCTTGGCACGAGTCCAACATTTTTCAGTCAGATCATCTGGATGGTTTGTTTTTTTGTGCTGAAACGTTTCGCCTTCGATCCGGACCCACCAAACACTGGACGTTAAAGTCAAGTCTAGATCGAGGTCAAGACCAATTGTGGACGTCTCGACCTGCAAACAGGGTCCACTGTTTTGAGTCTAATCATGACCTCATTTGTACGTCCCTGTCAAATGATGCAACTTTAAACATTTCACTAGAGCCTGGTTTATGTTTGGACAGTTTTTGTCCTGTTGAGCTCTGAATTATCAAAAATAATAACCTCATCCAACCCATCCACATGCCTGCTAGATCCCACCCCAACCAGACTGTTTAAAGAGGTATTTCCACTAATTAATGTCCACATTTTGGATCTACTTAATTAGTCTTTAATGGATGGTTATGTACCACAGAGCTTTAAGGTTGCTGTAATTAAACCTTTACTTAAGAAGTCTGATCTTGATTCAGAAATTCTGGCCAACTATAGACCTATATCTAATCTAAATTTCATCTCAAAAATTCTAGAGAAAATAGTTGCAGGTCAGTTGCGTGAACATCTAGAAAGAAATAATCTGTTTGAATAGTTTCAGTCAGGGTTTAGAGCTTATCATAGCACAGAAACAGCACTAGGAAAAGTCACTAATGATATTCTCATGGCCTCTGACAATGGACTTGTGTCTATACTGGTCCTGTTAGACCTCAGTGCTGCATTTGATACAGTTGATCACAATATTTTACTACAGAGGCTTGATATGATATTGGGATTACAGGAACAGCTCTAAAATGGTTTAAATCAGAAGGTTTCATCAGGATTATTGAGCATGGACTTTGTTGTTCTTGGCACGAGTCATTTTCAGTAACCGGCTGGAAGTGACGAGTAACAAACTTATTATGATGAAGGGTCCTGCGTTGGTGCATCACTGTGAGGTGGGGAGAAATGAGTGTAAACCCCTATAGATTTATTACCTATAGAGTTATTACCTGTAGATTTATTACCTGTAGATTTATAACCTGTAGATTTATTACCTGTAGATTTATTACCTGTAGATTTATTACTTATCGATTTATAACCTATAGAGTTATTACCTATAGATTTATTACCTGTAGATTTATTACCTATAGATTTGTAACCTATAGAGTTATTACCTGTAGATTTATTACCTGTAGATTTATTACCTATAGAGTTATTACCTATAGATTTATTACCTATAGATTTATTACCTATAGATTTATAACCTGTAGATTTATAACCTATAGAGTTATTACCTGTAGATTTATTACCTGTAGATTTATTACCTATAGATTTATTACCTATAGATTTATAACCTGTAGATTTATTACCTGTAGATTTATTACCTGTAGATTTATTACCTATAGATTTATAACCTGTAGATTTATTACCTGTAGATTTATTACCTATAGAGTTATTACCTGTAGATTT
>NC_056513.1:42573790-42577320 GCF_014905685.2 Nematolebias whitei
TTATTACCTGTAGATTTATTACCTATAGAGTTATTACCTGTAGATTTATTACCTATAGAGTTATTACCTGTAGATTTATTACCTGTAGATTTATAACCTGTAGATTTATTACCTATAGAGTTATTACCTATAGATTTATTACCTATAGATTTATTACCTGTAGATTTATTACCTATAGATTTATAACCTGTAGATTTATAACCTATAGAGTTATTACCTGTAGATTTATTACCTGTAGATTTATTACCTGTAGATTTATAACCTGTAGATTTATAACCTGTAGATTTATAACCTGTAGATTTATTACCTATAGATTTATAACCTGTAGATTTATAACCTGTAGATTTATTACCTGTAGAGTTATTACCTATAGATTTATAACCTATAGATTTATTACCTGTAGATTTATTACCTGTAGATTTATTACCTGTAGATTTATAACCTGTAGATTTATAACCTGTAGATTTATTACCTGTAGAGTTATAACCTATAGATTTATTACCTGTAGATTTATTACCTGTAGATTTATTACCTGTAGATTTATAACCTATAGATTTATTACCTGTAGATTTATTACTTATCGATTTATAACCTGTAGATTTATTACCTGTAGATTTATTACCTATAGATTTATTACCTGTAGATTTATTACCTGTAGATTTATTACCTATAGATTTATTACTTATCGATTTATAACCTATAGATTTATTACCTGTAGATTTATTACCTGTAGATTTATTACTTATCGATTTATAACCTATAGAGTTATTACCTATAGATTTATTACCTGTAGATTTATTACCTATAGATTTATTACTTATCGATTTATAACCTATAGAGTTATTACCTATAGATTTATTACCTGTAGATTTATTTCTTATCGATTTATAACCTATAGAGTTATTACCTGTAGATTTATTACCTGTAGATTTATTACTTATCGATTTATAACCTATAGAGTTATTACCTGTAGATTTATTACCTGTAGATTTATTTCTTATCGATTTATAACCTATAGAGTTATTACCTGTAGATTTATTACCTGTAGATTTATTACCTATAGATTCACTCACCAACTGAAATGTATCATGTTATCAGATTTGGAAACCAATTACTCTCGTCCAAATCTAGAGTGCTCCTTTACAACAGACTTTACGACCAGGCTGTGTCTGCGCATGCACCGTAGTGTATGGCCCCTGTTTCAAATTGTATTATTTTTATTTTTTTCTCTTTCGGCTGCTCCTTCTTCAGGCGTCGCCACAGAGAACTAAGTCGCACGAAGACTTGGCAGATATTTTTATGCCGGATGTCCTTCCAGACACAACCACAGACACCGAGCTGCCACATCCCTGTGTGGAGCAGAGAGCTGCTATGTTGGACACCTGGAGCAGATGATGAAGGGGGTTAAGGGCCTTGCTCAAGGGTCCAGGGTGGGATGAATGAGGGTGGGGGCAGGTGTTGGTGCTTCACCTATCCCACCCGCATTTTTGATGTTGTCGGTACCGGGGCTTGAACCGGTCACAGGCCCACCTTCTCTACCCTCTGCGCCACCACTCCCCACAGATACACGAGTGGCCCCTGTTTCAATACAAAGCTGTATTTATTTACAGACCCTTTCCAAAAAACTAGAACATCATGGAAAAGTTGTTTAACTTCCGTAATTCCATTCAAAAAGTTCATCTTTAATAGACGATAGACTCAGGGCCCACAATTGATGCCCTCCATAGGATGGGTAAACCACAAGATGAGGCCTGTGTGTGTGTGGCACACACTTCCCAAACTGTGTCGCTGCATCGCTTCATGGCGACATCTGCTGGATTTAAAAAGTCATTGCAGGCAAATTCAATAAAGACTGGAAACAGACTGAACAAGGTTCATTTACATGTTTTCATTTAGAAACCTGAGCTGCTGTAACATCCTTGGGTCAGGCGATGGCGTCGTTTACAAACCATTTCTCCTGCTTTTGAGAGCACCTTTCACTGATGGTGACGGCGTACATAGAAATGTCATTGCAAGTTTGTATAAGGTAGAGTCATTTGTATTGTAGTAAATCCTGCGATCTTGGTGTGTTCGCCTCGGAGATGTATCTTTGTACCTCGATAAGACAGCACCTGGGAGCAAATCCTACATTTCACCTACAGCAGACATAAAAGTTAATCCATGTAAACTAATTCAAATATCCTTCAGAAAGAAATTAGAATAACCCGAAAGAAAAACGATCAATAGTGGAAACGAGAATGGAATAATCATTTACCTTATTCTCCGTGATACGATTCAAATGATCCCACACGGGAGAAAACGTCCTTTTCCTTGGTTGATCCTTGGTATTCGATGACGAGCCAAAAACCAATTCAAAGCAAAGAACAAACTATTTCCATCCAACAAAACCCACGAACGTGTCGATACGTTTTCTCACTTATAAATGCAATTTGGCGCGTTCACAATCAAACGGTACAGTAGCTGTATCGGTCACGTGGTTTTCCTTAAAGAGATACGTGCACCGAGGTTTCAGTGTCGTCAGACCCATCACTGCACAGAAGTTCATAGCTAAGGAGGCTGGCTGTTCACAGAGCGCTGTGTCCAAGCATATCAATGGAAAGTTTAGTGGAAGGGCAACATGTGGCAGGAGAAGATGCACCAGAAACAGAGATGACCGTGGGCCTCAGCTGATTATCAAACAGAGAAGATCCAGAATCTGTCAGAGATCCAGAAAGAGTGGAATGAGGCGGAGCCACAGCTTCAAAAACCACCACATTCAGACGCATCTGGGAGATGGACTACAACTGTCGGGTTCCTCGCTCCTCTTTTCCGATGAAAGTAAAGTTTCATTCAGAAATCAAGGTCCAAGTGTTTGGAGGAAGAAGGGTGAGGAACAGAACCCATACTGGTTGAGGTCCAGTGTGAAATATCCTCAGTCAGTCATGATTTGGGGTGCAATGTCCGTGCAGGTGTTGGTAAACTCTGCTTTCTTAAATCCAAGGTCACTGCACCAGTCTACCAGGATGTTTTAGAGGACTTCATGTTTCCTTCTGCTGAGGAGCTGTATGGAGATGCAGAGTTCATCTTCCAGCAGGACCTGGCCCCTGCCCATGCTGCCAGAAGCACCAAAACCTGGTTTGATGTCACAGTGCTTGACTGGTCAGCAACTGGCCGGACCTAAACCCTGTTGAGAATCTATGGGGTCTTCTCAAGAGGAACATGAGGAGCACCAGAGCCCAGAACAAAGAAGATCTGACATCATCAAGGAAATCTGGGCTTCCATCACTCCCAGTCAATGACACGTCACATCAAGGCAGATTTGAAAATATCATATTTTGATTGATTTGTTGTGATCCTAATTTATTTCCTTTTTTTTCTGCAAAAACTGAAAAGTGTGGACTGATGTCTTCTCGTTATTCTAATTATTTGAAATCCTGTTTTTGTGGGTTTCATGAGCTGGAAGCCCAAATTAAAAATAAACAAATAAATACTTGAAATTGTTTAAATTGTGGGCCCTGAATCTATCATCTATTAAAGATTAACTTTTTAAA
>NC_056513.1:42577420-42580691 GCF_014905685.2 Nematolebias whitei
AGCAGTCGGTTGTATCAATACTGAGCTAAAGTCCAGAGTGGTAGTAGCTGAGACTCATTCACAACACATGTCCCAGGTGCTACTTGGAGCTGAAGATCTTTGACAAAAACTTCAGCAAAAACTGGTAAAAGTCCACCCCGTTTGTTAGCAAAATATCTCACTCACCACTGGTGAGACTTTAGGAACATTATGGGAAGCAGTAGAGCATTCATATAAAAATACTCTGTTCCTCAGCCTCTTACACGTTTTGATCCAAACAGAAGACGTAATCTGAAGTGATGGATTAGAGAAACCGTCTCATACAGGACCAGTGAGCATGCCGGGCTCCAGAGGTTCTGCTGAAACAAACTGCTGCACAACATAAAACTACAACTCTCGTGGAAAAATAAGGAGAAACTCGACAAAGACATCCAGAACTTTACACGATGATGTAAATGACGCGTCACGGACTTTGTGATGGTTTAGAGCCACAATCCAAAGCACGAGATTAAATAATCACAGCTCTACTGAACGAGGCCGAGTGTGAACAGAGAAGCTCCGAGCCGGTCGGCCTCTGCCTCGAGTTGACGTCTACAGAACAAAACGGAGAGCTGGACTCACCAAGGCAGGCCAGACCGAGGAGCACGACAGCAGCGATGAAGACGATGATACCATCAAGGTGGCGATTTTTAGTTTCAGCATCTGATGAGGAGAAAAAGTGATTAAAACACCCGTCGTCACCTGAGAGTAACAACTTTCACACGTCTTCGGTGATCTTGTTAAAAACAGAAGTACGAGGGAAGGCATGAACTCTCACCGCCTGGATGACGCTCTTCTGCTGCTGAAGGCGGAGCGGTGATGGAACCATCCTTGTTAAGGCTGTTCCCCTGAGCTGCTACGACTGTTTCAAACGAGAAACAAAACCTCAGATGGTTGGAACGATCCAGATCTTCCTCAGTCACGTGCAAAGAAAACACGAGCAGCAGGACATTAAAACTTACCGTGTAGTACTTTGAACCGGCACTCGAAGGGAAGTTTAGGAAAGAAGCACCTATAGTCTCCGGCGTCCGACATCCTCGCTGACTGGACGGTTAGAGTCACGATGCTTCTGCTCAGGTCGACCGTCACGTTGATCCTGTTCTTGTACTGCTCCGACTGAAGACGAAGATCGGCATGGCCATGTCGTTGGAAGAAGATGACATGGCTGGAGTTTTGATCTGTTCTCTTCCAATCAAACGGCGACCTCTCCAAGTTGGTGTCAGAGGGAGGAAAACACTGGAGAGTGAAGTTCTGCCCTTCTTCTACGGTCAGCCTCTCCTTCGTGGTGCGACATTTTACTGCAAGAGAAACCAGAGTCAGACCCCACACCAGGTTTACACACCACACCTTCACTACCGAATACTTTCACATCAACTAGTCTTTGCAGATCGTTTGAACTCTCCTTTTTAGGAGTCGTTTTCAGATTGCTTGTCTATCACCACCCAGTGAAAGCAAAAATGTTGCTGCTCACATCTGTGCGTGTCTGAACCGATGACAGTACTCTCAAAGTACTGGTAATCATTTCACGGACATCTACAGCGGATTAACCCCTAGTCAACTCCATTCACGATGGCTGCCACAACCAACTGACCCAACGTTCTAAACAACTTTCAGTCATTTACAACATCAACACAAACATGTTCCGTGCAGTGAAAATGTTTTAGTGAACACAGACTGTTGTAAACACTGATGAAAATGTCTTACCAGCATTGGTGTCTGAAGCATCTGTAAGGGGCGGGGGGCAGGCACACTGGTGGTGGTGGTGGTGAGGGGGTCTGGGGGTCCTCCCCCACAAGATTTTTAATAAAGTAGATGCCATTTCCTGCATCATGGTGTATTTTAAGGGGTTAAACATCTATGGTTACCTACATACGTAAATTGATTCAATGACTATTTTAGAGAGCAACAAGAAGCCTGACCAACAGCTCTCCTCGTGTGAATAGAGCACGCTCTGCTCACCTCGAGCATCCTAACTATTTAACTACTAACATCCTATTTAGTTGATGTTTTTCTTAGTTCATATCTTAGGTGTTATTACTGTTTTTCTTATACATTTTATTGTTGGATGTAACTGGGACCCTGTGTACATAATTTCGCTCCACCACATGAGGTGGAATGACAATAAAGAATCTCTGACTCTCTGATTTGTTCACAAAGAAATGAAACCAGCGCTGGGTGAACTAGTATTTCATGGTAAATGTGTGGGGGGATCCAAACAAATATTGTTTAAATGTGAGGGGGACATGTCCCCTTCACATAATTGATGCCATGCTGCTTACCAGCATCATGAAAATAATGATGACGTCACAATCATCAGCTGTGAATCAGTTCTGTAGAGGAGATAACATTTTATAATACAGTAATTAATAAAGAATTATTTCACAATGATCTTTATTCTTTAAATAATTCTTTGATACAACTGGGGGTGCTTGGCATCGCGCCCCTATCGCGCGGCCCCCAGGTGGGGTGTGCCCTTGCCTGCCGGCGTGTTTGGGGCCCTTGGTGTCGGGGGCTGGGCGCTTGGGCGTGTGTCGACTCGGCCTGGTGTCTGCCTGGTGGGGCTCGGGTCCTCTGGCCCTGTCGGGCCTTGGCCTGGGTGGTGTGAGTCCTCGGTGCCCGGGCCTCGGTGCCCGGACCTGGACCTACATCGGTGCGGCGGGTTCCGACGGAGGCCTATGAGTTTGTCGCTGTTGGCCCCGGGGGGTCACTGTATGTGGTCGCTGGTGGGGATCTTCCGGTTCTCCCCTGTGGTCCGTTCTGGGGGGTGGGTGAGTGGTTCGTCCTGTGTGGGTGGCTCTGGGGGCTCTGCGGTCGGGGTCCCTCCTGGGGTCTTGGGCTCTGGTCCCCCCTTTTTCGTCTGCCTCTGGTCTTGGGGGTCGGGTCTCTGCTGCTTCACAGTTACTATTAAATGTTCTATTAGAGAAGCCTTATACACTTATGCATGCTCACAACCACACACAAATAGAAGCAGGGACGCTTATGTAGGCTTTATATATAGATATGTATGTGAGTGTATATTCATGTGTATGTATGTATGTATGTATGTATATAGGCGTAGGTATGGGTATATATATTTATGGAAACTTACTGCAAAGCCATGAATATTTTAAGTTCTTTATACATATGTATTTTGTTGCTGTGTTTTGTCATGTTCTTTGCAGGTGAAGAGACAGTGGCCGGGTGTTTTGACGTGTGCTCTCTTTGTGTATATTTCTTATATTTTGGAGTCTTACTTTGTCTTTTCTTTCTTTCT
>NC_056513.1:42580791-42584746 GCF_014905685.2 Nematolebias whitei
GTAAGGGGAGAAGGGAGGCCATCTAAAAAAAAAAAAAAAAAAAGAATGCATGCAGATTAAAAAACCTCAGTTTCAGAGCCCTGTAAAGAGAGAGTTGCGACACTCCCATAGACTCCCATAGAAAGAATGGAATGCGGAAGTCACGTGGGTCATGCAGCGGCAAAAAGTTCCAAACAGCAGCGGTTCAGCATTGAACGTAGTTCATTTTCCGTGTTTTTCCGGTAAGTTAATGCAAATACGACACTTTTTCTCCATTGTGAAGCGTTATCTGACTGTTCTGTACCACAATTTATCAACATTAATACTTCATGTCTCCAGTTTTAGTTAATGAAACATGTTAAATTACTAGTTGTGTTTTAACTGCAGCTGCTCTGTAACATGACGGTTTAAACGGGTCTATTTCTAATTCAACGTTTTAAAATATCTATTACTGCTTAAATTTTGAAAGGTGGTCTTTTTTAATTTATGGTAATTCCAGTTACTGAACTCAACATGAAAATATTTGACCTTTTTGTTCTGAGAGATTCATTCAACTTTATTTCTACAGTAAATCCCATTGAGCCTCGAGGACTCATTTACAAGAGAGACCTGATTTAACAAAGAATGATGACAACATGACAACAAGACTGACGTCATTTAGTTAAAGTTATAGATCATTTGTCAAAGACTGCAGCATAAATTGTGACATTATCATTAAAGAAAAACGTGATTGTGGAGATGATTCAATGTTTTCATGTTTTCCAGGTAAACAAGAGGAGAATGACTTCATGAACTGAATGTTGCATTCAAAGTATCACAAAGGTACAAGATCTCATTTTCTGTCTTCTATTAATCAATAACAGCTTAATCAAGATGTTTGAATAAAATTACTTTAACACCATAACCTTCACAAAGTTGGTATTTACTGCAGGACTGTTGATTTACAGTTGTTTTATATTATTAGTTTAATGTTTGGTAATCATGGGTCAAGTTGAGATGAGACTCTTTCAAGACAGAACAAGAAATAAGAATTATTACAAGAATATATCAGCATCAATAAACTGTAGGACAGTAACAAAACACTTATTAAACTATCACAGGTACATTGAGATGGAGCTGGAAGTTATTCTTCATGCCAGTTGTCTTCATCTGATCTTTTGTAAAAAATATGTCAATTTATTTTCCATTAACATTTTTCTTCACAGGAATGAGTTAATTTTCTTGTCTGAGTTTCTTCTGTCCTGCTTATGTATGTTTTTGTGTTCTAATTGTTCCCTCAGGTTTTTCATCTCTATTCCCTGTCTGCCTGTTGATCCATCCTCCTGGTCCTGTTGATTCATCCTCCTGGTCCTGTTGATCCTGGATCATCAGATCCTGACA
Source organism: Nematolebias whitei (assembly GCF_014905685.2). NCBI lineage: Eukaryota > Metazoa > Chordata > Actinopteri > Cyprinodontiformes > Rivulidae > Nematolebias > Nematolebias whitei. The sequence goes on from NC_056513.1 coordinate 42,582,151, forward strand.
TGTCCCCGTCCTCTGAGGACACATTTTCATCTTTCCCTCATCTCACTCGCCTCATTTCTGTTTCTTCCTCAGTCTCTGAAATTACAACGTCCATCCATTTTCTTTACCCGCTTATTCCATTTTGGGTCACGGGGGTCGCTGGTGCCCATGTCCAGCAATCACTGTGCGAGGGGCGGGGTACACCCTGGACGGGTCATCCATCACAGGGACACAGAGACAAACGAGACAAACAACCATTCACTCTCTCACTCACACCTAGGGACAATTTAGAGTTACCAATCAGCCTAACATGCATGTTTTTGGACTGTGGGAGGAAACCGGAGCACCCGGAGAAAACCCACGCATGCACGGAGAGAACATGCAAACTCCACCCAGAAAGGCCCCTGGACCGGGGTTTGAACCAGGGACCTGCTCGCTGAGAGGCAGCAGCTCTACCAGTTGCGCCACCGTGCTGCCCGAAATTACAACGTCACTGTTAGAATGAAGATTATTGTTCAATAAAAAATATGACATGTCTTATTTAACACTGTTCGTACCAAAGTTTAATTTAGAACAACATGTGTGATCACTGGTCAGGTCACTGGTCAGATCACTGGTCAGGTCACTGGTCAGATCACTGGTCAGGTCACTGGTCAGATCACTGGTCAGATCACTGGTCAGTGGAAGTTCTGCTGTTCTTCTCATCTGGGTCTGGTCCATGAACAACTGGTTGAACCTCCTTCTGTCTCACACGTCCTCACTGTGTCTCTGTGAACTGTCCTCTCTCTAAATGTTCCTGTAGAGTGACATTAGTTTATTTTCTTGCACGTTTCTTTGACAGTTAAACATTTTGAGCTCTGATTGAAAATGTTTGTGCAGATTAAATTTACAGCTCTCACTTTGTGATGTTGTGATGATGATGATGATGGTGCTCCTGCTGACTTGAGATGATGTCATTAATAAACAGTATAAATAGTAGTAAAAGTACTTTATTAAAGCTTGCTTTACATTTTACATATTTTATAATAAATTGTTTGGAAATTTATTTTTGCACAGTTAACACTTATTTTGTCATCTGTTATGATTTTAACTAGAAACAGTTTCATTTAAATTAACATTTTAATCAATGAATTACAATTTTACAATAGTTGTCAGGCTACAATCAACTCAGTTATCAGGTACTTGGTTGCCATAAAAAAATGACAAATACAACAATTATATTCAGTCTCTCTTGTAAATGAGTCCTCGTGGCTCAATGGGACGAGCCTGTTTAAATAAAGGTTGAATTAATATCTTCTATAGAAATCAAGAATTCATCCAGATGATCTGAGGTAAGCTGGAGCAGATCTGAACTGCTGCATGGAGGACAAGGTGGAGCATTATCCTGCAGAGAACATCAGAAACAGCTTTATAACAGGTGTTACTCTGATCTTTTTTAACGTGTGTAACGTTATAAAACACTGATGTGGCTATATTGATCATTGTATTGCATATACATTTTTTTTCTAACAAATATGTGTTTGCAGTCTCGTTTCCTTCTAAAATTTAATGATAAATGTATCAGCCGCTTCTAAAAATGCTTTGATAAAATGCATAGTCTGTGAAATAATCAGTAATCAGTTAAGTAATCAGTTCGTTACTGCTCAGTAATTACTGAAAGACACCAGGTAAAGTAAGAAAAGTCGATTTTTGTGTTATGTTGCACCAGCAGCCACTCAAACTGACTGACAGCGATGAGCTTTTTGGAACTATGGGGAGCTGCATGAACCACGTGACCGCGTATCGGCGAGTTCAAAGAGTGTCGCAACTCTCTCTTTACAGGGCTCTGGTCAGTTTTCTCTAACTACAGACATTATTATCTTATTTGAATCAGCCCGGGGGGCTTCTCGCTGTCACGCGCTTAAGACTTGACGATCATAACTCTGGTTTTACTTGCACCATCATCAACACGATTTAAAGACTTTAAAATCTGTAGTTTTTGACACAAATTCAAAGGGAGTCGCTGAGACGCTGTGTCTGTGTCCTGCGGGACTGAAATCTGTCATTTGACCCACGCGCACGCGCTCCTAAGGGGACACACCGTCCGTCAGAATAAGGAGGCCCGGACACTTGAATAGGAGGAGAAATCACCTCCTGTTCTGAAGGAGGCAGAGCCACTTGTTTCTCCAGTAAAACTATATTTTATTTATTTATGTGTGACGAACTCCATCTTCTGCTTTGATTTGACTTGTGTTACTACTTCCTGCTCTAAGACCCGCCTCCCCGTTAGTGATTGGGCAGGACAACGCGAGCTTCAATGTGATTGGATGTAGTCCCTGTCAATCAACTAAAGCTAGGTTGAGGCGGAGCGGCAGGCCCGAGCCGCTTTAAACCCTGCGCTTGTCCTGTGGACTCCGCTGCTTTTGTTTTTGTTGCTGTTTGTAAGTGCTTAATAAACAACGTGCTTTGTTGTCCATCGCACTGCTTACTGAAAAATATGAAACTGTACCAGAGAAAACATTTCCTGTCTGAATGAGGCTGTCGGTGAAATGACGGCTGTCGACGTGAAAAACAATCTCACCTGAGAAAACGCACGAAATAATCACGAAGATCGAAAGTCTGCGCATCATCGGAGTTT
>NC_056513.1:42584846-42585532 GCF_014905685.2 Nematolebias whitei
GCACGAAATAATCACGAAGATCGAAAGTCTGCGCATCATCGGAGTTTAAACAGTTAACACGGTTGTTTGTAAACAAAAATGTTTACGTCAAACTTTCCGGTTGTTTCGGCCGCGGCGACAAAAAATGATGTAACTTCTAACACCGAAGCTTCAAAGCACGCTTCAAACTCGACAGGGTAGTTATGATGAAGCAGTGGGCCGGAGCTCGCTTTATGTGACGTCACCAATGACGTGTGAGCCACGTCACCGCTCATTCAGACCGAGTCAGCTGACTGCTTGGAGTTGACAGGCGGAGTTTCAATCATCTGGTTCAGTGTATTTAAGGTGCTCAAGCCCCGGTTCACATCCCGTTCTACACGTACACGTTATGACCAGCTCTTGTTTTTATGTTCAGACAGTGGATCATTTGAGCCGGATCCCGTCAGAACAAGATCCTGGAACTCTTTATCATTTTGACCGCTCGGATCCACCAGCTCCGCCCCTAAAAGTCCAAAGTCATTGCGCATTTTTATTTTGATTATTTATTAAAAGTACAAGGAGTGGATGTTCTGTCCGCGCCACGCTCCTCCAGCAGAGACACGGACTGTGTCCCGCGGGGAGCGTCTTCATCCTCCTCCAGCTGTGCGGGGAGCGTCTTCATCCTCCTCCAGCTGTGCGGGGAGCGTCTTTATCCTCCTCCAGCTGTG
>NC_056513.1:42586624-42587697 GCF_014905685.2 Nematolebias whitei
ATTTTCTCTGTAATGAACCAAAGTGATGGAGGACTTTAAGACTTTGTCTGGACTCTGTGTCTGATTTAAGATCAATAAGATTGTGTCCCACCTCTTTTAACAAAACACACGGACCTCATTACTGTGGAGACACTGATCCACCTCAGAGCTTTTCAGCTTGTTCATCACTTCACCGTCAGAAGAACTGAGTCAATAAAGTAGCTAAATATGCCAGATGTAGCGAAATATGCCAGATGTAGCTAAATATGCCAGTAGACGTAGCTAAATATGCCAGATGTAGCTAAATATGCCAGTAGACGTAGCTAAATATGCCAGATGTAGCTAAATATGCCAGTAGAAGTAGCTAAATATGTCAGTAGAAATAGCTAAATATGTCAGTAGACGTAGCTAAATATGTCAGTAGAAATAGCTAAATATGTCAGTAGACGTAGCTAAATACGTCAGTAGAAATAGCTAAATATGTCAGTAGACGTAGCTAAATATGCCAGTAGACGTAGCTACATATGCCAGTAGAAGTAGCTAAATACGTCAGTAGACGTACCTAAATATGTCAGTAGAAGTAGCTAAATATGTCAGTAGAAAAAGCTAAATATGTCAGTAGACGTAGCTAAATACGTCAGTAGAAATAGCTAAATATGCCAGTAGACGTAGCTAAATACGTCAGTAGAAATAGCTAAATATGCCAGTTGACGTAGCAAAATACGTCAGTAGAAATAGCTAAATATGTCAGTAGACGTAGCTAAATACGTCAGTAGAAATAGCTAAATATGCCAGTTGACGTAGCTAAATACGTCAGTAGAAATAGCTAAATATGTCAGTAGACGTAGCTAAATACGTCAGTAGAAGTAGCTAAATATTTCAGTAGATGTAGCTAAATATGTCAGTAGAAATAGCTAAATATGTCAGTAGAAATAGCTAAATATGTCAGTAGAAATAGTTAAATATGTCAGTAGACGTAGCTAAATATGCCAGTAGACGTAGCTAAATATGTCAGAAGAAGTAGCTAAATATGTCAGTAGACGTAGGTAAATATGTCAGTAGAAGTAGCTAAATATGTCAGTAGACGTAGCTAA
>NC_056513.1:42587797-42597563 GCF_014905685.2 Nematolebias whitei
CATATTTAGCTACTTCTACTGGCATATTTAGCTACGTCTACTGACATATTTAGCTACGTCTACTGACATATTTAGCTACGTCTACTGGCATATTTAGCTACGTCTACTGACATATTTAGCTACGTCTACTGGCATATTTAGCTACGTCTACTGACATATTTAGCTACTTCTACTGACATATTTAGCTACGTCTACTGACATATTTAGCTACGTCTACTGACATATTTAGCTACGTCTACTGGCATATTTAGCTACGTCTACTGACATATTTAGCTACTTCTACTGACATATTTAGCTACGTCTACTGACATATTTAGCTATTTCTACTGACATATTTAGCTATTTCTACTGACATATTTAGCTACGTCTACTGACATATTTAGTGTTAAGGTCTGTGGGTGATGTCAAAGGCGAACGGTTTGAAGCAAGGACTAAACAACTTGAGGTAAAAAAAAATTATATTTATTGGTTCAGGAGTAGTTGGTAAACTTAAACTCAGGATGGATCCACTGTGGGAATAGAGAGGAGATTTGTGGTGAACGACAAATCGTCTTGAGAGGAGATTTTGGAAATGTTGATAGTAATCCAAAAATAAGCTTACTTGTCGTTGTTCCAGGAGCATGAGAACAGGAGACAGGATCCGAATCCAACAATCCACGGTGGGATCAGGTGAGTATATTAACGAGTGTATTTACAAAAATCACCAAGGGAGCCGGGGTGGAGGTGAGGAGGAACCAGGAACCAGGTGAGGCACACAGGAGTAAAGGTGGAGGAGGAGAAACGCTGCTGTCATGCAGGGAGACCGATAAGGAGCTTGAAGTCAGCCAGCCAGTAGTCACAGGAACATGGAGCTTGGTAGAACTTTGCTCTGGCACTGATCTCGAGTGAGGCTCCAGATTAAATAGCTCCTCCACCTGGTCCAGGTAATGAGCAGCAGCTGTGGAAAGATAATTAGAAAAAACACAAACAACAGAGAAAGGAGGGGTAGAGGAGCCAACCTCTACAGTACCTCCCCCCTAACGATCGTCTCAGGACGATGACATCATCCGTTTCTCTGGATGGTCTCGAAAAAACGTCTCTATCATCCCGGGGTCCAGGATGAAAGACCTCGGGATCCATGACCTGTCTTCAGGTCCATAACCTTCCCAGTGGACCAGGAACTGGAAACCCCTACCCCGTCTTCTGGAATCCAGGATACGGTTGATCCTATATGCCGGGTGGTTGTCGATCAAAAGGGGGGCTGGGGGGGAGCTGGTGGGAGGGTTGAGCGGGCTGACTGAAACTGGTTTTAAGTTAGAAACGTGGAAAGTTGGATGGATCCTCATGGATGGTGGTAACTTGAGCCTGACTGCAGAGGGGTTTATGATCTTGTCAATAGTGTAGGGGCCAATGTACCTGGGGGCCATTTTGCGAGAGGTGTCCTTTGGACGGATGTCTCTGGTGGAGAGCCATACTGATTGGCCCACCTTGTAGTCCGGGGCTTTAGAGCGATGTCTGTCAGCCGATTCCTTGTTCCGTCCGGCAGTCCTTGATAGTGCCTCTCTAGCCTGAATCCAAACTGTCCTGCATCGGTCCATGTGATCCTTGACTGACGGAACCAGGATTTCAGTCTCCAACAGAGGGAATGGGGGGGCGTGTATCCAAGGGAAACCTCGAAAGGTGTCAGGCCAGTAGCGGATGAGGTTAGAGTATTGTGTGCATATTCCACCCAGAGCAAGTGTTTTGACCAGTCAGATGGGTTCTTCTCAGACACGCACCTAAGGACGGCCTCCAACTCCTGATTGCATCTCTCCGACTGTCCGTTCGATTGTGGATGGTATCCGGAAGACAAACTCACAGTGGCCTCGATGGACTTACAGAACTCCTTCCATAATTGGGATATGAATTGTGGGCCTCTGTCCGATACAATGTCTGTGGGAAAGCCGTGAATCCTGAAAACCTCTTGTAGAAGAATCTGGGCCGTCTCAAAAGCCGAAGGGAGTCTTGTGAGTGCAATGAAATGGGCAGCCTTAGAAAATCGGTCCACGACAGAGAGGACTACAGACTTCCCATCTGAAGGTGGCAAACCTGTCACAAAGTCCAAAGTGATGTTTGCCCACGGTCTGTCTGGAACTGGTAGTGGATGAAGTAGACCCGCCGGTGGTTGATTGTTGTTCTTATTTCGGGAACAAGTGGAGCAGGCCTTGACAAACTCCTTTATGTCCTTTGACAGTGTCTTCCACCAGAAATGTCTCTTGGTGAATTCAATCATTCGTTTGATGCCGGGATGACAGGTGAAGTGATGAGAATGAACCCAATCCAAAACCTTGTGGACGACACTCTTTGGAACGAAGATGGTGCCAGGTGGTCCCCCCCCCAGGATCAGGTTGCTGAACTTGAGCCTTCTTGATCTCCTGTTCAATGGGCCAGGTGACAGTTCGGACCACACAGGCTTGTGGCAAGATCCCAGAGTCCTCCTTCTCTCGGTCGGAAAAGGAGAATTGTCGAGACAATGCATCTGGTTTAATATTCTTGGAACCAGGGCGATACGTGATGGTGAATCTGAATCTTGTGAAAAACAACGCCCACCGGGCCTGACGGGGATTAAGTCGTTTGGCGTCTTGTAAATACGCTAGGTTCTTGTGATCAGTCCAAATGATAAATGGAACATTGGCCCCCTCCAACCAGTGTCTCCATTCCTCGAGGGCTAGTTTTATGGCCAACAATTCACGGTTTCCGACGTCGTAGTTCTGTTCAGCAGGAGAGAAACGTCTTGAAAAGAAAGCACATGGGTGAGTTTTATTATCGTGGGGATCCCTTTGAGAGAGTACTGCCACAGCACCAATATCTGATGCATCCACCTCCACAATGAACTGACGTTGGGGGTCAGGGTGACGGAGAATTGGTGCAGAACAAAAACGTTGCTTTAACTCACAGAAGGCTCGATCGGCTTCGGGGGTCCAGTTGAACTTGAGATTCGTGGACGTAAGTTGGGTGAGAGGGGCTGCCGTCTGACTGTAGTTCCGGATAAAACGACGGTAGAAGTTCGCAAATCCCAGGAACCTCTGAAGTTGCTTTCTGTCCGTAGGTGTAGGCCACTTCAGCACCGCTCGGATCTTCTCAGGGTCAGTGTGGTAGTGTCCCTTGTTAAAAATAAAACCAAGGAAAGAGACAGAGGTTACATGGAATTCACACTTCTCAGCCTTGACGTAAAGCTGGTTTTCATATAGTCGTTGTAATACTGTGCGAACATGGGTCTGGTGGGACTGGATGTCAGTAGAATAAATCAAAACGTCATCTAGGTACACAAACACAAATTTATTGATCATGTCTTGGAGAACGTCGTTGATGAGAGCCTGAAAAATGGCAGGAGCATTAGTGAGTCCGAACGGCATAACCAAATATTCGAAATGTCCAAAAGGGGTCTTAAATGCAGTTTTCCACTCATCTCCTTCCTTGATCCTCAAAAGGTGGTAAGCGTGTCAGGATGGCACCATCTAGTGGGCCTTCCCCCTGTCTGTTCTCCCTTGTGTCTGAATTGATTGTTCTGATTATCGTCACCTGTGTCATGTCCTGGTTGTGGGTATATAAAGTCTGTCTGTCAGTTCTGTCATTGTCGGTTCGTCGTTGGGTATGTCCTGTCTTGTCCTGCCTGAGTGATCGTGTTTCTAGAGGCCATGTAAGTTTTGCTGCCATGTCAGCCTTTTTGATTTATTATTATTATTATTAAAAGTATTTTTATTTCATACATTTGCCTCCTGAGTCCTGCCTGCGCAACTGGGTTCTTCTGTCCTGATCTGCCACGAAAAACCTGACAAGCGTTTCTAAGGTCCAATTTTGAAAAAACAGTGGCAGAAAGAAGTTGTTCTTGTACTGAGTTGATTAATGGAAGTGGGTACTTGTTTTTATGGTTATCGCATTTAGACCTCGGTAGTCGATACACGGGCGGAGTGAACCATCTTTCTTGTCTACAAAGAAAAACCCCGCCCCTAATGGGGACGTTGAAGGGCGAATGATGCCAGACTGTAATGATTCGTCTAAATACTTATGCATAGTTTCTTTCTCGCTCTGAGAGAGGTTATATAGGCGACTCGAAGGGAGAGGGGCTCCCGGCAACAGTTCGATTGAGCAGTCGTATGGGCGATGTGGAGGTAAAGATAAAGCTTTATTTTTACAAAAAACGGGCGCAAAATCATGGTAAACCCTGGGTATTCTTGACAAATCAGGTGGAGCGGAGGTCACCTCTTTTATTGTGTCAGACGGAAAACCAGCAGACCTTAGACAGTTCCTTAAACAATATTCGCTCCAAACACTGACTCTTTTCTTTTGCCAATCAATGATGGGGTTGTGTTTTATCAACCATGGATAGCCCAAAATAAACTGCGGTGAGGGAGAATGAAAAACCATGAACTCAACCAGTTCTCTGTGATTCCCAGAGATGATGAATGGTAAGTTAGTTACCTCCTGGGTGATAGTTGTGATATTTTTTCCCGTAACTCCAGCCACCGGAATGGGGTAAGGAAGACTTCTGGTAGGTATTTGGAGCTCATCTACCAAATCTTGAGAAATAAGGTTCCTCTCAGCTCCCGAGTCAATGAGGGCCTCAATGGAGTAGTGTCTCTGTTGAGGCATAATTCTGGCAGGAAGACAAAAACGTGAATCAGGGGCACAACGAGCTTCACTCACCAGGATCCCCTGAATGGCTGGTGAGTGCTGGAGTTTAACTTGTTTGGGCAAGATCGCACAAAATGTCCTCTCTTTCCACAGTAGAAACATTCACGTGCTGCAAATCGTCGTTGCCTCTCTTGCGACGTGAGTCGGGTTCGTCCGATCTGCATTGGCTCAGGCTCGGAATCATAGTGAGCAGTATCTGGTTGAAACGTGGGTCCTCTGATAGCAGGAAACGCTGGAGGAAAAGTTGACCCGGAAGCCATCGGCTCCGCTTGGCCCCGCCTTTCCCGAAGGCAATTATCGATCCTGATCGCCAAACTGATGAGATCATCCAACGTCTCCGGCTCATCTCTAAGTGCCAGTTGATCCTTTATTTGATCAGAAAGTGAATTAGAAAATACTCCCTTTAGTGCCACCTCATCCCACCTGGTTTTCTCCGCCGCAACCCGGAAGAGGATGGCGTATTCAGCCACGGTAGCTTGATCCTGTCTCATAGCCAACAGACGTCTCCTCCTGGTGGACAGGGACATGAAACACACTCTTGAACTCCTTAATAAAGTCGTTAAATGATAGTGAAACCACAGGGTGAGACTGAAGGTAGGCATGAGCCCATTCAAGAGGTAAACCTCTCAATGAAGTAACGATATAAGTGATTCTGGATGCAGAGTTTGGGAACAGAGAAGGAGAACGGGCAAATGCTAGTTCACATTGGAGGAGGAAACCATTGAATTGTTCCGGGTTACCTTCAAAAACTGCGGCCGGCCGAATCTCCGGCTCACGGGGTTGTTCCGAGCGGGCGGTGCTTAGCGCTGGCGGCGCTAATGGTGGTGAGACGGCCGGCATGGGTGGAGTTAGTGTTCCCATTCTATTTTCGATGGACTGAATCATTCCACCCACCGTTTCCAGATTCGACTGTGTAGTCTTGTGTTGGGTAATTAGTTCCTGTAAGAGAGCTTCATTTCTCCTTACCCTCTCCTCGAGGGTGACCTGATCAGCATTCAAACCGTTCTTTGACATATTGTGGCCAGAGCAAACTGTTAAGGTCTGTGGGTGATGTCAAAGGCGAACGGTTTGAAGCAAGGACTAAACAACTTGAGGTAAAAAACAAGCTACTTCTACTGACATATTTAGGTACATCTGGCATATTTAGCTACATCTACTGGCATATTTAGCTACATCTACTGACATATTTAGCTACTTCTACTGGCATATTTAGCTACTTCTACTGACATATTTAGCTACTTCTACTGGCATATTTAGCTACTTCTACTGACATATTTAGCTACATCTACTGGCATATTTAGCTACGTCTACTGGCATATTTAGCTACGTCTACTGGCATATTTTGCTACTTCTACTGGCATATTTAGCTACGTCTACTGGCATATTTAGCTACATCTGGCATATTTAGCTACTTTATTGACTCAGTTGTTCTGACGGTGAAGTGATGAACAAGCTGAACAGCTCTGATGTGTATCAGTGTCTCCACAGTAATGAGGTCGGTGTGTTTTGTTAAAAGAGGTGGGACACAATCTTATTGATCTTAAATCAGACACAGAGTCCAGACAAAGTCTTAAAGTCCTCCATCACTTTGGTTCATTACAGAGAAAATCATAAACTGAAGATGAACAAATTCTATAAATCTGTGACCTCCATTCACCTGAAATCATCCCTGATGTTCTCGTCACTGTTTTCAATCTTCTGAGGATCCAGCGTCTCTCCTCCGGTGGTTTATTGTCGTCCAGACACAAAGTAGGACGCAGGTTTTCCTCCGTCGGCCGTTTGTCAACAAGTGAAATGAGCTCACATGCAGAGTTTAGGTGGTCTCTTCAAGTTCACATGTTTCAGACACGTTCTTCTTAACTCCATCTGTAGGTAGAAGATGAAACTGGACCTCTTTTCACAGGAACTCTTTGTTTTGGTCCGTGTTCAAAATTCTGTTGTTGTAGCCACTGATTTAGTTTGGTCTGCTTGTTAGTGCAGCCGTGAACACAACAGGTACCTGAACTCAGCACGGCTGTTTTAGTAAACTTTATGCTTGTTAAATGTGAACAAAACAAAAACAAGAGTTTTATCTGCTAAACTTAATGCAAATTACTTTCAAATAAACCGTGGTCTGTGCTCTGCTACCATGGTTAACCAGTGCTGACGGCTACTTCCTGTCTGACAGGAAGTTGTACTCAAAACCATTTATACAATAGAGCCCCAGGAATAAGGTGGATTAGGATCAATGTCATTATACTAAACTCTTTAGATTTATATAAATTAATGTCTTCCTCGTGGGAGTAAGAACAAACAACTTTTAATATGAATTAATTGCTGATTTAACATTTCTACGGAGTAACGTCTGCATCCTTTGAGCGGTTTTAGCTGTTCATAAGCCAAAATGTTCAGCTCATTCAGGGGGCTAGGGCTTTTGTTTCCTGTAACTTGTACTTTTTTATACTATAAATTATTTGCTAGTATTTTCCTACAGAAATGCATTACTCTACATGCATCCAGATGTTCTATCCAGATGTGCACATCCTGGACAGAGAGGAACGATGGTTTGAGAGAGGAGTAAAGGAGGCCATCTTTGTGAAAAGAAACCGTCCATCATTAAACAGGGGCGGAGCCTCCGGGTTCAACTGTCCCCCTCTTACAATGCTGTGATTGCTAGTATCACTCAGCCCTCTGTGAACAGTAAACAGCCATCAGGTGCTAATGATCCATTGTTAGGCTGATGGTCCTTCTTGACCATGTGATCAGCTGGTTCTGGTTGTCAGCAGCAAAACTGGTTGATCCACTCTGAGAAGGTGCTATTTAAGAGACTGAGCTGAATACAGCACCTCAGACTGAGGAAGTCTCTCGGATGAAAGACGAAACGTTTCTACATTTTTGTTGTTGTTTTGTTTTATGAATGTCCAGAGGACCAGATTGAACTGTTTTAGATTTTTCTACCTGGATTATTGCATCAGGATTTTACTCTACAGTTCCTTCCAAAATATTCTTTGACATTTGCTTCAGCATATTTGCTCTGTCTTCCTGTGTTGCTTTTAGCTGCTGTTTAGCTCATTTGAAATGTAGCTACTGTTTCACTGCTTTTAGCTAGTATTAGCTACTTTAGACTTTTAGACAAATTGTCATGCTCGGTAGTTTTTTGGGCAGAAATTTAAATTTCTTTTGTGTTTCTTTGTTCTTGCAGTGATTTCTAAGAATAGCGGACGACTGCGGTGTTCAGGAAGTCTGTACAGAACCGTAGAAGCCGAAGCAAGAAGAGATGAAGGTCCACACACAGCTGCAGCAAACATCTAGCCAGAGGTGGAGTGATGTTGGATGAGTGGACGTGAGGAGAAGGTTTTGGAATGGGTTGGTGTTCGACGAAACCTGAAGCTCCATCGTTGGTTGTGATCAGGACGAGCAGCTTTAAGGAGAGTTCAGTGACGGTGACAAGAAAACAAATAATTTATTGGACTTGATGAACTGAGAGGACGTAATGTAATTATCTCTTGGGCTCCTGGTTTGAACCAGGCTGTGGGAGGTTTGTGAGCTCTCCCCCACTCTGGGTGGGATCGTCATAGCAACGTGGGCTGGATGTTTGAGCTCATATTTCTAGTTGTCCGTCCAGCTGTCACTGGACGACGTGCCGTGGATCCTCGGCTGCAGTTTGCAGACGTCAGAACAGTTTTCTCAGCTCGGTTGGGACCGCGGCTGAGGCGGGTCCACAAACGAGCAGGAACAGGAAGCGGAGACGCTGTTGACCGGTTCGATTCAGACTGATGGACGTCTCGTCCGTGGAGAAGCAGCTCGTCGTCTGTAGACTTTCGACCTTCAGCTGATGGTTCACGTTTATTTATGATGGTTTTTAACTGCAGCCGTGCAAAGTTTAAACTTTACCATGAGGATGAAAGTGTCGGGCTCACCCCAAGCTTTTAATTCACGGGCAGTTTTTTACGATGTGAGACTGTGCGAGCTTGAAGAGCATCACAGGACCCAGCATGAACAGCTGCGGCAGTGAGCATCAGTGCATCGTTACAAACCACTTTGAGTGCAGGTGATGATGTAAATGTGTTCCTGCAGACTCATTTAACGCACATCAACTGTTCTTTCTTTGTAATGAAGCGACTGTAAGATATTGAACCATGAATTAAATTATTGTCCTTTAAAATATGTTATGCTTTTATTTTGACATGTCTATATTTATGACTTATTGTTTTTTACATTGGCGTGTATGGATTCATACTTTATCTGCCATATTTTGTAAATATTAAATAAAAATCATGATGTTTACCCACTGACCTCAGCTGATCATTTTAACCAGATGTTGACTGCTGGCTGTTAATTTTATTTACTTTTAAAATGCTAATGTTTTTTTTTTTTTGTAATTCTAATAATTTAGTTATTTGTAATCTTTTTGCAATAAATAATAGAATTGATCATTAATGTTAATTTCAACAATCATTAAAACATAAGAATCAAGATCCAAAGTCGGTCAACACACAACTCAAATTATGAATAAAGTTTATTGTAGAACAACTGGGGTATCCAGCAAAGTTTAGTCAGGTCCTCTGCATGGTTACATGTTGTCTTTCATCCAAAGGACTTCTTCAGTCTGAGGAGCTGCAACAATTTCAGTCTTATAAACAGCACCTTCACATAGTGGATCAACACTAGTGGGTCTACCTCCTCCGGGTCACATATGATCCACTATGTGAAGATGCAGTTTATTGCAGCTCCTATGACTGAAGAAGTCCTTTGGATGAAAGACGACATGTAACCGTCCAGAGGACCCGACTTTGTTTCCATACAAAGCTGAAATGAGTTCTCTGCATTTAACTCATGCTGGTGGGGGTCTTCAGTCGTATGGCACAACCCCTGATCGTCACAAACTGGACTGTTCTTACAGCATGAAGTTCAGAAACCAGCAGCTGGATGAAAATAACAAGAACCCACATGAAGCAGCAAACAGTGACACTAACATCTGGATCACATTCATCCATCACACCCAAACTGGTGAAAGATGTGAAGAACCAAAGGCTATTGCAAAGAATATGAAGAAGCAAAGTAAAGTTTGATATCAAAGAAACTAATAAATACATCAGAATCTGTTGTTGATCATTTCATCATTTGTTCAACC
>NC_056513.1:42597663-42600904 GCF_014905685.2 Nematolebias whitei
TACCGTTTACGTGTCAAAGCCACAAATAATGCCTGATGAAGCGCTCCAGATGGAGGGCGAAACGTCTCAGCACAAAAAGAAACCATCCAGAGGACCTGACTGAACATGGTTGGATTGTATACCTGGATTACGCATGAACCTGGATTGAGCATGACTTTTGGTGAAAATAATGCCTTGCATGCTGTCATCAGTCCAAAAACACAGGAACCCCTTAAATCGCATAAATTTAGTTTAATCGTGTAAAATGTGAAAACTGGAGGAGTATTGTCCTGGTCCGGACCCAGTTGATGAGTTAGGAGTTAATCTGTTATTGATGATCTGCTGCCATATTCTGCCAGTATCCAAGGACTCTGGCTGCAACAGGAAGTTCTTCACAAACTAAATCTCATCATGTCAGCAGAGGCTGGTGGTCGTTCCAGTGTTATTGTAGTTTAGTGAGATGCGAGGGGCAAAAAGCTCTACTTAAATATTTCATAAAATAATAATTTAATATGATCAGTGGGATGAAAGACCACATGAAGCAGCAAACAGTGACACTAACATCTGGATCACATTCATCCATCACACCCAAACTGGTGAAAGATGTGAAGAACCAAAGGCTATTGCAAAGAATATGAAGAAGCAAAGTAAAGTTTGATATCAAAGAAACTAATAAATACATCAGAATCTGTTGTTGATCATTTCATCATTTGTTCAACCAGTTATTTAAACTGGTTAGTCCCATTGAGCCATTAAGGACACATGTTGAGAAGTTAAAAAACTACAACTTCAGGTCTGCTGGACATGTGACAGAAACCAGACTGAACATCCAATTTGAAATCAAACAAAAGAATAAACTGCTGAAAGTTTAGTTTTAAAAACAACTTTGTTTTCAGACAGTGACAAAAAAGTAAAAATTACTTTTTTTAAATTAAAAATTACATATTTTATTAAATTTCCAACTGAAGTACAAGATAAAAAGGTAATAAAAACAGTTTCATGACTGAAGGATCACCTCACTGGGCAAACATAAAACTGTTAAAACATACACATAAATATAAATAAATAAGTTTTTAAAGACTGAGGTGATGCAGTGAAGGCTTCAGGACCCTCAGAGAAAATGTTGCCAAGCTGACAAACATCTGACGGCTCTCACTGAACTGGACCGGCCTCAGGAGGTGAGTGACGCGTGCTCCTCGTGAGGTCATGGATGTTTGCAGTAAAATAGCTTCATGTGGGTTCTTGTTATTTTCATCCAGCTGCTGGTTTCTGAACTTCATGCTGTAAGAACAGTCCAGTTTGTGACGATCAGGGGTTGTGCCATACGACTGAAGACCCCCACCAGCTTTGTATGGAAACAAAGTCGGGTCCTCTGGACGGGTTACATGTCGCCTTTCATCCAAAGGACTTCTTCAGTCCTAGGAGCTGCAATAAACTGCATCTTCACATAGTGGATCATATGTGACCCGGAGGAGGTAGACCCACTAGTGTTGATCCACTATGTGAAGGTGCTGTTTATAACACTGAAATTGTTGCAGCTCCTCAGACTGAAGAAGTCCTTTGGATGAAAGACAACATGTAACCATCCAGAGGACCTGACTGAACTTTGCTGGATACCCCAGTTGTTCTACAATAAACTTTATTCATAATTTGAGTTGTGTGTTGACCGACTTTGGATCTTGATTCTTATGTTTTAACGATTGTTGAAATTAACATTAATGATCAATTCTATTATTTATTGCAAAAAGATTACAAATAACTAAATTATTAGAATTACAAAAAAAAAAAAAACAGTAGCATTTTAAGAGTAAATAAAATTAACAGCCAGCAGTCAACATCTGGTTAAAATGATCAGCTGAGGTCAGTGGGTAAACATCATGATTTTTATTTAATATTTACAAAATATGGCAGATAAAGTATGAATCCACACACGCCAATGTAAAAAACAATAAGTCATAAATATAGACATGTCAAAATAAAAGCATAACATATTTTAAAGGACAATAATTTAATTCATGGTTCAATATCTTACAGTCGCTTCATTACAAAGAAAGAACAGTTGATGTGCGTTAAATGAGTCTGCAGGAACACATTTACATCATCACCTGCACTCAAAGTGGTTTGTAACGATGCACTGATGCTCACTGCCGCAGCTGTTCATGCTGGGTCCTGTGATGCTCTTCAAGCTCGCACAGTCTCACATCGTAAAAAACTGCCCGTGAATTAAAAGCTTGGGGTGAACCCGACACTTTCATCCTCATGTTAAAGTTCAAACTTTGCACGGCTGCAGTTAAAAACCATCATAAATAAACGTGAACCATCAGCTGAAGGTCGAAAGTCTACAGACGACGAGCTGCTTCTCCACGGACGAGACGTCCATCAGTCTGAATCGAACCGGTCGACAGCGTCTCCGCTTCCTGTTCCTGCTCGTTTGTGGACCCGCCTCAGCCGTGGTCCCAACCGAGCTGAGAAAACTGTTCTGACGTCTGCAAACTGCAGCCGAGGATCCACGGCACGTCGTCCAGTGACAGCTGGACGGACAACTAGAAATATGAGCTCAAACATCCAGCCCACGTTGCTATGACGATCCCACCCAGAGTGGGGGAGAGCTCACAAACCTCCCACAGCCTGGTTCAAACCAGGAGCCCAAGAGATAATTACATTACGTCCTCTCAGTTCATCAAGTCCAATAAATTATTTGTTTTCTTGTCACCGTCACTGAACTCTCCTTAAAGCTGCTCGTCCTGATCACAACCAACGATGGAGCTTCAGGTTTCGTCGAACACCAACCCATTCCAAAACCTTCTCCTCACGTCCACTCATCCAACATCCCTCCACCTCTGGCTAGATGTTTGCTGCAGCTGTGTGTGGACCTTCATCTCTTCTTGCTTCGGCTTCTACGGTTCTGTACAGACTTCCTGAACACCGCAGTCGTCCGCTATTCTTAGAAATCACTGCAAGAACAAAGAAACACAAAAGAAATTTAAATTTCTGCCCAAAAAACTACCGAGCATGACAATTTGTCTAAAAGTCTAAAGTAGCTAATACTAGCTAAAAGCAGTGAAACAGTAGCTACATTTCAAATGAGCTAAACAGCAGCTAAAAGCAACACAGGAAGACAGAGCAAATATGCTGAAGCAAATGTCAAAGAATATTTTGGAAGGAACTGTAGAGTAAAATCCTGATGCAATAATCCAGGTAGAAAAATCTAAAACAGTTCAATCTGGTCCTCTGGACATTCATAAAACAAAACAACAACAAA
>NC_056513.1:42601004-42623368 GCF_014905685.2 Nematolebias whitei
TGAAATATTTAAGTAGAGCTTTTTGCCCCTCGCATCTCACTAAACTACAATAACACTGGAACGACCACCAGCCTCTGCTGACATGATGAGATTTAGTTTGTGAAGAACTTCCTGTTGCAGCCAGAGTCCTTGGATACTGGCAGAATACGGCAGCAGATCATCAATAACAGATTAACTCCTAACTCATCAACTGGGTCCGGACCAGGACAATACTCCTCCAGTTTTCACATTTTACACGATTTAACTAAATTTATGCGATTTAAGGGGTTCCTGTGTTTTTGGACTGATGACAGCATGCAAGGCATTATTTTCACCAAAAGTCATGCTCAATCCAGGTTCATGCGTAATCCAGGTATACAATCCAACCATGTTCAGTCAGGTCCTCTGGATGGTTTCTTTTTTGTGCTGAGACGTTTCGCCCTCCATCTGGAGCGCTTCATCAGGCATTATTTGTGGCTTTGACACGTAAACGGTACAGAGTGACGTGTGTAGCACTTCACAAGATGGCAGCCTCCCACAGGGCTCGTTATCTGTCCCTCTGCACTCATTAGTCTCACACGGTCACTCCAAAAATGTAAAAATGCTGTTCAGAAAAAAGCTGCAAAGTTCAGAATTTCTAACTGGTGTTCGTTAAATTTTGCTTTTAAACTTTTGTTAACGATAAAGGTAAATAAAAAGTCAATGTGTCTTTGTTGCTGTGATGGAGCATTTCAAACAAAGTGTTTCTTTAATGTATTGTAGGCTGTTATTTTTGTTTGGATTATTTCACAAGAGTTTCACTTAAGGCTTTTTCTTCAGTGATTACATTACTTTTTAACAGTCCCTGTTTCTATTTCATTACTTTTAGGACAATAAGTCCCTAAATTCGGTCTTAATTTGAATACAAAGTATCTTTATCTTAACCTGATTATCTGAAAATACACTTCTTTTTTTTTTTACTTTGTTCAAAATAGAATATAATGGCAAGAAAACATGCAGTTATTTCAGGAAAAATGACTTATACTAGAAATAAAAAATAGAATTATTCATTTAAGACGACACAAAAAAACAGCAACTAAGTTTATGTTTCTCTAACAGCATCCGCCTTTAATCAAACTCCCGCCACCGGTCTGTTTGCGGGAGTCATAAAGCTGACGTCACATCCGTTTGCTGCACTGACCAATCAGAGAGCAGCGGGAGCAACAGCTGGCGAGGAGGAGCTGGACAGTTTGGCGCTAGTTTGAGCTCAGTTACCGAGAAGTCGGTGAGGTTTGAGGCGGTGAAGGTCGTCTGTCGTGAGTCGAGGAGACTTCTTTTCACCTGGGACAAACCTACACTCACCGACAGCTCGCTGTAAGTTGGAACACTTGAAATCGTTTCATTTACGGGCGGAAGTGCGAAAAGTCGCGGAGCTCGCTTGTCACTGACTGAGCGCGCGTCATGTTGGTTGATGGTATGAACTACTAATGTTTAGTTGAATGTATACGACTTTCTTACAGTATTTTGTATTATGTTTGTTAAACAGGTGTGCTTGAGTTGGGTCGCTGGCGGATTCTTGGTGTTTTTGTTTTGGCGCCAATAGAGAGGACGCCGCTTCCTGTTTGATGTTGATCAGTGCAGGTCTTATTAAAGTCTCTGCCCCAACAAACTGTAGCATCATTTTCTGACTTTGAGCCATGTGTTTAGGCCAAAGTTAGCAGACATATTAATTTAAAAATAGCTTAAACAACTTCAGGTTTTTAATGTATCTCAGATCTTAAGTGTTTGTACGACTTTAAAACCCAAGTTGTACATGGAACACCATTTTGATTATTGTAGGAGTTATCTGATCAAACCTGTGGCTGAGTGGTTAGAGCAGTCGTCCTCCAATGCAAGAGTCGGGGGTTCGAATCCGCCAGCAGTCACATGCCGAAGTGTCCCTGGGCAAGACCCTGAACCCCTCATCGCCTCCATGTGTGTCCCTTCAGTGTATGAATGTGATAAAGCTCTGATTGTAGAGCACTTTATCTTGATAAGAGAAAGGTGTTGTATAAGCACAGTCCATTTAAATTTAATTCACTTTATTTCTATATTGTAGCTGAAGTCGCAGCCGAAGTCGTCTCGGGGCACTGACTCAACATTCTCATACATAACAAAACAATTGGTAAATTTTGTCTAAGGAAGCGGCAGATCGTGTTGAGTCTTCACGTCATCACAGCTCCATCCTGAGCATGCACAATAATTTAATGGTTCTGTACCATTTTGACTCCAGAGGACCCAGGATGCCCAGCACCCGCTCTCAGGACCAAGCTCAGCTCACGCTGCAGTTTCCACGACGCAGATCCTGCCGAGCGTCGTCCCGCGGCAAGACACCCAAACCCCAAAACGCTCCACCTTCGTCGCCAACCAAGCCAGAGCCCCAGCCGGCTCCCCTGACCCGGATCGGACCCCTGTCCCCAAGTCGCCAAACGGACCTGCCTGTTTCTCTGACATGGAGGTGCCTCGCTGAGCCTCCGCTGTCTCCAGAGCAGCCCGGCGCCCGTCTCACTCCTCTGTCCCGCAGACGCCCTGCAGGTCAGACACCACCTGCTCCTGGAACCCGACTCCCCCTCAGCCCACGGAAACGCACAGGTGAGTTAAAACAAGAGGAGAGAAGGGGGGGGACAAACCTGGTTGGACATTCACGAGGTGTCCAGGCAGCTCAACGGTTCTGGGTTTTGTTTTCGAAGGTGATGAGAACGGCTGCAACCTCGGCGCCCCCCTGCAGTGTTCCCCTCCCAAGAAGAACAAACCCACTCTGAACTCGCAGCGGAAACTGGGCTTTGACGAGAACTCGCCGGCCTCGCTCCACCCAACATCAAACCCGCCTTCAACCGCCAAGCCGTCCCCGAGAAGGCCAGAAACCCCCACTGGAAGTCCAGTCTGCCAGGACCGGCTGAAGACGCCACCAGTTGCACGACTGTTTACAGAAAGTAAGAGCTGAATGATTGTTGTTGTTCGGATCCACGATGTTTTACAGTAACCCGTCCAGTGATGTCACTAACCTGTAATGTTCACGTTTCCTCCAGAGTCGGGGCTCCAGAGCGTGAAGCAGGTCCTGCACACCGCCGTACCCGAGCGTCTCTTGTGCAGGGAGGCTGAGCAGGCGCACATTCGCTCCTTCCTGCAGGACAAGGTGCTGCAGCGTGCCCCTGGGTGCCTGTACATCTCAGGAGCCCCGGGGACTGGGAAGACGGCCTGCCTGAACTGTGTGCTGCAGGACATGAGGGTGGGTCCAGGCTTGAAAACCTGTCTGGGGGGTGTTTAAAGGTGTCGGCTCATTCTCTTGTGCTTTGATCTCACTGGTGTTCTCGTCCCACCAGACTGAGCTGTCCTCGGTGCAGACTGTTATGGTGAACTGCATGAGTCTGCGGAGCTCCCACGCCATTTTCCCCCTTCTGGCTGACAAGCTGAAAGCACCTGGCGGGCAGAACGGCCTGCAGAGGCTCCTGACAGCCCCCGGCTCCTCCGTGTGAGTTACTTTGATCATATCCTGACGTAGCCAGGTGGAAAACTAACACGGTCCTCTTCAAACTGGTGCACATCCTTGATGGAGAGGAACGATGGTTTGAGAGAGGAGTGAAGGAGCCCGTCCATTAAAAGGGGCGGAGCCTCCGTGTCCAATTGTTGGTATCACTCAGCCCTCTGTGAATAGTAAGTGGCCATCAGAGCTCTAACGATCAGTTGTTAGGCTCATGGTGCTTTATCATGTGAACAGCTAGTTCTGGATGTCGGCAACGAAACTGGTCGATAAGACTGAGTTTTGTTGCAGCTCATCAGACTGAAGAAGTCTTTTGGATAAAAGATGAAACGTTTCAAAAACTTTATTTTTTTAGTCCGTCCAGAGGACCAACTTTGTTCTACACTGCCTGGCCAAAAAAAAGTTGCCACCTGGATTTAACTAAACAAACAGGTACGAGCCTCCTGTTGGATAACTACTGCGTGAGCGATTATCTTTCAGCTGCAACAAGTTATTTAACCCCAACTGGTGCAATGGGTTGTTCTCATTTCTTAAACCACCATGTTGAAAGACACATGATGTGGAAAAGATGTCAGTCTGTTGGAGAAGGGTCAAATCATTGGCATCAAGCAGAGAAAACATCTGAGGAGATTGTAGAAACTATTGGGTTAAGAACTGTCCAACGCATTATTAAAACTGGGAGGATAGTGGGGACCCATCGTCTTCGAGGAAGAAATGTGGCCGGAAAAAAATGTAGTGTAGTTCCATCATATTTTACTGTAGTTTGTTCCTGTAGGTCGTATGAAGCCTGACAGTGTGTTTGTGTCTCAGGCTTCTCATTCTGGATGAAATGGACCAGCTGGACAGCAGAGCTCAGGACGTCCTCTACACCATCTTTGAATGGCCGTACCTGCCCAAGTCTCGTCTGTGTCTCATTGGTAGGAGCCTGGTCTTCAGCTGTCCGTACTCCTTGATGAGTTCGTTCTTCTGGTCCCTCATGATAAACGTCACAGTTGTGTCATCTGACCACACCGGTCTGTTTGTCCGCAGGTGTCGCCAACGCTCTGGACCTGACTGACCGGATTCTGCCCAGGCTGCAGGCTCGGCCTCTCTGTCGCCCCCTGCTGCTGCACTTTCCTCCCTACAGTCGGCAGGAGCTCTCGTCCATCATACAGGACAGACTGGCACAGGTGGGTCATGGTTAAGTTCAGCTGTATTTTCATTCTGGGGCCGACTGTTCCTGTGTAACGCTGTAGGTTCTGTTTCCCCCAGGTGTCGAGTGAAGGGATCCTGGACGTGTCTGCGCTTCAGTTCTGTGTCAGAAAGGTATCAGCGGTGTCTGGAGACGCCAGGAAAGCTCTGGACATCTGCAGGTAAACATGTCGCCTGCACGTGGGTTGAACTGACAAACTGGCTGTCGGGAAACATTTCATAGGTTTTTACTAAATCGTGACGGAGCTGGTTTGTGTTTTCAGGAGAGCGGTGGAAGTGGCACAAGCTGACGAGAGGAAGAAAGCACTCGATCCTGAACGTGAAACAAAACGTGAGTTTGCTTGAAACGTATAGTCGGATTAAGTCGTAGCTTGGTGATGCATGAGCAGAAGGTTATTTTAGAAGCTGACTGACAGGATCTGTCCCGGGTCTGCAGCGCCTCGGGTCGGCCTCCCGCAGGTGGCCCGCGTGCTGTCGGAGGTGTACGGCGACCGCATGGCCTCTCAGAGCAGCAGCTCAGAGGGGGAGAGTTTCCCTCTGCAGCAGAAGCTGCTGGTCTGCTGCCTTCTGCTGCTCATCCGCCACGGGAAGAGCAGAGAGATCGGCCTGGGGAAGGTGAGGCGCACAATGATGACATCACAGCTTTCCTTGTGGTTTCAATGCACAGGATAATGCAGAGCTCTTTCCCTTCAGCTCCACGAGGTGTACAGTCGCCTGTGTGCTCAGAGGCAGGTGTCTGGAGTCGGTCAGGGGGAGTGTTTGTCTCTCTGCAGTCTGCTGGAGAGTCGAGGCGTCTTTGCTCTGAAGAAGGCCAGAGAGGCTCGTCTCACCAAGGTACCATACTCAGCAGGAGCACGGTTCAGCAGCGCGAGGGAAAATCGGGTCCGATGGGATTTAAAGCTTAAGAATCAAACAAGGGCGGGATTTAATTCTTACTGTGGCAGTGCCTTGCTGAGGGGAACTAAAGATTCACTCATAAAACATCAGCTGTGGTTTGAATGGCAGGATGTTACTAGAACCATCCATCATCTTTACCCGCTTCTTCCTTTTCTGGTCGTGGGCGTCACTGGTGCCACGTCCAGCAGTCGCTCTGCGAGAGGCTTCGACTTGCCAATCAGCCTAACGTGCATGTTTTTGGTCTGTGGGAGGAAACCTATGCATGCACGGAGAGAACATGCAAACTCCACCCAGAAAGGCCCCCGGCTGGGATTTGAACCGGCGACCTGCTCGCTGAGGCAGCAGCTCTGACTGCACCGCGGCACGGTGGTGCAGAAAGAAACACGTTCTGTGACGCTGCAGCGTGAACGAGTTCTCCTGGGGTTTGTTCATGAAGCTGCGACTGAGCAATTAGTTGAAACGAGCTGAAGTAAAATCAGTAGAACATGAGCCAAACTCTGGAACGTAGCTAAACGATAACTAAAGGCTAAAATTAGCAAGTGTCCAAAGTTAAAAGTAGGTAAAAGTTGTAGCTAGAATGGATAGAACCATAGCTAAAAGTAGCAGAACAGTAGCTAAAAGGCCAAATAGCAAATTGGCAGCCAAAAGTAGGACAATTAGCTCCAGCTGAGACAGATCTCAGAGAACAATGTTTCAGAATAAACTTTATCATCGCACCGAGATACGAGAACATGTCCGTACATCTGTCTGAAAGATGGACAGAGTGCACGTAGCTGCTGCTATAAAGCGCAGCCTTCTTATCCTTGTCAGAATACATTTTTTAGATAGAAAAAGGGACAAAGCCATGAGGAGAGGATAGTGACATTACAAAAAAGATCTCTTAAGTCACTTCCAACTTACGGTTTTGCTCGTAAATCAGCTGATTTTGAGTCCTCCCAGCACGAATCAAAACATAGGCAGCAGCCTGACGAGGTCCAAATTAGCTGCGACCGTCTTCTTTGTACGTTGATAAACCAGGATCCAGACTATTCCAAAAACACCAAACCTGTTGTCATAAATCCAATTAGATGCAATTCCAGCATCCTCGTTCGACAGCAGAGGTAGACACGTCACCCCCAGAGATTTATCCAGCCGCATGTGTGTCGTCCGAGCAGATGAGGGTTCTCCAGGACCCTGTCGCTTTGTTGAAAAGATTTTGTCATTTGCGTTGAAAGTCCAGTTGGTCAGATCTAAAACAGTAGTTTTAATTTCGGAAGACGTAAAAAAAATAGGAGCTGCTCCGATACAGAGCAAAAAAGCAGGAGGAGAACAGGGAGCGGGAAGGAATGTGTGCGCCTCGTTAGAGAGCCAGTGGGGAAATAAACTGGTGAAATCTGTTTGTAAAACTACAAGAAGTCGTGGCACTCTGGGCACTCTGTTCCAACGTAATGTTTTCTTTTCCAGCCTGTTCGTTTGTGGATGTGAAGGAGTGACGGGGTTTTGTTTTGTTCCTGCAGGTGTTTCTGAACATCGAAGAGAAAGATGTTGAAAATGCTCTGAAGGACCGAGCGCTGCTGGGCAGCATCCTCGCTGCAGGACTCCCCTCATGAGCCACCGTTTAAAACTAAGATTTCTCTTTGGCTCAGAGTTTGTACAGTTTTAATGTTTTTACTCGGATGATGCACGCTGGTTTAAAATCAGTTCTAACTGCATGTTTTTCTTTTTTTGAAACTTTTCAGGTTTTATGTTGTAAATAAACAGATTTACAAACATTTAGATCCAGTGTGCTTCTTTACATTCAAGTTTTTAAAACTAACAGATCTGTTTCTAGCCTTTAGGTTACCGTAAACTTGAACAGAAAAGTGTTTAGAGCAGGTTTTGTGTTGGTGAGGTATTAAATATGACGAGCACTGGCAGAACTGGAGGATGTGGGTTCTGTTGGGATCGGCAGGTGGAGCTGCAGAAACTCATCTTCTTAATTTAGATGATCATAGTAAGTTAGCAAAATATTTTTATTTTTCTACCATTAAACATTACACATTTAGACCTCATAAATAAATGAAATGTTTGAAAATATAAAACTTGGTGGCCATTTACAGTTTCGTATAATCTTTGGTAATTTAGTATGTAAACTTATTACCATAAAACATGTCATTACATTTAAATGTACCGTATTGAAATACAATTGTAAAGTATAGCGCTTTTGTTGGCCATGTTGAAAAGTGTCCATTTTTAAATTTTGAGTGGCTGACATGGTCTTTTTAAAAATACGGCCTGCATTTAAAAGCTCACCGCACTGACCCTGATACTCAATAATCCAGGTAGAAAAATCCTGTCCCCTCTTACAATGCTGTTATTGCTAGTATCACTCAGCCCCCTGTGAATAGCAAGTGGCCATCAGAGCACCAACAACAAGTTGGGCTGATGGTCCTTTATCAACTAGTTCTGGCTGTCGGTGTTGAACCTGTTGATCCACTATGAGAAGGTTCTGGTTTGTTGCAGCTTGTCAGACTGAAGAAGTACTTTGGATAAAAGATGAAATGCTTCAAGAAGAATCCGTCCAGAGGACCTGACTTTACTTTGTTTGATTGCTGCACTGATGTGCTGCACTGACTGGATTAAATGGTTACACACATTCAGAGTCACGGAGCGGTACAACTTCAACAATCGGGCTGAACGTTTGGTCCAAAGTCATCCACGAAACCTCTGAACATTTCAGAATTAAAATGTGACATATATAAAATAGTCTTTTGGACGTACCGGTACTTGCTTTAATTTTTACCTGAAGTTAAAATATGAAAAGATGAAGTTTATTTGGGAAATTTAATTTTAATTGACTATCACTGAGCCATATATATGATCATAATAAAAAAGACCAATTTGTTTTTACTTCAATGTTTTATTCACAGCAACACATTAAAATGAATGAAATTCATTGTGTGAATGGTACAAAATAGTTTTAAATCTGAACATTAGTGTAAATCAAATCACACTCGTGTCAAATGAACATATCTTTTACCAAAACAACAGCTAAACCTTTTTCCCTTCAACACAAACCTCTGTGTGTTAGCTTATACTTTGTGTAGTAAAAAAACCAGTATAGATATTTAACAATCAATTCAAACACTTGTGATTGTCTAAACATTCAAACAAAGTCAAACAAACAAATGTAGATAAATTAACTCAAAACGAGTGCAACAGTTGTGCCCTTAAATCTTTTTTAATTCCCTTAAGGGTCATTTTAAACTGGTGATTTTGACCGTAAGTAGAATTCCTGGTTTGTAAGAGATACTAAAGGCCCTCCTGTGACCTCTGACCTCTAAGTGTCAACAGAAAAAGAAGAACGTAACGGCATCTCTGAGGAGTCTCACCTACATGAGCGGAGCCAAAGTCTCTTTACGGTTTGTTCCGACAGTCCTTTCTTTAATAAATCAGAACTTCTGTTCTCATCGATCCAACTGAAGTTCATCGCAGTGAACCGACAAGTGTTCATCATAAAGAAGGACCGACTGTGAAACAAGCTGAGCAGTTTGGGTTTGAAACAACTGGATTTAAAGATGTCCAGTTCGAGACAACACACTAAACATGTTTTAAACTTCTTGTACTGGTTTAATAATAAAATGTAGAATTTATAGCAGTCTGCACGACTTTTTGCCGCTGAGGCCTGCCATAAAAAACAGGAAGCGATCCTAAGTTTGACAAATGAAAGAAACTCATTTTATCCAAATTATTCTAATTACATTCGTTTTAGGAGCAGAACAGATGTTGGCCAACACTAAACTCCTTGTGACAGGACTGCTGCATGATGGGAGTTTTAGTTTAGTTACAGTGTCAACAACGAAAGTTACAACTGTAACTACGGTTCTCTGAATCCCGGATGACTGCCAGAGGTGGTGCTCAAAGCACTGGATGGTCATTCTTGCACATGCACAGGTCGAGCATCTTCTGCCAACATGGTCCCGTGCGACCCCCGGTGACACCAGTGAGCCTATATAGTCACGTGACAATGGTAACTCAGTCCCTTAATCTCCTCACGAAACATGATGATTCCGAGGGACTGAGCGCTCTGGCGGTCATCTGGGATTCATAGAACTGTAGTTACAGTCGTAACTTTCGTCTTATTTCATCCCTGCTGACCGCCAGAGGTGGTGCTTAAAGCACTGGATGACGATAACCAACAGAATCCTGAGGGATCACATACACAAGAAGAAGAAACAAAACTTCAAAGCATGCCCACCTTATGAAGAGGAGTGCTGCGATAGGATCCCCTCCAACATGTGAAAAGCAGCCAGGTTTACTCTGTAGAACCTAGCAAAGGTATTTGGGGATGACCAGGAGGCTGCTGCACATACAGCCTCCAGAGTGACCTCATTCATAGTGGCCCATGACACACTAAAGCTCCTGGTGGAATGGCACCGTACCCCCACAGGTGGCTGGTGGCCCTGTAGAGCGTACGCCCGTTCCACCACGTCCACAGTACAGCGCGCAAGATGCTGCTTTGAAAGGGCCTACCATTTGTGAGGTCCTGCATAGCAAACAGATCATCAGACTGCCGCAGAGAAGCTGTCCCATCTGACGTACGTACACTTCCAGTGCCCGAACAGGCCAGAGAGGCTCATCAGCACCACCTACATCAAGTGAGCAAGCTGGAGAGGCAGAGAGTGGCTCACAGACGAGGTCACCTTAGGGAGGAACGCTACATTAGGCCAAAGAGTAACGCCTGAACCAGCTGGGTTCCAACGGCAACAGGACTCGTGAACAGACAACGCATGGAGTTCACCTACTCATTTGGCTGAAGCCATGGCCAGGAAAACGTGGTTTAGACCAGCACTCAAGGCTCACTTCTGCCAAGGGCTCAAATGGAACAGACTGCAGGGCAGCGAGGACCAGAGAGAGGTCCCATACAAGCACGACAAGGCGTGTGGGAGGGTGCAAACGTCGGGCGCCTCTCAGAAACAAGCACACATCCTCGTTACGGCCTGTTGTCTTTCCACCCACCACCGTAGGCCAGCAAGAGATGGCAGCAACATAAACCTTTAGAGTGGATGGAGACCGACCTTGAGAAAGTAGCTTCTGAAGGAAGGTAAGAATCACAGAAACAGAACAGTGTCCTCATGTCTAGCACAACACCAGCTGCTAAAAACCACAGCTCCGACCGTGGTCTCGAGGCTACCAGTGTCAAGCAGAAAGAAAAGCAAACCTCTTCCCACGCCATGCGAGAAGATGAAAAGGGACTGAATGTCCCGTGACTATATAGACTCATCCGTGTCACCCGGGGTCACACGTGATCATGTTGGCATAAGATACTTGACCTGTGCATGTGCAAGAATGATCATTCAGTGCTTTAAGCACCACCTCTGGTCAGTAGGGATGAGATAGAACCAGTGTCCTCAGACTGAGCTCCACCACAGAACAAATGAATTCTAACAGGAAGGGGGTGGAAGATGAAGCAATGAATGAAAAAATCCATTTAAGATGCAACTAAATGTCTTTGAAGCCCTACAAGAGATGGTTCGATTTAAATTCTGCAGAAATCCCATAAAACAAACTAGCACAAGATCAAATACTTGATTTTATTGTTAGCTTATTGTGACACTTCCCTACAGCTCGGTGAAGGATCAGAGAACTTTCTCTGGTTCTGATGGTTCCATAGATGCTGTTTCAGACTGGACACGTCTACAACAGGAAGGTGTTCGTTGTTTTACAGCACAGCGATGAAAATCCAGTGAAAACAGCAAAAAAACAAACGAGTATCTGTGCACATTCAGAGTGAGGAGGTCAGCTGGTGTCAAGTCAAACATTCAAAGTGAATTTAAAAGCATTCATGTTTTTTTTTGTTTTTTTTTAAAGAAAACCATAAAATGTTACAAACGGTACAAAAGGACATTAGCCCTCAGAGCGGGTCGGGAGGTGTTTGACACCACCAGGGGTTTACAATCTTTAGTTAAACCAACAAGCAAAGCACAAACTCATCACCTGTTTTACCTGAAACGTTCATTAACTACGACACTGAACACAGTTTTTATTAAATCCAGTCAGTCTGATGGACTGAAGGTGGTAAAATGTTAAATCATCTCCCTTTTGTTTTATCTCTGGGTAAGAACTCCAGGACTCAAACTGGTTTCAGAGGCTCCAGCTGGACGTTTCATAAAGCTGTGAGATCTTTTCACAAAAAGTTCCCTATAAATATATGTATAAATATATAATGTTCTTCCAAAATCAATTTATAATCTGCTGTTGATGAGACGCTGGAGGAAACTCTGGGTTTCAGCGATTGATATTTTCATTCAAACTTTTTTCTAAGCCTTCAAAAATATAATGTTTTAAGTATTTATTTGTAGGATTTTATGAACTCTGGGGCCAACGATAACATCCACCCCCCCACTTTACTCCAACGTGATTCAGCAGTCTCCTGATTAAAGTGAAGTGAGGCTCATTTAGCGAGACTCGGACTAGACAAGGAGAGCTGAAATACTTTACTTTGAAAATACATTAAATACTTTATTCTATACATTATCTTTGTAAACCATCCAACCGTAGCATCTTCTAAAGTATAGGTCTTATTTTCTAAAAACTAGGCTAGATATGAAAAATATTCCTGTTTGGTCCTTTACGCTGCCTTTGAAAGAAAATGATAAAAAACAAGAGTGCATCATGTGAAACGCTCGTCGACTATTAAACAGCAATCTATAGTGACGGCCGGGACAAGCAAAGACCTTGTACAACCTTTGTACTTAACTTTAGAGCTGGGGGGTGAAAAGATCACACAGCACGCAGCCTAGTGGTGGTACTAATGTGTGTAACGTTTCAATACATCGTCTTGAACTGATCAGAAGTTATGGTCCGGACTTTGACTTTGATATGTGACTGGAATTTTAGTATTCACTAAAATCCGTTTCCATGTGGACAGCAGGTCAGGAATCCTCAGATATTCATGTTTCTGTTCAGTGCCCTGAGAGGACTTCTGTTGTGACCCGACGCTACAGAACAAACTGAACATCTGGTGCCGTGTGGACGAGATCCTGGTGAGAACTCACTTTAGAATCTCTTGGAAACTTTCCATATTTCTTGGTGAATAATTAGAATGTGATGCCTGAATCACATATTATAGACGTGATTCAGGTCTGTTGGAGCCAGTTAGTCCAGAGTTTATTAAAGGTGTTGTTACAGCCACTGAGGCGAATAAAGTTCTGTAAGATAAATGTAATGAGCATGTTAGCACCTCAGCCCATCTTCTTCACTTTCCCCACGTTGAGACGCTCACTCACATGGAGGCGGTTTGCACCTCCTGACAAGTGAACGTGCTTCAGCGATCCTTCTGGAGCCGGTCTCTACCTGAGCCGGGCAGAGAAGCAGCGCATGTACTCCGTCATCCAGCGGTCATCCACTACTGTGAGCTGCGCACGCCTCATCTTCTCCAAGTCAGCTGATCGAGCCCGCCGGCGGTCCGGGTTGGACTTCCGCTTATCGGAATCCCTTCTGGTCTGAACGCAGGCGTCGGACGTGTTGCTCTGTGAGGAGAAACCAGAGGGCCGATTGGTGAAACGAGCACCGAGTGAATGTATTATTAAAGCTGGCAGAGGGTCTGGTGACACAGCTCCATTCTCTGGTCCCCTGCACCTGCTGCTCTGAGAAACAGGACTCTTCTAAATCTTAGAAGACGTACGGGCTGCAAAGAACAGTGACAACGAATCAATCAGGATTTTTACTGTTGATATCATGGACAACAGACTGCGAGCTCACCAAACCTGGTTTCATTTTGCTTCACATATTATTGAAACATGGAGGAGCTTCTCCGAGATAAAAACACACATCACCTCCATCTGTCTCTCAGCCCAGTCTGGTCGGCTGGACAGTCTCCCGTTCTCCTTGGTGCTGACTGGTGGTTGACTCTTGGCTCTAGGAGGCTTCTGGACCACCGTCCGTTCGTCTTTGGGGGCGCTGGTTTTGCGTCCCAGCTCGGAGCGAGGCGTGCGACGGCGGTGACATCGTCGCGGCGCAGGGTTCACCGGCTCTTCGTCAGAAGATGGGGAGCTAGCCGGCCCGTTGTCCGTCGTCGTGTCACACGGGGGCCCGCTAGTGTTCGGAGCTTGTACCGCAGTTTGTCCACTGGTTCCATTTACATGGTTTTCTACAACTGGTGCGTCACAAGACAAAGACATGGGGGACGGGAGCAAAGATGAGATTAGAGACAAAAGGTTCAAACAAAGCTCAACAGATTTATGGTTTCTCATCTTTGCCACACAATTCTTGGTACATCTGTTCAACACAATCATCGTGTCTGAGTTTGTGGTTCCGTTGTTACTAACGGGACAGAAGGTTTATATGAAGTTTCATCTTTCTTCTGTTGATTTAATTTGGCTTTTATGTGTGTGAATGTTCCTGTAACGTGCCCCGAGGCATCTCTGTTGTGATTTGGCTCTGTATAAATGAACTGAATTTTGTTTTGATCGATCGTATTCCTCAGAATTAGAAACATTTTGTGAAAGAAGAAGAAACGCCTACTTCTTCAGGTTACGGCAGATCATCTGCCTCCATCCATCCCAGCATCCTCCTCTCTCACACCAGCCCTCACTGCATGAACCATGAACCTCCTCTGTGCTCTCATTTCCTCCTTTGTAGCTGAACCATGTTTGCCTCGCCTCTCCAGTTTGTCTCCAGACCAACCTGAGCTGTTCCTTTGAATCATTTCTGTCCATCTTGGTCCCTTTCAATGACAATCTGAGCACCTTCAGCTCTGCTACCTACAGCACCTACTGGTCTCCTGTTCGCAACGGACTCCGTTCCTGAATCAGAGAAAAGTAATTAAAAAAAAAAACAGAATAAACAAAGAGTCGCTGCATTTTTATTTTAGTTTAGCAGATTTTTTTTTTTAAAACAAACTAATAAAACTGGACATGACAAAAATCAAGGCACTCTTAGAAAAGATGAAAAATAATTTGACCATTAAACTGATGTGTGTGTGTGTGTGATGTGCCTCTCAGGTGTGTTCAGTGTGTAATCAGTCAGTGTGCCTGTTTAAAGGGTGAAACGTAGTCACAGTGCTGTTTGGTATCATGGTGTGTAACACTGAACATGGACCACACAGTTGTCTCAGAGCTTTAGAAAGAAAACTTGATCAGTGTAGTGAACTTGGCCTCCGACCAAAACCTGCCTCTGAAGACCTTCATGGGACAGGAACTGTTATTTCATTGATTTGAATCCAGAAATACAAATTAGCTCATCCAGAGACTTTCTAATTGTATCCTGAACTAATCAATTGAAAGAACACTCTCTTTTTTTATATTATCATTACTATTTTACATCCATCCATTATCTTTACCCGTTTGTTCCATTTTGGGTCACGGGGGTCGCTGGTGCCCATGTCCAGCAATCAGTGTGCGAGGGGCGGGGTACACCCTGGACGGGTCGCAAGTCCATCACAGGGACACATAGAGACAAACGAGACAAACAACCATTCACTCTCTCACTCACACCTAGGGACAATTTAGAGTTACCAATCAGCCTAACATGCATGTTTTTGGTCTGTGGGAGGAAACCGGAGTACCCGGAGAAAACCCACGCATGCACGGAGAGAACATGCAAACTCCACCCAGAAAGGCCCCTGGACCGGGGTTTGAACCAAGGACCTGCTCGCTGAGAGGCAGCAGCTCTACCAGTTGCGCCACCGTGCTGCCCTACTATTTTACAATATCTTGATAATCAAAGTGTGTTTAGTTCATACCATTTCTAAATGTTGAAGTGAACTACTCATTTTAAATCAACTGTGAAACAGTATTAATGATTTTTTAATCCTCATTTAAATTAGAAATCAAGTTAAACGTCTATTTACAAAGTAATTATGCATTTTTGATCTTCTGTCTAAATGAGAAGTAGTGATGTCGGTCGAAAGTCAGAGGGAAGTTATTGGAACGAAGTGTCGTGTTTTTAAACCTAGCAGACGGTAAACAAGAAGCTACTGGCCTCTCTTCCTCCCACTTGGACATAACATGTCTTCTGTCTGTACGGGACGTTTCTAAAACATTCCTGCTGTTTTCTTGACTTGTAATGACCCTCTGACATCACAAGAACCACCCCGTTGGTTGCTTCAGCCAATCAGGAGGTCCTAAAGTGAGAACTCTTTAAAAGTCGACACTTCCTGGAACTATTCAGTTCTGAAGTCAGTGCTGCAGTTCTGCAGTTCTCAGTCTTCATGGAGTTTTTCCACTGCTGAGTGGAACTTCGGACTCAGTTTTCCAGTCTGATGGAGTCGTCCATCTCTGCAGGAGTCACGGCGCCTCGCTGTGGCTCCACCAGGCGAATGCCCTACAACTTCTGAGGAAGTTTGTTCTGTAGAACGGAGTATCTCACGACTTCTGCCGAGTCGCAGCCGTCCTGAGGAGACGCTGAAAGGTAGCGTGCCAGGGACCTCTTGACCGTAGCGGACCCATCCTCTGCCAAAGTAAAGAGTCGTCACGAGCTTCACGCACTAAGTGGACCGAGGGCGAGCTGCGTTTGAAAGGAGCGTGCTGTTCTGGTCTACAGACATACATCTTCCTTCAAACCTCTCCCTTTAAACTCCTCCATTTTTCATCTTTAAACTCTTCTATTTCGCCAGTAACTAATCCAGATGCCTTCAGAAATGTCTGTTGTTTTTATTAAGTAAAACGTGCCAAGTGTTATTAATCAGAACCAGACCAGTCTAATCAAGTGTACAATGTTTTGATGTTAAATTTTGATTCTGTTAAATAAATGACCACATTTATTTTGATGGGTCAAAGAAAATTAACGTCTCATGTCACTGATTAAACCATCTATGCAGTTACTTCTGTCACATGGCTGTAATTAGCTCGAAAAAGAGAGAACCCGTTATTTAAATTATATTGTAGTGAAGGTACAGCCAAGCTGACCTTGACACGCTACATCCGCATGTTAAAGATAAAGTCTATGAGACCATGTCCAAGCAGCTCCATGTTCCTGCAGCTGCACAGATTCTTCAGACGTTTCAGGTCCATGACATGAAGACAACCTCCCTGGACACGGCCACAAAAAGAAAACTGACGACAGACTGGAGAGACGGACGGATGTTCACGAACCCAAAAGTGGAACGTCCAAAGAAAAGAACACTGTACCTACAGTGAAACATGGAGGAGGCTCGGTTCTGTTCTAGAGTTTGTTGCTGCATCTGGCACAGATGTGCAGAGAAAAATAAAATCTCAAGACTATGAAGGCATTGTGGAGCACAATGTGCTGCCAGAGTGAGAAAGCAGTCTCAGTTGAAGGTTATATGACTTTTAGCAGAATAATGACCCAAAGTGCACGTCTAAAAATACCACAAACTGGTTCAGAACCAAACTATGGACCTGGAGTGGACTTGTAACGGCAGTAAACAAAGGTGGAGGTAATCATATATTAATATAATCATATAATTCTATATTTTCTTATAGTTTTTGTTACTTGAGTGTAAATATGCACAAGTTTAAATTGAAGTCAAATAGCTGAGGCTTTATACATTAACCAGTTCAAATCAGTTCAGTTTATTTATAAAGCACCAAGTCACAACAGAAGTCATCTCAGGGCACGGAACAGAAACATTAACGTAAATAAACATTAAATTAGTAACAAAAAAAGGTCTGTAAGCTCAATCACCCCGGTAAATAACAAAAAAGTTAAATCATGTCATTTGGACCGGTTTCTTTAAGAGAGAAACATTTCATACCCCATCCAGAGGACTTCCTCAGTGTGTGGCCTGCCACACGTGATGGGTGCGTTTTGCACGTGTTGAAAACAGCCTGCTTCTGAGATTCTAACAGGAGGTCGTCTTGAAACACAGCAGTGTTTCACAAACACTGGGAAACGTAGACTGAG
The DNA here is from genome assembly GCF_014905685.2 of Nematolebias whitei. Classification (NCBI taxonomy): domain Eukaryota; kingdom Metazoa; phylum Chordata; class Actinopteri; order Cyprinodontiformes; family Rivulidae; genus Nematolebias; species Nematolebias whitei. The sequence goes on from NC_056513.1 coordinate 42,618,397, forward strand.
GAAGTCCTCTGGATGGAGGAAGACACGTTTCTCACTTAAATTTAACAACTTTTGACGTGGCCGTTGACTATTTGGAGTTAGGTCTGTATGTTGACCTCTCTCTCTCTTTCTATTATTCTAGACTGTTTCAAGTTACTTTAGTGACATTTGTGGGGTTTTTTTACAAAAAGGTACCAACAAAACTGTCTGCACCTGCACTGCTCATCAGTAATGGTCACCTCACCTCTTGGCTTCAGTCATCCTTTCTTTGTAGTATGACTCAAAAACTTTATCCCTCTGTAGTTACTACAGTGTTGCACATCCCCTTCTTTCTTTAGAATCTGTAACACTACACTTCCTTTCAATTTAAAACAAATTAAACCAAACTTAAGTGTCTTAAATCAGAGGAGTTTATTTTACTTTCTTGCTGTCAGGTGGGGTCGTCACACAGTTGTGATCCATTTGAGATGTAACAAAAGCTCTACTTCATCTATACAATAAAAGTCTAAATAAGCATTCATCTGTTGTGTTGTTGGTAAAATCTTGCAGGCAAAGATCCAAAACATATTATTATTGAGCATGCATCAGGATATGTTGCAGGCAAAGAGGTTTGGAACAAGAGGAACGATTTACTTTATGCAACAAACCCTCCCACAGGTAAATGGTAAATGGTACTTATACAGCGCCTTTCTATCTTATTTCAAGACACTCCAAGCTCTTTACAACAATCTGTGCCTCATTGACCCGTTCATACAGCTCTATACTAGATCTCTACAAAGATAACTGAACAAATCATTCTAAAGAGACTAATCAGAGCTTTATCACATTCATAAACTGATGGGACACACATCAGAGGCAGTGAGGGGTTCAGTGTCTTGCTCAGGGACACTACAGCATGTGACTGCTGGTGGATTCGAACCCCCAACTCTCGCATTGGAGGACGACTGCTCTAACCACTCAGCCACAGCCGCCCAGGTAAGATAAGGACAAGATGTTAGTAATTTAATAATACATTAGAATAAACATGTGAATTTCCAGAATAAAATGCAAAGTTAGACTTTCCATTTCAACGTGATGCACTGGAACCAGTCTGGAGAATGAGCGCTTCATTCTGCGCAGCAGTGTCGGAGGGTCTCTGCTGTCTGAAAACAGCTGCAGTGTGAACGATGGCAGCGGTTTGTTTATGAAACTGAAAACCACCATCAGGTGTGCACGACACCAGAAACATCCCCACACTGGATGTTTCCACCTTCCTCCTTCTCGCCACGATGTCTGGATTTATTTACATGTTCTGCTCTGCGTCCGTCACAAATGAGTGCCGGGGACACAAAATTAAAACGTGTTTTTGTTTAGAACGTTATACACTTCAAAAGCGCCAATCTTTTTAACACCCACACCTGCCTCCACCCTTGTTTGCCTCACTCTGAGCCCTTGAGCAAGGCACATAACCCCTCAGCTGCTCCCTGGGCAGCCTTAAACGGCCCTCTGCTCCACGTGTGCTTGGAGTAGCTCGGTGATCCGAGGGTGCGTCAGGAAGGGCATCTGGCATAAAAACATTTGCCAAATCTTTGTGTGGTTCCTGGTTAGCTCAGTGTGGTGACCCCTGGACAAGGGAGCAGTCAAGAGAGAAAAATAAACCAACAACGTAGCAAACTGACTAGTACCTATACTGGATATACTGTAGTACATTTATCCAATATCTGGGAACAAAGGATCTAAATCTAAGGACCATCACTTGGGTCAAATATTTTCATATCATTATTGTCATTCCAATAATAAACAGTAATATTGCACATTGCTTGTTTTCTTTGTAATTATTCCAAAACAACCTAAAAACACCCAGTGAAAAAAGCAATATGTGACAGCCACATGCAGTGCTTTGTGAAAGTATTCGGCCCCTTGAACTTTAACGTTTTGCCACATTTCAGGCTTCAAACATAAAGATATAAAATTTTAATATTTTGTGAAGAATCAACAACAAGTGGGACACAATCGTGACGTGGAAAGAAATTTATTGGATGTGTCAAACTTTTTTAACAAATAAAAACTGAAAAGTGGGGCGTGCAATATTATTGGGCCCCTTTACTTTCAGAGCAGCAAACTCAGTCCAGAAGTTCAGTGAGGATCTATGAATGATCCAATGTTGTCCCAAATGACTGATGATGATAAACAGAATCCACCTGTGTGTAATCAAGTCTCCGTATAAATGCACCTGCTCTGTGATAGTCTCAGGGTTCTGGTCAAAGCGCAGAGAGCAGCATGAAGACCAAGGAACACACCAGGCAGGTCCGAGACACTGTTGTGGAGAAGTTTAAAGCTGGATTTGGATACAAAAAGATTTCCCAAGCTTTAAACATCCCAAGGAGCACTGTGCAAGCATATTGAAATGGAAGGAGTATCAGACCACTGCAAATCTACCAAGACCCGGCCGTCCCTCTAAACTTTCATCTCGTACAAGGAGAAGACTGATCAGAGATGCAGCCAAGAGGCCCATGATCACTCTGGATGAACTGCAGAGATCTACAGCTGAGGTGGGAGAGTCTGTCCATAGGACAACAATCAGTCGTACACTGCACAAATCTGGACTTTATGGAAGAGTGGCAAGAAGAAAGACATTTCTCAAAGATATCCATAAAAAGTGTTGTTTAAAGTTTGTCACAAGCACCTGGGAGACACCAAACATGTGGAAGAAGGTGCTCTGGTCACATGAAACCAAAATCCAACTGTTTGGACACAATGCAAAACGAAATGTTTGGAGTAAAAGCAACACAGCTCATCACCCTGAACACACCATCCCCACTGTCAAACATGGTGGTGGCAGCATCATGGTTTGGGCCTGCTTTTCATCAGCAGGGACAGAGAAGATGGTCAGAATTGATGTGAAGATGGATGGGGCCAAATATAGGACCGTTCTGGAAGAAAACCTGTTTGAGTCTGCAAGAGACCTGAGACTGGGACGGAGATTTATCTTCCAACAAGACAATGATCCAAAACATAAAGACACATCTACAATGGAATGGTTCACAAATAAACGTATCCAGGTGTTGGAATGGCCAAGTCAAAGTCCAGACCTGAATCCAATCAAGAATCTGTGGAAAGAGCTGAAGACTGCTGTAGTGAGACGCGTGAGGTACGTGTCACTTGTTGTATGACAAATATATGGATATATATTTATGCATACTTTTCACGAGTTCTTCATTTTTCTGACTGTAAATGTCGTGCATTGAATTTAACAGAAATGTGAACGAGAGACGTTATTTATCTTTGACCCATCAAATGAATGGAATCATTTATTTTCAAAATCAAAGTTTAACATCAAACATTTACATTAATTTGGCAAAATATGAAAATAATAACAGACAGTTTCACAGAAAATGAACTTCAAATCACTCGGCGGTGATTTGAGGACTTTGCTTAAGATATTTCTAAAATATCTGTACTGATTTATGAGAGAGAGGTGGGTTTTAGAGTGAAAGGAGATTATCTTACAGAGAACTGTGTGAGGGAAGTTTAATCTGTTTAACCAGAAATTGCACGCTCCGTCAGATCCTCAGCCCGTCCACGGTACACTTTAGTCGAAGAAGAAGCCTTTACCTGGTTTGACGATAGATCAGCTCAGTAAGCATCCTTCAGACTGTTTCCAGCGCCTCCGTTAAGCACAGCTAAAAATCCTCGGAGAGTCGTGCGTGGTTAGCTCAAAACAGACTTATAATCCCAAACGTCCCTGGTTCTTCATAACTCCAAACTCTTCATAACCGGTTGCACTCTCAATCTGCTCATTCTGTTGGACTATCGGACCTGTTGTCAGCTCTCATTCCAACATCTCTCAGAACTCTCATTCTCTTGGAATTCTGGAATCCATAATTCTCTATTCCTTCTCTTCTCTTTTTTCATGAACTGAGAAGTTGCCACATTTTATTTGGGTCGACTTCCTGTTCAATTTAGAGCTTTCTGATTCGTGGAAGGACCAGAAAGAGGAGTGGATTTGTGACGTAAGATGTTATCATAAGTCAAGGATTGTTTACAACATACAGAAAAGATTATTGCAGCAACAGCAGACTTCGTGGAGTCTCACACTTTGTAATCTTTTCAAATAGTAAAACATGACATTTTTTCTCGGTAAACATTTTAGTTGACCGAAAACCAACCTTTAACATACTTACGACAGCTTGCTCATTTCAGACAGAAAATCAAGAAAGGCATATTCAGGTGATTTCTTCTCTGAATGAGGAACAAAAATCATTACTTACTGTTTATGTAAAATAAAAATTAGTAGTTCTTTTCAACCTGTAAAGCATTGAGTGAACTAACACAATTTGATTATCAAAACATTTGTAAGACAGTAATGATTATAGAGGATTGTCTTTTCTGCTTGATTAATTCAAGAAAGAAAGTTCATCAGATGGCCCAGACTTATTCAGATCAATGAAAATAACAGTCTCTGTCCATCTGGTAGATTTGAGGTCACCTGGTTCACTACAGTCCCCCCTTTGGAAATCATCACCTGTCCATGGGGATGAATTCCAACCGTGAACTTAGACCTTCAAATGTCCTTGAGCTTGATGTAATCCAGCAAGGAAGACCAAAGTCAGAAGTAATCCTTCAAGGAAGACCAAAGTCAGAAGTAATCCAGCAAGGAAACAAAGTCAAGGTAATTCCACAATGTTCTTGGTATTCCATTGTGTTTATTATAATCCCATATCGTCTCGATAATCCCATTGTAGCAATGCTTTAACCCCTTGGAAACAGAGTCTGTAATCCATTGGAAAAAGTCATATAATCCACAACGGTAAATCCACAGCGATTGGAAGTGTTGATTAATCAGCATACAGAGGGGTGCCCTTGGATTGAACTGAAGAAGCGGCCACTGGATGAAGAGTTGAGACCAACGTCAGGATTGCAGATCGCCTCCAGCGAAGGTTGTCTCCAGCGACGTCCAGCCTGTGCCGTTCTGGTTCAATGTGTCATGCAATTATGTGGTTTAAGGTGGGCT
>NC_056513.1:42623378-42628914 GCF_014905685.2 Nematolebias whitei
CCGTTCTGGTTCAATGTGTCATGCAATTATGTGGTTTAAGGTGGGCTCATGAAGGGGATTTTACATAAGGCCTTAAACTATATGCATCTGGTGTGTATGCTATTATGGTTGGGAACAGCTACATCTACCAGTTAAGGGGTGGAGAATGCTGAAAAGGGGTAACTACAGGGGTTTATGCCTATAGAAAAGTGTTCCAAACTATTTTTCCATTTCTAACTTGGTTTAAGTTAGCTTTACATGGTAAAATATAGTTTGGTGTAATTGTCTGTTGTCTTTTTAGACGAACGACTTGAGATTGGGTGTTTGGTTTTCCCATAAATGTTTTGGAAGTCTATGGCGAGACTTATCAAAAAGAATTAGCTATCCCCCCGAATAGGATTGTTCGAGTAGGTTCGGCTTAAGTGTTGTGAGATCAATGTAGATTATGGTACTCAAGGTAGCAATAATATACATTGACTCCGCAAAGATTGCAATTTAGTGAATGAACTGCATGTTGGCATGGTTAAAGTCTTCTTAGTCTCTAACTTACTACACAACAAAATTCATTCTTACCTCAGAAACAATCAAAATCAACTAAACAACGTTCCAACACCGACAAGAGTAGTGACTAAGCATCTAGAAACATCGTTTCACAGCTTCTCCTCACCCTGGTTGCCAGATTTCAGTCACGCTGTCCCGTTTTATCAAGGGTAGGTCCTGCGAGTTTAAACTATGGTTAATTTTATTATCCATTAGTTATCTCCTGCTTGGATGACCCTTGTTCCCACGAGGTCTGATTTTGTGATGTCTTTGTCTCCTAAGGAGTTATTGCATGCCTTGTGTAATTTAACCTGGTTACGATGTACCCATTTAACAGTTGGCTCTTTTTGGCCTTTACTGATTTTTATCTGGTAGATAATTGGAGACACTTTGTCGACTATCAGATGGGGTCCAGTCCATCTGGGCATCAGCTTACGGGCGAGAGTTCCGGTCCCGGACTCTACTCTCCCAGTTTTGGGTGCAAACGTGTAGTACCAGACCCTGTCTCCCACTTGGAGTTCCTCGTAAGAGGCCTTTTGGTCGTAGTACGCTTTGCGTCCTTCAGCTGATTTTTCCAGGTTTTTTTGTGCGAAAGCAAAAGTGTTCTTAAGATGTCTTTCCAAGTCTTTCATGTATTGTTGTGTGGTGTAGGCTGTTGCCATGGCAGCATCGCCTGGTTGGTACAGCAGGTGCAGAGGGAGAGTCATTTGTCGACCCGTCATCATCTCGAAAGGAGCGATGCCAGTCGACGTGTGTGGAGTGGCCCTTATGGCCATGAGGACCAGAGGGAGTTTCACGTCCCAGTCCTTGTGGTTTGCGGCTACGTATTTTTTCAAAATACTCACCACAGTCCTGTTTGCTCTCTCAACCTGGCCTGAAGCCTGTGGGTGGTAGCCAATATGGAAGTTGGCTTTGACGCCTAGCGTCTTCCACAGTTCCTTCATTACTTCACCTGTGAAGTGTGTACCTTGGTCCGAGTTCACCCTAAGGGGAAGTCCAAACCTTGAAAATACATGATTCATTAACAACATAGCAGTGGTTTGTGCTGTGTCATTAGGGGCTGGTAGACATTCTACCCATTTGGTAAACGCGCAGGTTACCGTGAGAAAATATTTATTTCCTCTAGAGGTCTTAGTGAGTGGTCCGACCCAGTCAATCTGGAGGTCCGACCATGGAAATGCAATGCCTCTACTATGCAGTGGTGCTCTGTGAAGTGGTCTGGATGGTTGAAACTGGCCACAGATCAGGCACCCTTTTATGTAGTCCTTGACATCCTTTTTCATTCCAGGCCAATAAGCAATTTGTTTTAATGCTTTCAGCGTGGCATTGTCACCCTTATGTCCTGCGGACGGAAGGTCATGTGCATGGACTAACATCACCCCCCTGTGATCATGGGGGACCACGAACACAGGTGAGGACGTCCGTCCATGAGCGAAAGTTAGGATGCCTTTAAGTAGTTTTAGCTGTTTTCGCAGCTGAAAGAGGACTTTGAGGTCTGGATTGGAATCCAGCTCGTCTTTCGATGGAGTGTATTTGTCTGGGTCAGTCAGATACAGCATCATCGAGTTAATTGCAGGATCCAACTTCTGAAGTTGGATGATGTCTGGGTCAGTCAGCATTGGGCGCACAGAAACTGTGTTATCAGCAGGTTTAGCTGCAGCTTGTGCACGTGTGACTGCCATTACCTCAGTTGTAGCTTGTGACGACTGAGTGTTGAGTAGCCAGGAGGGGTCGAAGGACCACGTGGGTCCGTCAGCGGCTCCTTCTTTGGCTAGGGAGTCTGCAAGGTCATTGTAGTGCTTGTCATCGCCTGGGACTCTAGAGTGTCCTGGAACTTTCTTCCAGAATATCTGAAGATCATGTGATGTCACTAAGTGGTCACATGTCATGAAAAGCTCTTTGTGTTTTACCACCTTTTTGTTGCTTGTGAGAAAACCGTTCTGTTTCCACAGAGCGAGATGACACAAGAAACTAAGTCGAGCATAGTTAGAGTCAGTGCAGATGACTAGCGTCTGGATGGAGCGTTCTACTGCCATCTGTAGGCCTATTAGGATTGCAGCTATCTCAGCGTACTGAGAAGACTGAGAGCCTAATTTATAGCCAAATGTGACCTGTTCTTGGTCCTGGAGGAGAACTCCTCCAACACCTGCTTTGCAGATTGTCTTGTGGTGGAATGAGCATCCATCCACGTACATTGTTGCCATATCTTTGCAGATATTGCTATCAAAGAAGTGGTGATTTGGGTCCTCAGCAGCTGAGGGTTTGCTCACAACCGGCTGTTGGGTGGCTGGTACATCCTGTGTACATTCTTGGCAGATTGCCAAATCAGTGCCCAAGTGCGACTTCTTATTTTGACCGTAGCGGATGTCTAGGTTAAAACTTTGAAGTGCCATAAGCCATGTTGCAACGCGTGAGTTTGTCACCACACCATCTCTGATGCGTTGGCTGTTCAGAAACGTTACTGGCTGGTGTTGTGTCTCAACAATAATCCTCTGTCCACCAATATAGCAGGAGAAATGTTTCACTGCCCACACAGTGGTCAATAGAGCCTTCTCACAGTCTGAATACCGTAATTCAGGGCCTGCCATTGTTTTGCTGGCGTAGGCCACAACACGCCTGTCTTTGTCGTGTATTTGGTACAGACCTGCACTCATGCAGTAAGTTGAGAAGCCCACTTCCAAGTAGAACTCTTTGTTGTAGTCTGGATAGACTAGACATGGGGCTAGCTTGAGCCTGTCTTTGAGAGCGTTCATTGCCTGCTGTTGTGTATCAGTCCAGACAAAAGGAACGTCTTTCTTTAAGAGTTCAGTTAGTGGTTTTGCGAGATCCGCATAATGCTCTATGAACTGGCGAGAGTAGTTACACACTCCCAAGAAACTCTGTAGTTCTTTGAGATTGGTTGGGACTTTGAGGTTGTCTAGGCCTTGGGTGCGAGTCAACTGTGGTTGTACTCCGTCTGGACCTACTAAGAGGCCAACGTAGTCCACTTTGGTTCTGCACCACTGGCACTTTGACAGTGAGATTTTAGCACCAGCAGTTGTTAGCTGATTTAGGACGTGGTCGATCTCAGCCAAATGGGAATCCAGTGTTGGCTGCCTCAAAAGGATGTCGTCCACGTAGATTAGTGTCCCACGCTCGTGGGCGTCTGGACATGCTTTGTTCAAGAAGATGTTGAACTCTGCAGGTGAGTTAGCGTAGCCAAAGGGACACCTGGTAAAGGTGTATTGTCGGCTGCCAAAAGTGAAAGCTAGTTTGTGTTGATCCTCGGCGCGCACAGGGATGGTCCAAAAACCAGAGGCGACGTCGAGGGTCGAGAAGTACTTACCATCGGTGACCTTTGGCAGTTCCTGATGGAGCTGAGTCATTGGCCACCTGGATAAAGGTACTTGTTTATTTAGCTTCCTGTAGTCTATGGTAAGTCTCCACTTACCATTTGGTTTTAAAACTGGCCATAGAGGCGCAGAGTAGGTGCTATTACATTGTCTGATTATACCTTTGACCAAAAGGTCATCAATGATCTCCTGGACAGGCTGGTGTGCCGCCAGAGGGATCTTGTATTGTCTGACAAATGTTGGCGGTGCATTGAGTGGGGTTGGGATTCTCACTGCATGGAGTGAGGTCAACCCACAATCTGTTGAATCAGTTGAAAATGACTTTTCATATTTTAGAAGAACTTGGCGTAGTTTGTCTCTTTCTTCATCAGATGTCAGAGCGTCGGCTTGGGCGACCACCTGATCAATCTGTGATGAGACTGTTAAGGGTTCTTGCTCCTTGGGGAGCTCCAATGAATCCCTTTCTGAGTCGTCGGGCCTGTCTATGGGTAAGACACCATAGGTTTGAGGTCCTTGGTCGACATCATCGGTCGAGAAAAGAGCTATGGCCTGTGTTGGTTTTGTGAACCATACTGGCCCAGCTTCTTGACTCGGTACCAGACTGTCTGGGAGTCCTCCCAGAAATGGAATGCCTAGTTCAAAATCATGAAAGTCAGTTGAAATCAACCATCCTAGCATAGTCTTTTTTGGGATCAGCACCTCATCCATGCCTGTGTTACACACAGCAATAGATGTGGTCCTGGAGTCAAGACTCACCTGGTTCGTGGATTCCACGGACAGTCCCAAGTTGAAAAATGCAGGAGAGGGTTGAAAATATGCCTGTTTATGGCTAATAGCTTGTCCAGCTATTATGTGGATTCGCACCATTAGGTTAAGCACCTGAGGTGGTACTGTGGTGTCTTGGTTGCTAGCAACTTGGCAGGCCTCTGGAATGGTCTGCCCAGCCTTAAGGCTCGCTGTGTCTAGCACAGGAGTATCCTTTGTGGCTGGTTTGAGGGACCACAGCACCTTGTTGATGGTGTCCACGTGAACACCTAACCTTACCAAAATGTCAGAGCCTATGTAGGATGCATGTGGTAAGTTTTGGATAACGAGAAATGGGTGAACCAGTTCTCGTTGATTCCAGTTCAGTTTTAGGTTAATGACTCCTTCTGCGGTCATTACCTGTGAACTATTGGGAACTAATGGAAAGCGGAAAGCTTTTTTAATTAGTTCTAGACCAACGTGTTTGTGAACCAAGGTTTCGTAGAAAGCTCGGTTAATTGCTGATTTATCTGTCCACAGAGACAGTACAGCATCGTTGGTGTGGGACCCTTGGATCTCTACACCCTTAACTACCAATGGTAGGTAGTGTTTGGTGGACTCTGGCTGTTCCAGCTCACAGAGGAGGCTGTCTTGTTGAGTCAGAGTTTGGACCTCTTGGGTTTCTTTGGTTTCACATGGTGTCAGAGGAATACTCACCGGGCTCGTGTCCTCGGCTGAGGAGTCCTTTGTGCCTTCCGCGGTACCTGCTGTTGGGCAGTCTGTGTCACACTCCGGAGGCGTTTCTATTGGCAGTGGTTTGCTCACTTTTGTCCACATTATTTGATCACCATAATCTATAATCGCGTTAAAGCGATTTATAAAATCCTGGCCAACCAAAAATGGGAATGAGTCAACATGGGTCACGTGTACCGGGTGGTACA
>NC_056513.1:42629014-42653281 GCF_014905685.2 Nematolebias whitei
TGGGTTTCTTTGGTTTCACATGGTGTCAGAGGAATACTCACCGGGCTCGTGTCCTCGGCTGAGGAGTCCTTTGTGCCTTCCGCGGTACCTGCTGTTGGGCAGTCTGTGTCACACTCCGGAGGCGTTTCTATTGGCAGTGGTTTGCTCACTTTTGTCCACATTATTTGATCACCATAATCTATAATCGCGTTAAAGCGATTTATAAAATCCTGGCCAACCAAAAATGGGAATGAGTCAACATGGGTCACGTGTACCGGGTGGTACAGTGTCATATTGCCAATCTGCATGTGAACCATTGCTATAGCTGTCAGGGTTGTTTTCATTTCTGAGAGACCCTGCATTTCTATAGCACATTCAGAGAGAGGTATTATCCTGTTAACACTGGCAGCGGCCGTCCTCAGCTCCTCGAACAGTTTAGCTGACATAATTGTTATGTCTGCCCCACCGTCCAAGAGTGCTTCGTGTGTGAGGACACCTTCGAGTGTTACTGACAGGTACGCCTTTTTGGCGGCCCCCTTTCTGATAAAGTTACACAGAAACCTTTTGGTTTTTTTCTGACGCTTTTTCACGCGTTCAGATTTATCTGTGTAATCTTGATTTGTCTGAACCGTCAGCACAGCAGAAGCTGTTTCTGAGTGTTCAGCTTGCGATGACTCGCCATCGTTTGTGTGTGTGTTTACCCCCCCTTCTTCAGATGAGGGGTTGTTTGAGTCAACAACAGTTATGTCTTGGTGTGTTTCACCGACATCTGTTATGTTGTCATTCGCGCCATTAGATGTAATGGGAATTACATCACTGCAAAGTGCTCCTGGTTGGGTTCCCGTGTCAGTGTGTTTCAAAGTTTCTAACAACCTGCGTATTTTCTCTGTCTCTTCCGAGTTCAGAGGTGTAGGGCCTTGTTTCTGGAACTTTTGTGATTTTTTCGCCTCGGTTCGTTTCGTCCGAGGTGGGGGACGGTCGGGTACGTCTTTCGGGGGTTCCTTTACGTACTGCCCCTGCCGATATGGTTTCTCATATCGTTGCGTCCTGCGCTCACCCCATTTACGATAATCACGTTCATCCTCTGAAAGAGGAGCATTTTTGTCCCAACGTGCACCTTCATTACGTGGTTTGTTATTTTGAACAGACTGTTTTCTCTCTTTCTTAGGAGGAGGTGGCGAAGCACGTCGTCCTTCTAGTTCAAGAGAGTGGGGTTTAACCTTTACACTAGGAAACACTTCAATGGGCGTCTTATCATGAGAACATGCTTCAAACACATTCACAGCACACTGTTTAATCTCACTGATGGATTTTTCTCTGAAATTTGCCATCATTTGTACTGATTTTTTAAAATCAGAGTGGAGATTTTTGGTGAAAACAAACTTAAAACCATCATCTTCTTCCATTCCGGTCTCATTTCTGTTACCAAAATAAGCTTGGAAGATTCTTTTGTAATAAACTTTTGGATGTTCATTCTTGCCCTGCGTGACCTTGTCAGCGGCTGGAAAACCAGCAGGTCCCGTGCAAGAGTCATACTCTTTGATCAGAGCCTCACACAGAAGGTTGTAATCCCTCTTCGTTGCATCTGGCAGACGCTCGATGAAGGTGAACACCTCTCTGTCCGAAGTGAGTCGTATCAGACTGATTTTATCCTCTACCGTAGCATTAGGATAAGCTCTCAATCTGAAATCCAGATCTTTGAGATACGCTTTTGTTCCTGCTGACCCCATAGGGCCGGGAACGAAACGTTGTACATATTTTGAGACTTTCTGCAAATCATCCATTGAAGGAGACTGTATCAACGGTCTCACATGCGTGATTGGTGCAGATTGGTCAAGGCCTGCTCCTACCGCCCATGGTGGGGGTGGGGGTGGCTGATAAGGAGGAAGAGGTACATATCGGTGCAGGTCTGTCCCTACCGCCCATGGTGGTGGGGGTGGGGGCATGGTGTCAGGAGGAAGAGGTACATATTGGTGCAGTTCTGTCCCTACCACCCATGGTGGGGGTGGGGGTAACGGCGTGTTGTCAGGAGGAAGAGGTGCAACAGCATCTGACTGGAGAGTTCGTGGCTGTCTCGGACCCTTAGACTGTTCGTCTTTGAGTCTCAGACCAGGCCGCCCCATATCAGAAATCTGGTTTATAGCTGTAGCTAAATTCTCCTCACAAGCTTTCAGGTCCTCCTGTGATGTCTGATATTTTTTTACTAAAATCAGCCATCGTCGGAGTGATTCCGTCTTCTCTGCCTTGCAAGCGTCCAGCTCCTTCAAGGCGGTCTGTAACTGTGCTTTCAGCACGTCGTTATCTGAACGCGAGGCTTGGTACGCTTGTTCTCTATCCTCTGCTTCCGATAGTGATGCTTCAAGTACTTGTAGTTTGCTGTTCAGCAAAGCAATTTCTGCACTTGTATCTTGCTGTAACTGAAACATCTGTTCATAATGTTTCGTCATGAGGACCTCGTGTTCGCTTCTAAATTGACGGACGTATTCTTCCGTTTTTTGAGCCAAATCTATTTCACTGTCTAACCTTTGTTTGAGGTAATCAGTTTTATCAACGGCCTTATAGAATGATTCTTTCAGCAAGATTGCAATTTTAGCCAGCTTTTCATAACTGGACTTTGTGATTTCTGCAGAGGTCACACTTTCTGCAACCTCCTTCAGATTGTCCACTAACTCTTTTGGGTTCATGCGCTCTGTCTGAGTCATAAATGGATGTAAGGACTCTCCGAGAAGCGCGAGCGCATTCTCCAAGTAGTCCGCAATTCCTTTTGTGTCAAAATCTTGTTCTAACGCACCTGCCATGTTTTCACTGTGTAGCAATTTATCTGTTTGAACAGTTGCAAGCTTTAGATATTTTACAGGTAAATATTTGTATTCAAGTCAATGAGTTTTCACACTTATTTTAGCTTTGGGTTTACACAGACGTACTGTTATAAGTCACTTATTCAAATGTGGGTACCTTTCTCAGGTTTTACCCCAATTCATGAATATTTAAGTAAATGCTCTTTCAGCAGTGTTACTTTTTGTGCTTATTTTCCACAGATACTAGAGTACCAAGCTGTTTTTAGTGTATTTACTCTAAAACACTGAATTTTTTATAAACCTGCAAATTTTCTTTTAGTCTCACAGCAATATTAGTTTAAAACATATTTTAAACCGTTCTGTTCCAGAAATTTGCTATTTTAAACAGTTACTCACCTGGTGGGTGAAAAGAGAAAAGAATTTGATGATGAGGAATAATCAGTCTTTCTTCAGAAAAACTGTATTTGCTCCTGTATAGCTTCTATTTAAAATTAAATAGAGAGATATTTTATTTAGGTGGTAAATTAAACAGAAAATCTCTTTTTCCTGATAAATTTACTCTTTTTTAGTGATTTTGCAATTAAACGTGTATTATCCTTCAAGCAAAATGAGTAAACTGTTCAACTCTGTGAATATTTGTAACTGTATCTGTTTTAAAAAGTTAATGTTTATTTTTGTACCTTATTTTTAAAGGATTAACAGTGAAATAAACTTTTTGGTGAATGCTTCTTTGCATAAATACCTATTACTTCTTAAAATGTAAGATAACAGTGTTTTATTCAGCTTTGAGGAAGTTTGTTAACTCAGAATTTGCCTTACAGAAAAATAAAAAGACGTTTAATTTCACTCTTTACCTAAAAAACGAAGTGAAATCTGTGATCTCACGTCTCGCCAGGAGATGTCAGTATTTCCTCAACAATTATAACTCCGTCACTTTTTGTGTTGTCCACTAGGGGTGCTATAACTTCCTGTGGCGTTCGGTTGACATCCTGTTGTTAGCCGCTTAGCTTGAAGTTAGCTTCGGCTAAACTCGGTCAAAATCAACATTTCTGAACGGATTTTTTACACAAACGTGGCAAAAGTTTTTGCAATCAGACTTTATAGCTTGAACATGAGTGTTTGGGACTGATAGTAGCTTCATTTAGTGATTTTAAGCGTAGTTTTAAGCTCCGGTCGTTAGCTTGTTAGCTTAAAATTAGCATCGCTAGCTTTGTTTAAAAACATCGTTTTTTGGCGAATTTTAAACTCTAACGTAGCAAAATTTCAGCAAGCAGGCTTCGAAGCACTTAACAGTGTGTCAACAATCACTTTAGGGGAGCTTTTTAGCTTTAAAAAGCAGATTTTATTTCCCTATGAAAATGAATTTCATATCCGGGTCACGTGACTGAAAATCACCAATGGCAACGCAGCGCAGGCTTGAGGGGAGATGACGTAGCACGTCAGTCAAATTTCTCAACCAATCAGAGCGCTCCACAACAGTGAATTCAACCAATCAGGAAGCGTTTTCTCTACCTAGCAAGTTAGGTTTAGCTTAAAATAGTTCGTCACTTTTTCGTCTTTTAAACCATCAAAATGCACTTTTTCTGTTAAAAATTGTAACGAAACAACTTCTAACTGTGTTCTGAGATGGCACTCAGCTTTTAAAACGTTTATCCATCTGTTCAAAATACTCGTTCAAACTGAACAGAACCGAACTGGTCACAGCCGGGTCTTAAAGCAGAACCTCGTACTTTTTAGACAGAATAACGTCTTCCACAGCTCATTAGCTCTTAGTTACACATAACAGACGTACCATTTCAGCTTACACAAGACTTATGACACAATTTCAGCTTTTAAAACATTGCCAGCCCAACGCTTAAACATGCAGCGTTTAGTTGCAGAGTGCAGCTCCAAGCGCGCAGCTCAGCCGCTGCGTAAACTTTACAGCTCATCAGCTGTTACTCTTTCACCATGCCAACACGTAAAATCAATTTACACACGGATTAAACAGTCATTCATGAAATTCGTACGGGCCACCAGTTTGTAGTGAGACGCGTGAGGTACGTGTCACTTGTTGTATGACAAATATATGGATATATATTTATGCATACTTTTCACGAGTTCTTCATTTTTCTGACTGTAAATGTCGTGCATTGAATTTAACAGAAATGTGAACGAGAGACGTTATTTATCTTTGACCCATCAAATGAATGGAATCATTTATTTTCAAAATCAAAGTTTAACATCAAACATTTACATTAATTTGGCAAAATATGAAAATAATAACAGACAGTTTCACAGAAAATGAACTTCAAATCACTCGGCGGTGATTTGAGGACTTTGCTTAAGATATTTCTAAAATATCTGTACTGATTTATGAGAGAGAGGTGGGTTTTAGAGTGAAAGGAGATTATCTTACAGAGAACTGTGTGAGGGAAGTTTAATCTGTTTAACCAGAAATTGCACGCTCCGTCAGATCCTCAGCCCGTCCACGGTACACTTTAGTCGAAGAAGAAGCCTTTACCTGGTTTGACGATAGATCAGCTCAGTAAGCATCCTTCAGACTGTTTCCAGCGCCTCCGTTAAGCACAGCTAAAAATCCTCGGAGAGTCGTGCGTGGTTAGCTCAAAACAGACTTATAATCCCAAACGTCCCTGGTTCTTCATAACTCCAAACTCTTCATAACCGGTTGCACTCTCAATCTGCTCATTCTGTTGGACTATCGGACCTGTTGTCAGCTCTCATTCCAACATCTCTCAGAACTCTCATTCTCTTGGAATTCTGGAATCCATAATTCTCTATTCCTTCTCTTCTCTTTTTTCATGAACTGAGAAGTTGCCACATTTTATTTGGGTCGACTTCCTGTTCAATTTAGAGCTTTCTGATTCGTGGAAGGACCAGAAAGAGGAGTGGATTTGTGACGTAAGATGTTATCATAAGTCAAGGATTGTTTACAACATACAGAAAAGATTATTGCAGCAACAGCAGACTTCGTGGAGTCTCACACTTTGTAATCTTTTCAAATAGTAAAACATGACATTTTTCTCGGTAAACATTTTAGTTGACCGAAAACCAACCTTTAACATACTTACGACAGCTTGCTCATTTCAGACAGAAAATCAAGAAAGGCATATTCAGGTGATTTCTTCTCTGAATGAGGAACAAAAATCATTACTTACTGTTTATGTAAAATAAAAATTAGTAGTTCTTTTCAACCTGTAAAGCATTGAGTGAACTAACACAATTTGATTATCAAAACATTTGTAAGACAGTAATGATTATAGAGGATTGTCTTTTCTGCTTGATTAATTCAAGAAAGAAAGTTCATCAGATGGCCCAGACTTATTCAGATCAATGAAAATAACAGTCTCTGTCCATCTGGTAGATTTGAGGTCACCTGGTTCACTACACTGCTGTTCACAAACGCTCTCCATCCAACCTCACTGAGCTCGAGCTGTTTTACAGGAAGAATGGGCAGAACTTCAGTGTCTCCATGTTCAACACTGATGGAGACAAACCCCAAGAGACTTGCAGCTGGAACTGCAGCTGGAACTGCAGCTGGAACTGCAGCAAAAGGCGGAGCTACAAAGTATTAACGCAAGGGGGCCCAATAATATTGCACGCCCCACTTTTCAGTTTTTTATTTGTTAAAAAAGTTTGACACATCCAATAAATTTCATTCCACTTCACGATTGTGTCCCACTTGTTGTTGATTCTTCATAAAAATTAAAATTTTATATCTTTATGTTTGAAGCCTGAAATGTGGCAAAAGGTTGAAAAGTTCAAGGGTGCTGAATACTTTTGTAAGACACTGTACATGTTGAGTTGTAACAACTCTGCCACCCTGATGGCATCTTATTCCAGGAAACTCTAAAGGTAAAACTATAGTTAACAGCACTATCGAGTTCTATGGGAGATTTTATTTGAAATAGAGTTAATTATTTTTAAAAGCATAGAAGTTACAAAAACTAAGTCATAGCATTTGTTTCACTCATGGGCTGAACATTTTGATACGGCGTATAATAGATAAAGTAACTAAATATGCAGTACCGCTGCTACGCTTTATATGTAGGAGTCTAATTTATGTATTTTTTTCATAATTTAAAAAATTTATATTTTATTTTGAAAGACTTCTTGCCATCTCTCGGTAACTTCCTGCCACTGACTAACGTTTTCCTTTGGCAGAGCTGGGTGCTTGTGGCTTCCAGTACCCACCCCTCATGGGGCAGGTAGTTGTAACACAGTAAATGCCCTCAGGTACTACGATGTACAACGACTCTTGCTCACGGTCTCAAATTCCCAACAATAACTCCACCCACTCTGTCATGTGACCAGAAATCTAACCTGAATGACCAATGAGGTACTCTCGAGGACATCCCCCAAGATATTAGATACTGTTCTTTCAGCTTTTCCCTTTGCAGTGGTCGCCACCGGATGCCCTGACACAACCCTCACCATTTAATTTAATTCAGTTTGTTTTATTTATATAGCGCCACGTCACAACAGAAGTGGTCTCAGGGCTGGGCTTGGGACCACACTGTGCTCCCTAGTGGCTGGTTTGTGCATTAGTATTCATACAAAGGTCCATGCTGATTTGGCGTTTCTACCATAAATAGTTTGTTTACCTGTAGTTGGTGCAGCGTCTACAACCGGAGCTTCTCCTGTTCCCAAATCAGTTTCTCTGGCCTCAGACTTCGGCTCTGGTCCAGGGCTGGTCTTCAACTCCAGCAGCCCCTGCTGGACCTCCGAGCACGTAGGTGGTGGCAGAGACAGAGGAGCAACTTTGTTCCTTGCCAGTCTGGGTGTGGACCATCCACTGGAGTCAGAAGCGCTGTCCCAGCCTTCCCAGACCCAGGGCCTGTGAGAATGCTCCATCAACCGACGGGTCAAACGGTACTTCAGAGAGTCCTCGTAGCATTTAGAAAACGTCTCCCATTTGGGATCTCTGAACTTTTTCATATACTCTGTCCTGACTTTCTTGGTCACCATCGTTTTGTGTATTTTTTTCTGTTTGGTCCAATCACACTAAAAAAGAAACAGACATAACAACCATCTTGAACTGAGCGGGCTCCAAACGTAAAATACTGTAGATATATATCAATAACTGCTGTAATGTACTTGACTTGTGACGACGGGTCAAGAAAATGGAAGTCTGTACTTCGATACATTTAGAGACATTGTGATAAAGACAGACATGTATAAAGACCAAATGTCTTTAAGCTGAATATGACCTCCTCACATCACAGCACACCCCTGAACTCTCAGTTCTAGATGCAAATTCTACGAACACGGGGACAAGACGAGTAAAATGTTGGCTCATCAAGTGTGACAGACGTCTGCATCTCAGTTTATACCTGGAGTTGAAACTGGTACAGTAGTAACATTAGAGCCACTGGAAATAAAAAGCTTTTGTTGAATTTTAAAGGCGACTGTACTCATGTTTCTACCTGGACCTCACCAACACTCCTGCTCTGGATCAGTCTGGCCCACAAACCATTCTGCAGTCACTTGTCAATACTTTCCGTTTCTTTAATTTAACTATGATCAACAAAAGACAGCAGTCTCTAATGTCTGTGCTGCAAACTGTTATAATGGAGAGCTGTGCTAGATCTAGCTCACCTGATGACGTCAGTCTACCAGGTTAATACCATGAGCTCATTTACTCCGAGCATCATATCTGCACATGCACGCGCTCTCCCTTTATCGCTTTGACCATTTTATTTTCCAGGTACCTTTGAAATCTGCGGTGAAAATATTAATTAACGATTAAATCGTTCGGCTGAGTTTAAATAAAGAAATACAACATTTATTGTTTATTCGTTGTCCATAAAAATGATTTGAGATAATTTTTTATGAATTCTTATGTAACAAAAATAATCACGCATAGCTTGGAAGGTTTAAATCCCTACGTATTTTATTGGTTTGTAATTACAGAGCGGGGGAATAATGTAAAATAAATGTAAAATAAATGAACGCGGTGTGGGTTAGAGTCGTGACGTCACCGCCTCACCTGCTCGCAGGTCTAAACGAGGTAAACACGAAGTGGACGGTTGTTCCCAGCCCTGTAAATGTTCACTTACCCCGGGGTCCAGTCATTAAACCGAGTCGGTCCGTTTCAGCTAGCTGCTGCTGTGAGCGACAGCTAGCACCGAGTCTGAACCAGGCTAGCATCAAAGCGAACAACTTCCGCTTCCGCCTTCAAAATAAAGTTTATAGACGGCGCGACGTTAGTTCGGAAAATAAAATAAAATACAACCAGGCTGCTTAGAAATCAAATCTGCGCTGGGATCAGGACTTTATGGCCTGCTAAGCTGTGAATATTATAACCTTTGTCTTAGGCTGCTGAAGTTTTAAGTAAAAAAAAAACTGAATTAGAAGAAATATTTTCAAGAAATCTGAAACTTCCGGTTTGTTTACAGAGGGATTTTTTTATCGCTGTCTTGGAAGAGAATGAGTTCAAATAATATAAACTTAATTATGATTTTCCAGTAGATGCAGGGACAGACCAGTGCACGTGCATCTTTAAACCCCCCAGATGTTGTTTACTTGTTTTTTTAAAGGGCCATTCCACCTCAATTTGCCAGCTTGATGTTTTTAACATTTTAGTTCAACGCTTTTCTTGAACAACTTTGAACTTAATGGGAAATATCAAGCTCCTTTTTTAATCTGTTGTCAGCTGACAATAATAAAGACATTCTAAACACAGATCCCTCATGGTACTGGCAAAGTCTTCAAATCATGAGATGTTTAGTTTGGCTCTCCTGTATGGGGTGCCCTTTGTAAAGTTGCACAGTCAAAAATAAACATCAATATTTTGGTTTATTTAGCTTTTAATAAGAAAAAATATATAGTTTTGTTTTTTTTCAAAGTCATATTTTCACCATGTTATTCACACATTTATAAATGTCATAGTTCCCAACTAAATATTTAATTTACAAGATAAATATTTAGTTTACAAACTAAATACTTAAATTGCAAGTTCAATATTTAGTTAGTAAACTAAATATTTAGGTATAAATTAAACATTTAGTTGGGAACTATGACATTTATAAATGTGTGAATAACATGGTGAAAATATGACTTTGAAAAAAAACTATATTTTTTCTTATTAAAAGCTAAATAAACCAAAATATTGATGTTAATTTTTGACTGTGCAACTTTACAAACGGCACCCCATAGCTTGGCTCTCCCGTGCTGCTGAATATGATTCATTAAATATAAGCTGTGTTTGTCGTAAAGTTTTATGAAAAATATAACGTTACTATTCTAGTCTCACTCACGTTTGAAAACAGACTAATATAATACAATTACTGAAAGATGTGCTACACAGTAAATTATTTTGGATTACATATCAGTTTGGATTATCTCCCCTTTTTATTACTAAATGTTCTGATATATTTAGAGGATTTCAAAACTTTTTACTGGGTATCAATTGTTCACAACATTATGTACTTAAATGTGGGCTTGGGTCTGTGTGAGGTCTATTGTTTGTCAATAAGAGAGTACATTTAAAAAAAAGAAGTAAACATTTTAATGTTTTAAGGTAAAACAATCTAACAAAATCAAAATCTGCAAAACTAAATATTCTAGCTATGTAATAAAATGATATTCAAAGTGAATAATGTGGCATAAAATAGGATTGAGTTCATGTAAGGACATCGCCCACACTGTGAGATGTCGCTCCGTGTACGATTTAAATGATTCTCAGATAATGAAGCATCAAATTTTAGCTCAATATCTGAAACTGACTGAGTTAGAGTCTTTTCTGGATTGGCGCTCTGTTGGCATCTTGAGTCGGGTTGACTTTAAACGTTATAGACGGTTGTAGATGTACATTCAGTGATTACTTCCTTAAAGTTTGATTAAAGTCTGTCCAATAGTTCACGAGATGTTTTGCTAACGAGCAGACAGTGCTGACTGTTTTAAGCAAAAATAGCACATGAGGAGTATTGCTTGAACTGTGTTGAGGATGATCTCAAAACAAGCTAAAACACAGACAGACATGGGCAGAAACATTATTTCTGCTTCACCCTCGATAACATGTGACAGATACTTATCATTATAAATAACACACAGCAGTCCTAATAAGACAAGGCTTTTATTTGCTTTAAACGCTGTTTGTTTTTGGTCATTTCTGTTTCTTCTTTCATTCAGTTGCTCCAAGCTGGATTGTGTCATGCCTTAAAGCTCATCTGCACGCCAGAATTCATTCACACTCAAACATCACATTCATCCGAGAAGGAATAAATTACTTATGTACAAAAAGCTGTTTGATCCCTGCAGGTGAACAATAACCATCTCGTTAAGAGTCCTGGGACAGCAGTGTCCTGCTTTGGATCTCTAACTGGAGGTTTCGGAGGCGCCGTGTTTAGAAGCACTTGCGGTGGACAATGCTGGGTCCAGCCTCATCGTACTCCTGCTTACTGATCCACATCTGCTGGAAGGTGGAGAGGGAGGCCAGGATGGAGCCACCGATCCACACTGAGTACTTGCGCTCCGGAGGGGCAATGATCTGCACAGGAGGGAGAAAGATAAGAGAAATTTTACTGACAGCACCTCATATCACAGGTCTTGAGTTAAACGGGCCTGCATTCTGAAACCTGTAGTCTTTTTTATGGTTCGAGTTACAAAGCACTTCAGTGCTGCATGATGTCAGTTTAACCATCTTGTTCAATAAAATTCATCTAATCTAAAGACAATCTGAAAACTTTTTTTCCCAACTTGCTCTTGACGAAGACGGGCACTTTCTTTTCCTTCTCCTGCCTCCCTCCTGTTTTGCTCTTGTCCTGTGGATCTTTCTCAGAACCTCTCTTTACATCTTCTGAACCATAAATTATGGATCTGATCAGCCGGTCTCTTTAAGCTATTGATCAAATTTTCTCGACAAGAAAACAGGGCGCAGGAGAGCCCTCATGCCCCGAAGGGACACATGACGCGTACATAATTGGATTACGACAACAGGATTATCAGCTTTTGGGAATTGGTAGGTACCTGGGATATCAACAAATTAGGAAAACGTTGGCAGCAGTTTTTGACAATGGTGAGGCTGCCAGCCTGTGCGAAGGATTGTGCCATGCTTCAAGAGCTCAGACTCAGATGCTTTGCGAGCCTGGAACTCTCTGGCATGAAAAAATAGACCTTGAAGAGGCTACAAGCACAGACCAGCAGAAGAACCCTCATGCCCTGAAGGGACACACGACGCGTACATAATTGGATTACGACAACAGGATTATCTGCTTTTTGAAATCAGCAGGTCCCTGGGATATTGACAAATTAGGAAGATGTCGGTACTGCAGCAGTTTTTGGCAATGGTGAGGCTGCCAGCCTGTGTGAAGGATTGTGCCAAGCTTCAAGCACTCAGACTCAGATGCTTTGCGAGCCTGGAACTTGCTGGCATGAAGGAATCGACCTTGGAGAGGCTACAAGCATGGACCGGCTGTTTGGATTCACCACTGAGTGTACCAGCAGAGCTATGAAGGCAGACATGAAATCAGTAGAGCCGGCCTGCCCCAGAACAATTGTTTATCTGAACATGGCTTCCCCACTTGGCCTTGGATAGGCCAACTTATCTCACATTGCTCCTGGAGGATGTGTAAATCATGAAGCTCTGCTCCTGCCCCACCCCCCACCCCCACCCCAAGAACATCTGTGGCCCCTTATCAGAGCGGAGCTGGCTGATAGACACTGTTCCATCTTATCAGGACTATGGAACTTTCTGGCAGTGTTTACAGACAATATCACCGCCTTTGTCCCCCCCCCCCCCCCCCCACCACCACCACCCTAAAGCAAAATGTCTTATCTTAGTTGATTTTTTGTGTGCTGATAGTTCTTTGCTACCTTACACTGTGTTCTGTTCAAGGACACAGTGTGAGAGACCTTTTTTTTATATTTTCTTTCTTCGTGTTTCTCTTCCCTTTTCTTATCCAAACGATAAGGGCAGCGCTTCACAACGAAGCTGCAGCCTCCGTGCACCTCCGTCTACCCTTGTTGTCTTTGGACGGCTGCACTGAAATGTATTTTCACTGTGCTTAATTGTGCAATGTCAATAAAGTTGATTCTGATTGTGAAACTCACTTTTAAATTTTCAAACCTCTACATGCAGTAGTTGATTTGATTACTTGGTCAACAATAGTTCAACAATAGCATACCAAAGCTCTCTGTTTACCGGTCGGTCTACGTTCCTACCCTCATCTATGGCCACAAACTCTGGGTAGTGACCAAAAGAATGAGATCACAGATACAGGCGGTTGAAATGAGTTTCCTCCGCAGGGTAACTGGACTCTCCCTTAGAGACAGGGTGAGAAGTTCAGTTATCCAGGAGAGACTCGGAGTACAACCACTGCTCCTCCACATGAAGAGGAGCCAGTTGAGGTGGTTCGAGCATCTGGTAAGGATGCCCCCTGGGCGCCTCCCTTAGGAGGTGCTTCGGGCATGGGAGGAGACACTGGGGAAGACCCAGGACACGCTGGAGAGACTGCATCTCTCAGTTGGCCTGGGAACGCCTTGGAGTCCTCCCAGAAGAGTTGGAGGAGGAGGCTGTGGAA
Organism: Nematolebias whitei; assembly: GCF_014905685.2. Classification (NCBI taxonomy): domain Eukaryota; kingdom Metazoa; phylum Chordata; class Actinopteri; order Cyprinodontiformes; family Rivulidae; genus Nematolebias; species Nematolebias whitei. The sequence continues at coordinate 42,642,315 of NC_056513.1, forward strand.
AGAGATGTGTGGCCCTCCCTGCTCAAACTGCTGCCCCCAAGACCTGACTTAGGAACAAGTGGAAGATGATGGAGAGATGGCCCAAATACTGTATGTTACAGCATCTATTTTCCAGGCATATATTATGAAGATATTTGACTAACCGACCCACCAATTTTGATTTTTAAAAGACAATTGTTTCTGTAAGTTCACATTCCAAAGACTCACATGAACCAACACAAACACTTAGCGTCTCTCCTAAAAGTCTTTGTTAAAGTCGTTAGGAGGACTGATCCTCCCTCAGGTGTCACTAAGCTGTTGTACCTTGATCTTCATGGTGCTGGGAGCCAGAGCTGTGATCTCTTTCTGCATGCGGTCAGCGATACCCGGGTACATGGTGGTACCACCGGACAGCACGTTGTTGGCATACAGGTCCTTACGGATGTCAATGTCACACTTCATGATGCTGTTGTAAGCAGTCTCATGGATGCCTGCAGACTCCATCCCTGTTCAGGTGCACAGCACCAAGGATCAGATTAAACAACAGAGTTCCATCAAGCTCTTCTTTATATGGACAGCTGTTGGGCTGTCTCCAAATGAATGAAATGAGCTCAACTCAGTTACACACCAATAAAGGAGGGCTGGAAGAGTGTCTCTGGGCAGCGGAAACGCTCGTTGCCGATGGTGATGACCTGACCGTCTGGCAGCTCATAGCTCTTTTCCAGGGAGGAGGAGGAAGCAGCGGTGGCCATTTCATTTTCAAAGTCCAGAGCAACGTAACAAAGTTTCTCCTTGATGTCACGCACAATCTCACGCTCAGCTGGAAGCAGAGAAACACAGAGAAATTAGATCCTCTTCACCCAAAAAAACAAAACTATTCAATGAGTGCTAATCTAAAAACGACACCACTGACTATTGTAGTTTCACTTAGCAATGTATGGAAATATTTCTGCCACAGATCCATTAAAAAGCCCAGTGATACGATTTAACTAACAGGAAATAGAGCCAATATCCTGAATTGACAGGTTTACCAGTTGTTACGAAGGAGTATCCACGCTCGGTCAGGATCTTCATGAGGTAGTCGGTCAGATCCCGGCCTGCCAAGTCCAGACGCATGATGGCATGAGGCAGAGCGTAGCCCTCGTAGATGGGCACGTTGTGAGTCACACCGTCACCAGAATCCAGCACAATACCTGACAACAAAAACAATGTGAGTCCACTTTTACCTCGAGTCTGTGGTGAGCTGCATACAAGGATTCAAAAAGGATCGATCACAGCTTTACAGAAGTAAATTATAAATATAGTTCCAGCACTGCACTAGTGTTACCTTCATTTTGACAACTGGTGTCAGCTTTTTTCTAACACTGACCTTGATTATTTACAGACAACTTTCTGACAGATAATTCTGACGAATAGTTTAAGTCCTCAGGGTCATAAAAATGTGTTTAAATAGTGTGAAACTTATTTCTTTAAGCTGAAACAGAATCTATAGAATCTGGCTTCTCAATTGACACCCTTTTATTGTTTGATATATTCATGAAGCCCCCTGACTCACCCGTGGTACGTCCGGAGGCGTAGAGGGACAGCACGGCCTGGATGGCCACGTACATGGCGGGGACGTTGAAGGTCTCAAACATGATCTGTGTCATCTTCTCCCTGTTGGCCTTGGGGTTGAGAGGAGCCTCCGTCAGCAGGGTGGGATGCTCCTCGGGGGCAACACGCAGCTCGTTGTAGAAGGTATGGTGCCAGATCTTCTCCATGTCGTCCCAGTTGGTGATGATGCCATGTTCAATGGGGTACTTCAGAGTCAGGATGCCCCTCTTGCTCTGAGCCTCGTCGCCCACGTACGAGTCCTTCTGACCCATGCCGACCATCACGCCCTGCATAAGACAGAGGGGGAGAGGTTGGGTCTGACTCTTTAAATACTTGATAAATACTCAGTGCTTTAGTCTGTACAGTATGACTTCATTTAGACCTGCTGCATCTGTCTTATGTCAAAGAAATTTATTCAAACAAGAGAAATGACATTTTCTGCAAAAATGCCGAGTGTTGAATGACTGTGCTGAAATTTACTGAAGCTGAAGCTGACTTGACTACGAGAAAAGCTAGAATGAGCAAAACAAAAGCTTAAAGCTAAACTTAACAAAACTGTAGCTAAATGCTAAAATTAGCAAAACAGTAGCTAAAAGATAAAATTGAAGCAAGTATGCTGAAATAGAGACCAAAAGGCAAAAAGGTTTTCAAAATTTTGAAGTTTTCCATTTTGGTCAGTGAGAAAAAAGTTAAATTTTCAAAAAGTATAAGTTACAAAAATCCAAAAGCCATATCTGTAATGCTTTGAACTAAATGAGTGTTTTAATATGTTTAAAATAGATGAAAGTATGCAAAGCTCAAACAGCATATGGAAGAAACTCTAAACAGAAAAACCATAAAAGTGACTCAAAGCAGGTGGAGCTGAGAAAAACAGGAGCAGCCAAGAAGGCCAGAAATCACAACTCCTTCATGTGAGGACGGAGAACTGATCAGGGAGAAGGAAAGCTGTAAAAGTTTGAAGTACCACGGCAGCTTATGGTTTTCACAGCGTGGCTCTTGCATACCTGGTGACGGGGGCGGCCCACGATGGAGGGGAACACGGCCCTGGGCGCATCGTCTCCAGCAAAGCCGGCCTTCACCAGGCCGGAGCCGTTGTCGCACACAAGAGCGGTGGTCTCATCGTCGTCACACATGACTGCGGATCAGAGAGGAGGGGAGTTTTAGAGCTTCACGACTCCAAACACAGGAAGATGAAACGTTGGCAAGTTATAGATCAGATTCTTTCAAGTCGTTGTAAAGCCCTGACACGTTGGGGTTCGTCCGCAGGTGTTCTTTTATCATCGCTTTCTAAGTTTTGTGTTTTAATCAAACAACCCCACAGAAAACGTCTGCTACGTCTCAGTAAGTGAATGATCATGACCCCGTCATGTTAAATAAGCTTCTCAGGCCGGCACTGTTTCTGGACTGTGTACCACAGGAGCTGTTGTATAAAACTGTTTACGCTGATGCTCGTTAGGCAGCAGGCACGAACATCGTTAAAGGCCCAGAAATCAGTGAAGGGATGCATGTTGCTCGTCACTTTCACGAAAGATCAAATTAAGCTGAGCAAACGGTCACTTCCACGGTTACGTTGTGAATTTCCCTCGACTACAACCACTTCAAATTTTAGCGCAATGTCTGTGAATCTGTTTTTGTTTTGTAAGGTCAGTCAGATGCAGCAGCCACCTTAAATTTGATTTACTCCACAGGTTTATCAGCTATAGATGTACATCCAATGATTATTTCTGAGAGTAGAGTTTGAAATCCAAACAGAAATCAATCTGATATTTTGCTGACACACCAAAGGAGTAGCCTCCAAACATTCAGTGGTCAGATTTTAATATGTGTTGTGCTTGAAGAATGTATTTTCTACGATGTTCCACCGCCACACCAGATTCTTTGTCCATGAAACTGACTGCTAGTCCTTTGTTGTGTTTTCTACCTCCAGTTGGCTGTGATGGACATCTTGAACTGGGTTGACCTAAACCTGGTTTTTACTTTGAGACAGCTGAATTAAAATCCATCCAATAGTTCTTAAGATGTTTTTTGTCAACTGACTCCTAACTTTAATAACAACAAAGATGAGGTTACGTGTTGAGGCTCAATCTAAACTTCTATCGCACTGGATTCTGGGTCAGTGTGTAACTTTGACTGAACTATCAACTGGCTGAAGTGGTCAGAAGAACTGACTCCAGAAGTTACTCAATTCTAAAGATTACTGCCTGCAAGTCCAGACACAATTTGTCCAGTGGTTTAAGAGATATTTAGCTAACAGACAGACACATGGAGGGCTAAAGACATTATCTCCCGCCTGTTGCTGCCATGATAAAACCACACGATGCCTTCAAATGCTCTGATATACAGTCTGAACTTTCTGAAGGGAGTGGCGGTGCAGAGGTTACTGAAGGTGGGCCTGTGATCGGAAGGTTGTCGGTTTGACTCCCTGGACAAACAACATTAAAATGTTGGTGGAGAAGGTGAAACACCCTCACCTGCCCCACCCCTTGAGCAAACCCCCATCATCTGCCCTCAAACAGGTCTCTCTTGAAAATGAGTCCCTCATTGAGCCTACCTGTATAAATAAAGATAAAAAAATAGGCCTAACAATAATAATAATAATAATAATAATAATACCCAAAAAAATCATTAAGACTTTCTGTTCAAATGCAGCTATGAGGTTTTTATGACGTTTTTTTAAGTTCAGTGAATTGAAGTTTTTAATAAAATGCCTCAAAATCAAACGAGCAATTTGCAGAATGTAACATAAAGACTATTCAAGATGTTTTTCCAGAGCAGCATTGTGTATAATTTTGTGGACTGGTCCTACAGTTTTTGCGCTGCACTTGAACGCATCACTCTGGTCCCTGACGGTCCTCGTCTGTTGATTAAACCAAACTCTTTCTCTGAGAAGTTTGCTGCTGCCAGGTCCCATTAACCGCTTAAACCGGATTATTTTCCATCTGCTCCGCTCAGTCCACCCCACAACAAGCCAGAACCCACCCAGACCTGCACCCAGCCCCCCAGTCCAGCTGCTCCAAGCCGCTTACCTCTGCTCGTGCCCGGCTGTGCGTGAGGAGACCCGCTGCTGCTCCTCTGAGGACGGTGCTTGCAGAGCGGCCGTCAGGTCCTTATATACATCTTTTCCTCCATAACAAGGAGAGCTTTTTTCCTCCAGACAGCCACTTGGAATGTCCGAGGGTTTGGAGGAATTCAACCCGTGTTGCGGCGCTGCGTCCATATTTGGTTGCGCGTTTGGCTGAGGCTCGTGCGCTGCCCGGGACATATATGGAGAGGATAACCCAGCGCGGGGCGCACTAGCCCGTGTATGGAGAAGAAGCTCACAGACCGTCCAGACCCCCTCCCTGGACAGAAAACATTACTCTCCCATTCAGCTTCTGTGAGGAGAAAACAGGTCCAGCCCTGGTGCCTCCTCAAGATTTCAAAAAAGAAGCATCCAGCTCTCAGAAAGTGAAAAAGGAACTCTAACAGGGGGTGTAGAGGGAGGGGGACAACTGTCCACATATTCAGCTGAGAAATGTAAGAGAGACTGAAACCTAAAGAAAAACAGGCGTCCCAGGCACAGTTGATCTGAAAAGTTGTTCCTGAGCATGGAGCAGGAGATGGATGGACATTGGGGCCTTCTTCTCTGTAATGAGGGTGTTGCTTTGGTCAGTTGTGGTGAAGAAAGAGCTGTGGTGAAAGGCAAAACTCATGATTTACTAGTCTGTTTGCATTTCAACCCTCGCCTGTGCTCACGAGGTATGAATCAGGACTAAAATAATGAGATCCGGACACAAGTGGCCAAAATGAGGTTCCTTCGTAAGGTGGCCGGACTCAGATGAGCAGCTCAGACTTCTGGGGGGAGCTCGGAGTAGAGCCTCTGCATCGAAAGGAGTCAGTTGAGGTGCTTCTGACATCGGGTGCCTCCCTTTGAAAGTTTTCTGGGCATGTCCCACTGAGACTCTGGGGCAGACCCAAAACTCACTGGAGGGATTTAAATCCTGTCTGGCCTGGGAACACCCTGGGATCTGGGAACACCCTGGGATCTGGGAACACCCTGGGATCTGGGAACACCCTGGGATCTGGGAACACCCTGGGTTCCCCCAAAAGGAGCTGGAGAATGTTGCTGGGGAGCGAGTAGCATGGGTTTCACTTCTGGATACGTTGCCTCCATGAGCTGCCCAGATAGATGGAGATGGAGGCCGTTGATTTTTGGAACACTTTTTGCAGGGGTGGGGCGTGAAAATGAAAAAGCTGTTTGTTCTTAGTTTCCTATAGTTGTGTTACACACGAGCAGTTTTGAAGAAGAAAATGAAAATGATTTATTTTTTATTTTATTTATGAGTCAAAATGCTGCTTTAACTTTGAAATAAAAAAGCAATTCAATTCAATTCAGTTTATTTATATAGCGCCAAATCATAACAAAGTTGTCTAAGGGCACTTTACAGAATGATTCACATACATGAAAAACCCAGTTAGTAAAGTTCTCTATCTAAGGAATCCAGCAGACAAGTTGAATCTTGGCTTTGTTGCAGTCTCCCATCCTGAGCAAGCACAGTGGCAACAGTGGAAAGAAAAACTCCCTTTTAACAGGAAGAAACCTCCAGCAGAACCAGCTCAGGACAAGAGGCCATCTGCTTTGACCGGCTGGTTGAGAGGACAGGAAGGGGAGACAGACGAACACAGAATGGTAGGTCCAGATATAGGTCCAGGTCCAGGTGTATCTGAAAGACAAAAAACACGTTAAGCATAGAAAAAATAAATTACAAATACAAAACAGTTTGAGCAGAGTAAGTAAAGACAGTAGCAGAGTGAAAATTGTGGTCAGTTTGTCCTCCAGCAGTCTAAGCCTATAGCAGCATAACTAAGGGACAGCTCAGGAAACCCAAGCCGACCCTAACTATAGGATTTATCAAAAAGGAAAGTCTTAAGCCTAGTTTTAAAACTGGATAATGTGTCAGCCTCACGGACAGAGATTGGAAGTTGGTTCCACAAGAGAGGAGCCTGATAACTGAAAGATCTGCCTCCCATTCTGTTTTTGTAAACTCTAGGAACCACAAGTAAACCTGCAGCCTGAGAGCGAAGTGTTCTGTTAGGAAAATATGGAACAATAAGATCTGTAATATAAGATGGAGCTAGGTTGTTGAGAGCTTTGTAGGTTAGAAGTAAGATTTGAATTCTATTCTGGATTTGACAGGGAGCCAATGGAGAGAAGCTAAAACTGGAGAAATATGATCTCTCCCAGTAACTCCAGTTAAGACTCTGGCAGCAGCATTTTGGATCAACTGAAGACGTTTTAAAGAAGTATTTGGACACCCAGATAATAAACCATTGCAATAGTCCAGTCTAGACATGACAAATGCATGAACCAGTTTTTCTGCATCATTTTTAGATCAGATGTTTCTAATGTTAGTGATATTACGCAGGTGGAAGAAGGTGGTTCTAGTAACGTTTTTAATGTGGGGGATAAAAGACGTGTCCTGATCAAAAATAACACCAAGATTTTTAACATTAGAGCTGGAGGACAGATTAATGTCATCTAAGGAGGGAGAAAGACTGAAAAATTCATTCCTAAGGTGCTCAGGTCCAAAAACCAAAACCTCAGTCTTGTCTGTTCAACAGGAGAAAATTAAGGGTCATCCAGGTTTTTAAGTCTTTAAGACATGCTTGTAGTCTAAGTAGCTGATTGGATTCATTGGGTTTAATGGACAAATATAATTGTGTGTCATCAGCATAACAATGAAAATTTATCCCATGCTGTTTAATAACATTTCTGCTAATTAATTTTAATTTTCAAATTTGACATTTCAAAATGAATTTTGGTCACTTTTTACAGGGACATATTTTGAAAAATAAATGTTAAATGACTAACCTTTAGCTAAATGTATCTTCCAGCTACCAATGTCCACTTTTTCCACTAAATGGCAGATCAGTTACTGACTCACGCTGGTTGATGACCCGAACCCTCGCACAAGTCCAAGATGCCAATTAACCCAACTCAGGTGACTCAAACCGAATCATGTTAGTGAGTGACTCAAAATATGTCAAGTACATAAAGTGATCCAAGATTACTGCCTCAAATATATACTACCTCTTAAAAATAAGGAACAGCGTGTTTCTTAGTAAGGAACACTTCGTTTGTGTTTCAGGACATTTCTCTATTTTAAGACACATTTGTCAACACTGAGTAGCAGACAAACATCGCTGAGCAAATGTTCTGATTTATCCATGAGCAGATCAATAAAAACAGAGTTTTGTTGGTTTGCTGCTCTGGAGCAAACGTGTGTGTTCACACAATGCCAAGATGGAAATACATCAGCAATGAGCTTAGAGAGAACAGGGAACTTTAAAAGGTAATGTCCAAACAATGTCTGTCAATTCTACAGAGAGAAATATTCATTTGTAGAACACCTGTAAGACAGCTGTCAGTCTTCCCAGGAGTTGATGTCCAAGCAAATTCACCCCAAGATCAGACTGTGCAATGTTCAGAGAAATTACTAAAAAAAAAAGCAGAGCTCCAACTCAGACTATGCAGGCCTCAGTTAGCAGGTTAATGACTGAACAAGTCTGACTTGTCTCAAAGGGTTTCAGGAGAAATAATTTTCACTACGAGCACCACAACAGCACAATTTAGGTTTTGTGTCTGAATGAACACAAACTTCTGAAGCTATGTCCTTTGGACAGATGACACCAAATGAGATGTCTGACAAAAATCTAAATCTGTCTTGAGAACCAAAGCTTGTCTTGAGACTGTAAAGATGAAGGTTTGATTCCCAGATACAGACAGACAGATAAAACAGACAGACAGATAAAACCAAACCAAAGCTTAGTTTTATTTTTTAATTTAATTTTTATTTACACAGTCTCGTTGAGTCACGAGAACTCATTTTGAAGAGAGACCTGTTGGGGAGCAGATGATGGGGGTTAAGGGCCTTGCTCAAGGGTCCAGAGTGAGGTAAATAGAGGCAGGTGTGGGCCTTTCTGTAACGAACCCCGTATAATGGACCAAAATCACCACCACAAAAATCAATTAAATAAAAAGTTTATTAACTGATGAAAACGGCAGGATGGACCTCGGCAAGCTTTCGCAGACTGTGGACCGGTTCCAGGTTCCAATCACCGATCCACACGAACAGTCTAAAGATGGAGAACGGTTAGTGGTTGTGCAGGTGACGAGAGTGAAGACAAAGTCAGATGAAAAAACAACCACTAACCGTCTCAGTGATGATGGGGGTTCTGAAGCGCTGAAGCGGGTCCAGCTGACCCGGATGACTGCTGGAGGAGCTGGGTCTGGTGAGAGACGACAGTCGGCAGCAGCTGAAGCTTGCAGCGAGGTCTGCAGGATAAGTTGGTGTCTCCAGCACCGAGCGTGATCCAAAACAAGCGAGTGGTGGAGAGTGGAGCTGGTGGGGATGATCCGTGAGACGTGGTCGAGCAGGCGTGGGTCAGAACCGATGATCAGATGCCGAGATAATCCAAGGAGCAGACGAGAGACGAAGTCAGGAGGTCCGTGGGTCCAGAAGCCGGGAGGTCGAGCCGAGAGGAAGAGAACAGGAAACGACGGGAGGACAGAAACGAGTAAAACAGGAATACAAGGACTTGACGGGACGGGACGGGACGGGACGGGACGGGGACAGAGCGTGGTCATGAGCGCGAGGTATTTACTAACTAAAAGTGTTCAACTACCGGGCACTGAAAAAGAGTCAGCTGTGAGCTTATAAAGGGAGAGGAGGACAGGTGCAGCCAGTTGAGCGCAATCAGCGCTGCTGGCTGCAGTGAAGACAACGTTAAACTAGAGGTGAAGACAAACCTCAACCCACATGCAGAGAAAGAAAAAGAAAAACAAAAGAGTAGATCCCCAGAACCAAAACAAGTGAACAGAGTGACACAAAAACCTAACTGACAGACGTGATTCGTGACACCTTTCATCTTTTCCACCCACATTTTGATGTTGTTGGTCCAAGGAGTTGAACCGGCGACCTTTCAATCACAGGCCCACCTTCTCTAACCTCTGCCCCACCTCTCCCCCAGTTAGTGAGTTACAACAAATAAACACTGAAAAGTAATTTTTCCAATTCATCCATCATCTTTACCCACTTCTTCCTTTTCGGTTCACAGGGGCCACTGGTGCCCATGTCCAGCCATCACTGTGCGGGGGGACACCTGGACAGGTCTCCTGTCCATCACAGGGACACCCTGGACAGGTCTCCTGTCCATCACAGGGACACACTGGACAGGTCTCCAGTCCATCACAGGGACATGATGGACAGGTCTCCAGTCCATCACAGGGACACGATGGACAGGTCTCCAGTCCATCACAGGGACACGATGGACAGGTCTCCAGTCCATCACAGGGACACCTGGACAGGTCTCCAGTCCATCACAGGGACACGATGGACAGGTCTCCAGTCCATCACAGGGACACATAGATGAGACAAACAACCATTCACTCTCTCACTCACACCTAGAGACAATTTAGAGTCACCAATCAGACTAACATGTTTTTGGTCTGTGGGAGGAAACGAGTACACAGAGAAAACCCACGCATGCACGGAGAGAACATGTAAACTCCACCCAGAAGGCCCCTGGACTGGGGTTTGAACCAGGGATCTCTCCCACATTTGATAACAATGATACGTTGTCTCTCACATCAATTACACAAACTACTAAATATTCATTGCAGTCAATGTGTTGTTCTGTCTACGGGGGACAATTATCATTTCTGAACCTTCCTCAACCAGTTGGATAAAAGTCTGTTGTTCAACCCCAGAGTTTAAAAGAAACTCCCGAGTGCTGCACATGGATTTTATTATGCAACAAATGACTGAGTGAGTTCACACAGTCACTGAGCAGATGAAGAGGTCATGCCTGAACAAACAGGTCCACAACGAGGCATCAAGTTAGTATAAATATTAATATTTATTCAGCCAAAACAAATGACACTGCAGTCAAAGGATTGAGAGCATGAACTGAAAGTGGATTGTGATTTGATAAAAACTGCATTTATATCAAAGTAAGTTCCCAGCATTCCTTGCAGGATTACAGATTGCCAGCAACATTTTATGCCAGAGTTTTAAACATAAACCATATGAATATCAACTACGAGCACACCAAATATTTGCTCAGTATGTGTAAAAAAAAATCTGTTTTGTATTTGTAATTATTTTTTCTATTTAACATGTTTTTGTCTTTCAGGTTCACCTGGACCTAGATCTGGACCTAGATCTGGACCTACATCTGGACCTACATTTGCACCTACATCTGGACCTAGATCTGGACCTACATCTGCACCTAGATCTCGACCTACATCTGGACCTACATCTGCACCTACATCTGGACCTAGATCTGGACCTACATCTGGACCTACAGCTGGACCTACATCTGGACCTTGATCTGGACCTACATCTGGACCTACA
>NC_056513.1:42653291-42657665 GCF_014905685.2 Nematolebias whitei
ACCTAGATCTGGACCTACATCTGCACCTACACCTGGACCTAGATCTGCACCTACACCTGGACCTACACCTGGACCTACACCTGGACCTACATCTGCACCTACATCTAGACCGACCATTCTGTGTCCGTCTGTCTCTCCTCCCTGTCCTCTCAACCAGCCGGTCGAAGCAGATGGCCGCTTGTCCTGAGCCTGGTTCTGCTGGAGGTTTCTTCCTGTTAAAATGGAGTTTTTTCTTTCCACTGTCACCTTTGTGCTTGCTCAGGATGGGAGACTGTGACAAAGTGAAGATTCAGTGAGTCTGCTGCTTCTTTAGATGGAGAACTTTACTAACTGGCTTGAATGTTTCTGTTCAGTGCCCTGAGACAACTTTGTTGTTTGGTGCTATATAAATAAACTGAACTGAATTAAAACTTACCGAGCTGTAGCCATTTGTCTGTTTGCTAAGATCACTGACTTGTGGCAGCCATCTTGAAATGAGGTGACTCCAGAAGTTAATCAGCTGTAGGTGCACATCCAATGATTACTTTATGAGAGTTGGATTAAAATATGTCTACTGGTTCATGAGATACTTTTCCTTTCTATGCTAACAAACCTGAAGCAGCTCCTCCAGACATGCCTCATTTGTTGAGTCTTTATCCAGTGTCCTGTTATGACCTTTGCTGGGCCCACAAGAACATCCTTTCTGTGATCAGAGACAGCTAGATCTGACTTAAATCGTTCTAACATCAGCTGCTGAGATGTTCTGTCTGAGAGAAGCTGGAATAAAGAATTTTCTAAAATCTGCAGGGAGATGATGGACAGTAATCAGGACAGCACCTTGAAACCACCAGAACCAGGTCAGGCTAGAGACCATGATAAGCTGTTAGGTATTTAAGTCCATGGTCGTATGTAGAAGCTGAAACTCTCTGTGGTCTGATGAAACATCAGCTGATCTCATTTCCTGCTTTGCTCACACTTGTCCCACATCGTCTACATCTCAGAACCTTGATTCTACAGTTCAGACGCGTTCAGGTGTCGTTTCTGCAGCTGAAGACCATCTCACAGGTAAGCAGATCATTTCAGTGCCTCCAGCTCTGTTGTGGGCCACAGTCCACGTTGGTCATGTTTCTTCTCAAGTCTAAGCCCTGCTCAGATCCAACGCTCAGAATTTTAGACGAGTCAACAAAAGGACTTTGCATCAACAGGTGCTGCTGGTCTTCTACCCCTCATCCATACAGACCGTGGTGATTTTAGCCTCTTTTTGGGGGGTGCTCAATCACCCCTAAATCTTAACAGGGTTGTGTAAGAAAATTCAGTTCTCAAACCTTAGATTCAACAAAAATGTTGAATAAATTTGGAATAAATATGAATGAATGATGACAGCCTCAAACAGGTTGGACTCCTACACGGAGTCTGTAAAAATGTAAAAGATCATAAAGCCCTGTGGCTGACCTCATGATCAGCTGACAGTGATAAACAGGAAGTACCACATGGGCAGCTGTGGCTGAGTGGTTAGAGCAGTCGTCCTCCAATGGGAGAGTCGGTGGTTCGATTCCAACAGCAGTCACATGCTGAAGTGTCCCTGAGCAAGACACTGAACCCCTCATTGTCTCCGATGTGTGTCCCATCAGTTTATGAAAGTGATCTAAAGCTCTGGTTGTTGTTTGTACAGATCTATAGAGTGCATGATTAAATGGGTAGATGAGGCACAGATTGTTGTAAAGAGCTTTGAGTGTTGGGATTAGATAGAAAGGTTCAATACAAGTACTATTTACATGTTAATCTGTATGAAAGTAACTGCAAGTAAATCTTCCATTTTCTGTCATAACTACATCAAATGGTTAAGTTAAAGCTAGTTGTGCTTTGTTTAGTGTGTCTTGTCTGTTGTAACTTCTGTTTGCATAAGTTTAGTCTTTGTTTGTTTATGATCCTTTGAAAGTCCTATTTGTGACTGAGCTCCTCGTTTGCGGCCGTACCTACAGGGCCACCGTACATACCTGAACACGCCCGATCTCGCCTGATCTCTGAAGCTGAGCAGGGTCAGGCCTGGTTAGTACTTGGATGGGAGACCACCTGACCAGGTGCTGTAGCTTTTGCACTTCTCACGAATCACACAAGAGGTGCGTTGTTCGAGCCAAGAGCCATCGTCAGAACTGGGCACCCCAAAAGACCTGATCCTGGAACCGCCCCTGTGTGTGGACATCAGTCTGGTTTACTGGCTGTTCAGCTGTTGATAAGAAGGCACTGCAGAGGTTAATAACATCTGCCATGGACTGATCTCACCTCGGCCATCTTCTGCTCCACCTGCTGCTCTCTGGAAGGCCGAAGCCATGAAGGCAGCAGCAAGACAAGCTAACGGTCTTAAAGGAATAGTTTAGCTCGTCTCTTAGTTACATAATTTTATAGCTTTCATATATTTATTTACAGAGCATTTGAACATAGGAACATTTAAAACTGGCTGTATTGTTTTTAACAGAATAATGACATTAAAAAGAACTTTGAAGTTGGACTTTGGAAGTCCACTTGAGTCCCGCTCAGAGATGGTGGTGAACTCTGAGGGCCGCTCGTCACTGCTGGAAGTTTCTTTAATAATCAGAACTGTCAGACTGCTGGGCCACTTCTGTTGATGGGTCATTTCTAAATGAGTTTACATCTAAAAACATTCAGTTTGTTGGTTCTGGTTCTGAAACAGCCGTCAGTCCGCTGAAGCTTCACAGAATGATGAAAGAGGAAGTTCAGCATCAGATTATTGATTAAGACATATTTAACGTTTATCCCATCAATGTTTTTTATTATTATTATTATTTGTTAAACTAAACCAACATTCAGTTATTTAACCATGAAATCAAATGAAATTTATTTTATTTCAGGTAAAATAATTTAGAAACTCTTTCAGTAGTTTTGTGCTCTCATCTTTCTTTAGTGGTTTTGAACATGTAGGTCTACCACGTGTTTTATGTTTAAAGTCTGAGTGGCTCTCAGTGAGTCTATAAGCGCTTATTTACCACTCGTCAGCAGCATCAGCAGCTTATTTATCTCAGCGCTACAGTAAAACTTTAATACACACGTCTTTCTGAAACCCACAGCTCAATTTATGTTTATGAAGTTTCTTTTGTGCTTCTTCACTTCAAACCACACAAACTTCTTTTCACCCGGGTCTCCTGACTCATTTTGGACTTTGCAAACGGGCTAAAAGAACTCGACAAAAAAAAAAATCTAAAACTTTATTGAAACAACAAAAAGTCTGTTGTGGCTGTAAAACACTTGCAAGGCACAGGAAAGCACAAGGGGACTCAAAGAGGCAAAAAGAGACCAGACGATAGCATGAAAACCAATAACACTTAACAGGTGAGTGAAGTGAAACACAAGGATGAACTGGGACTGATGGGATGAGTGCCTGCAGCTGTGACTAATGAAAACAGGACGTGTAGATGGGCAAGCCAGACTGTAGGACACTGAGGCGACTTATGACACAGAGGAAACACAGATTGAACAGAGCAAAGTACCATACCATACCAATTTATTTATAAAGCACTTTAAACAGTGACAAAGCACACCAAAGTGCTGAGTACACAATAACATCCATCCATCCATCCATGCATCCATCCATCCATCCATCCATCCATCATCTTCCTCTTGTTCTGAAGTCAGGTCTCGGGGGCAGCAGCTTGAGCAGGGAGGTCCAGACATCTCTTTCCACAGCCACCTCCTCCAGTTCTTCAAAGGGAGGACTCCTAGGTGTTCCCAGGCCAACCAAGAGACACAGACTCTCCAGTGTGTCCGGGGTCTCCTCCCAGTCGGACATGTCTAAAGCGCCTTCCTAGCGAGGCATCCAGGGAGCATCCTTACCAGATGCCTGAACCACCTCAACTGGCTCCTCTTGATGTGGAGGAGCAGCGGTTCTACTCTGAGTCTCTCCCAGATAACTGAACTTCTTCAGTGATTCAAGGTTCTTCATTTGTCATTCCATCACATGTGGTGGGATGAAATTATGTACACAGGGTCTCAGTTACATCCAGCAATAAAATGTAAAAGAAAAACAATGATAACATCTAAAATATGAACTAAGAAAAACATCAGCTAAACATCAACTAAGCATTAATAGCATAAAAACATTACGGCGAACAGGAGCACGAACATGAGTCTGTGTGAGCAGATGAGCACACATGAACACGTCAACATTTAAACAGACCAGCAGCAACATGAAACAGATCAGCAGCAACATGAAAAAGATCAGCAGCAACATGAAAAAGATAAGCAGCAACATGAAAAAGATCAGCAGCAACATGAAACAGATCAGCAGCAACATGAAACAGATCAGCAGCAACATGAAAAAGATCAGCAGCAACATGAAACAGATCAGCAGCAACATGAAACAGATCAGCAGCAACATGA
>NC_056513.1:42657765-42670933 GCF_014905685.2 Nematolebias whitei
TTGTTTGTGATGCATCCCACCACCGCTGTATCATCTGCAAACTTTACAATGTGACAGCCTGGATGGGTAGCTGCACAATCATGCTTGTTAACAAGTCTAGGACCCAGTTGCAAATGGAGGGGCTTAGTCCTAGTGTGAGTAGTTTGTCCATCAGGGTTTGGGGGATCATGGTGTTGAAGGCAGACGTGAAGTTCGCAAAGAGCATACAGATGTAAGAGTCCTTCTGCTCCAGGTGGGTGAGAGCAGTGTGGACCACAGAGGAGATGGCATCTTCTGTAGATTGATCACAAGGATGTGTGTACTGTTGTGTCCTCATTGATGTTGATGGTTGTTTTGATGTGGGTCATGACCAGCATTTAGCATTTAGTGACTATCGGGGTGAGTGCTACTGGCTGGTAGTCCTTCAGACTAGTCACTGTAGAGCTTTTTGGGACTGGGATGATGGTGGCAGTCTTCAGGCAGGTGGGAACTGTTGCCAGGGTAAGTGAGGAGTTAAAGATGTTGGCCAGCACCTCGCAGAGCTGATCAGCACAGTCTTTCAGCATCTTCCCGGGGACGTTGTCTGGGCCGGTTGCTTTATAAGGATTAATCCTCTTGAAAGTACTCCTCACTTCGGCTGAAGTCACGCTGAGAAGCTCTTCTTCCAGTGGTGAGGTGAGTCTGGTGCTGGGTGGTCTGTTCGGTTCTTCAAAGCGTGCATAGACCTTGCTGAGGGCATCAGGCAGAGATGGGTGTTTGGGGCATTGTTCACTTCTTCCTTTATAATCTGTTATACACTTAATGCCCCTACACATGCTCCGTGGGTCTTGTGAGGTGACCTGACCCTGGATCCTCTGTGCATATGTGGCCTTGGCCCTCTTAATACCAGCAAGCAGATCTTTCCTTGTCCTTCTCAGCTCCTGTAAGTTTCCAGACCTGAAAGCAGTGTTTTTGGCTTCCAGCAGGGTGCGACCCTCTGCGTTCAGCTAAAGCTTTCTGTTCGGGTAACTCTTAACATATCAGAATCAGAGAGTCAGAGAGATTTATTTGTCATACACACCACACGTGATACAGGAGGTGGGATGAAACTATGTACATAGGGTCCCAGTTACAGCCAACAAAAACACAAATTGTAAAGAAAAACATTAGTAAGATTCGACTCATGAACTAAGAATATACTACATTCACTAAACTAAGAATACACTAAGCACTAATGGTACAAAAGCAATGCGCCAAAACAGCAGCATGAACATGAGTCTGTGAGAACAGATGGGGGCTAATGAACACAGCAACATGATATCTGATGGTGGTGACGTCATCAGCACGTTTACTAATGTACCCCAGAACTGAGGATGTGTATTCCTCCAGGTCTAGCGCTCCTCATTTTCAGCAGCTTTTCTGAAGACCTGCCAGTCTGTGCGTTCAAAACAGTCTTTCAGTGTGAGGCCACTATTCTGCCTCCAACATTTAACTTTCTTTTGTAAAAGTCTGGAGCGTCTCAGCGAGTGGAGGTAAGCAGGAGCCAGGAAGATGGAGATATGATCAGAAAACCCTAGGTGGGGGCGGGGTTCGGCTTTGTATTTGCATCTTTTACATTCATGTATGTTCTCATCCTATCTCTAAGGGAAAGTCCAGCCACCCTGCAGAGGAAACTCATTTCAACCACCTGTATCTACAATCTCATTCTTTCAGTCACTACCCAGAGTTTGTTTTCATCCATTCAACCTTTATTTCTACAGGTTAGTCTCACTGAGTCACGAGGACTCTTTTACAAGAGAGACCTGTTTTAAACAAAAAAACATAAATGAGGTACACACAACAGTAAACATTAATATGAAAGCATATAAAATGAAAAGTATATAAAACAAGTGATATAAAACAAAATTTAAAAAAACATGCTACATTATAAAACAGTGTAAAATACTAAAAACAGGAACATGTCTGCATTGGTTTTTGCCATGAACTTAACAGATGTTTGAAGTCACTTAGAGAGGTCAAGGTCGAGAGCTTCAGATCTTTTTGTAAGATATTCCAGGAAACAGGAGCGGAGTAGGAGAAGGCCCTTTTGTCTAGTTCAGTCCTCATCGAGGGAACACTGCAGGTAATAATGTCCTGAGAGCGCACGCTGTAGCTGCACTCACACAGAGACATGTAGGAGGAGATGTATGAAGGCAGCCGACCAAGAAGTGATTTAAAGATGAAAATGTACCAGTGAGAGAGTCTGAAGTTAATGATGTCCAGTTAACCAGTGAATACTGGGTGCAGTGGTGGGTACGGTAGTTACAGTTATGAATCTTAGTGCACCATGATAGACAGCATCCAACATCTGCAGCATCCAACATCTGCAGGGTTCTTGTAGGAGCGTTCATGTAAATAATGTCACCGTAATCAATAGAGGGAAGGAAAGTGTCAGTTACAAGGTGTTTCCTAACATTCAGAGTTAGACAGGATCTGTTTCTGTAAAATAAACCCAGTTTAACTTCCAGTTTCTTTACCAAGTTTTCCACGTGAAGCTTAAAAGAGAGATGTGAGTCGACCAAGATATCCAAATATTTTTAGGAATCAACAAACTCAATGGGGACACCATTCGAAGATAAAATCAGAGGAAGAACTGCTGGGACTGACTTCCTGTTTGGAAAAAAGCATCCCTTTGGTTTTGTTGGCGCTATGGACAAGTTTGAGATGGAGCAAATCTGACTGGATGATGGTGAGTTCATGATCATAGGTGAGGGTGGGAACGTAGACCGACTGGTAAACAGAAAGCTTTGCCTTACAGCCCAGCTCCCTCTTCACCACAAAGGACCGGCACAGAGTCCACAATACTGCAGATGCTGCACCAGTTCATCCGTCAATCTCACGCTCCGTTCTTCCCTCACTCAAGAACAAAACCCCGAGATAAAATAAATTATAAATAAACAGTACAACTAAAAAGATTAAAAATAAAGCATCAATTTCTATTAAAGCACAAAACAGATTCTGACACTGTTTGTTCTTCTTAAATAGTTTGACCTCATCCAAAAATATCTCATGAGACTTACAGATGATGAAGGCTTAAAGATTTCATTTAAAGTTTCAAACACGCCACACACAAACTCCTGAAGCAGCTGCTCAGATCCACAGGTTAATGATGTAAAAACATAAAGTGACTTTAATTAACATGAAGACTTTGGCTTTATTAAACATCACTGATGATTTCCACAACACGACTTTTATCTCTCAGGGCTTTTACTTTCAGCGCAGACTCCATCATGTGGTCGGAACTTTCTAAAAATCAGTTTTTGCTCCTTTACAGGAAACAGACTCACACTTTTAAATATTTGTAACACAAATAAAGTTGTTTAAGCTGTTTAAACTGAAACATCAAACGGTTTGAGCGACTAAACATCTTGTTATTTGATATATCACTTAATTTGTATTATAGATGGAATACGTTGACCATAGTTTGTAAAGTTTGTTGATCAGTTTGTAAAGACTGTGACAGGGTTTTACCTGTACCTTAAATAAAACACAAGGGAGACAAGAATGAGATTTCTAGAACGTATCTTTGCAAAGAGGGACAGCGTTCGACCGAAGTCAGAACAAAGTCCAACTTGTTTCAGCGTGCGTTCCTTTTTTATTCAGGCAAGTAGGAATGGCAAACATTCAGGCAAGTAGGGATGGTAAACAAGAAACACAAGATCTGGTGGTTTTCAGGTAACATAGACGTGGCAGTTTCTATCAAAACAGGAACTGTGAGTTTCCAACAAGTCAGTAGAGAAAGATTTCACAGCATTATAGAACAGTTTAAATGAGTATAAGTTTAAACGATCAATAGATAGAGTAAAATACTCTAACATATTCCCTCCTGTTTATCGTTTAAACTGAATAAAACAAAGAGCTATTTGAGTTCTAAGTTCAGCAGGAGATGCTTATGTAAATGACGCGGAAAAAACTCCCAGGGCTGATGTTTAAGAATGTGGAAGGAAAACGCGTCATCGCTCCAGGCCCCTCTGGCAGCGGCCGATTCAGGCTTACTCAGCAGCTTCCTGAAGTGAACTCAACATAGTTAAATCTAAAGTCAAATAAAACAAAACAAAATATCAATCGAAAACAGAACGACGTGGGCTCTTTATGAGCAATAGTTCTTTATGAATTGCAAAAATGATTGAAACGTTTTTGGGTTGTCTAGATCATGGCCAGGTCAAGCTAAAAACATCATCTTAATGCCTGTATTCAAGAAATACTTTAAGCATTAGAATCATTATGCATTTTGTCTTGGCTGGTTGACTTATTCAGGACGTCATTCTGGGTGCAGGAGATTGTAGGCGTGTTCAGGAAAGTACTCATTCTGCACACGAGCCTGGTTGAGATTAGTCAGCACGCCAGTGAAACTTTTCATAATCATGTTCTTCAAACATGGCACTATGCAAGAGAAGAAAAGACAAAACAGGATTAAAACATGGAATGGTTTCAGTCAGCATTTCGACTTCCAATGCTTCTGGCAGAGGTCCTTGACAAAAAACCCAGTCTCCTAGGTGGGGTCAATTCTTTCAGCCTGCTTGATACACCTGGAAGTCATCCCTGTGGTGTTCAACTGCAGAGCTGGATAGAATCAGAAAATAGCACAAAGAGACAAACAACAGAATAGGACCCTTCCCACATATGTTAGCTCCCATACCAGTTTAGCAGAGATGAATCACCACAACAATAGAAAACCTTCCCAGAAAACAACATGCCAGACCCAGTCTGGTTTCAATTCTCCAAGCCAGGTGACAGGGGAGCCCCCAGGGTCCTGAGTCCAACAGGTTCCTCAAGATTCCTGGCACAAGCAGTTGGTTAGTATAATTAATTTATTTTTCTTACCTCTTTCAGTCTGTAAAGAAAAATCTTATTAAACGCTTGCGCAGAAAATATATATTTTCTTTGGTTACATCATTGTCAAAACAGTGCAATACAACATTAAACATTTAATTCCACTGAATAATGAAAGAAAGTCAAAATCAGTTAATTTTATTCAGGTCGGCTATTGCTTCGTCGCAGATCTGTTCAGGTGAAACAAAAACTAGGAAAAAAGGTTTACAATACATGTCTGCAAAACAGTAGTAAAAATGTGGTTAGCATACTCTATACATGAAAACCCAATTTCATTTCTTTTCAGTCCAGTCAAGTCAAGTCAAGTAAAGTCAAATCAAATCAAATGTATTTAGGAACACAGATCCATCTTTCACCCAAATCCACTTCGAGGGTCTGTGTTTGGATTCGGCTGGGTCTAGGGGCGTCCCCCGTAGACCTTAAAGCTTCTGGAACCTTCCTGTACACATTCCAAAGGAAGATAAACAGGTACAGCTGTTAGTAGGAGCTCTTTAGTCATTAAAACATGCGGAAAATGTCTATATCTAGGTGAGCTTAGAATCTACACTTATAAAAATATTTTAGTTCTAAAACTACATTTCAAGCAGTTTACTTGTTTTTGTAAGAGGCTGTGTCATAGGCTTCTGATTGGCTGTATACGTGTATATATATTAAAAGTTATTTCTGCAAAAGTAAAAACTTAAGAATTCCTAGTTAGAAAATCTAAAAAAATTAAATCTTGTCCTCTGTCATTCACTAGTGTCCTGAATGGTTGGGTGAGGCTTGTATAATTAGGAATGTGGTGTTTGCTAAAACCCTGTAAGACCTTAACATGACAGCAGGTCTTTAACATTATTTGGCTTTGGGTGATGTAAGATTGTTGTCCTGTGTACTGTGACATCCCTGATCCTAAATGCTGACAATCAAACGTCCCAGAAACACAACAGTGCCTGACAACCTGCATCTCATGCTCACCTTGAACCTTTTCTCAGACAGACTCAACAACACAGGCCACTGGAGTGTGTTTCTGTTTACTGTGTGACAAATGTAAAACCTAAGATATTATTTTTGTATAACTAATGATCTAGTCATTGTATGAACTGTTTTAAGAACAGTTTTCAGACCTCCCCCTTTAAAACATCTGTTGTTTTGCTACAATTTATCAACTCACATATCAACCCTAAAAACCTTGTCAGTCTTACTGTATAGTTTCAGAATGATTCAAACTAGAACTCTATTAAATAGTGTAGTTGTAAGACTATGAAAACCAGCACATTCAACCTAGACTTTAAGACCATAAAACTAAATGACTTAGCATAGCTCCAATATCATTTGCAGCTGAAACAATTAATAACTAAATAAACTTCATCCCTTGTGGCAAACCAGACCTGCTGAAATGATCTCACTCATGGGGGAAAGCAGACAGATATTTAATTAAAAAAAAAACATTTAGCAAACTCAATCCAAGTCAGGTTTCTGGTACAGGTCTCTCTTGTAAATGAGTCCTTGTGACTCAATGAGACTAACCTGTAAAAACAAAAGTTAAATGAATGAAAAAGTAAATATTTTTTCTCTGGGGGCCAGCATTGTTCATTTTTATATAAGGAAATGAGGTATCCAAATTTCCATGTTCCAAATACTTTTTCATCTATGCGTAATTGGAAAAGGCAGTTTATCCAGCAACCCACATCAGTATTATTAAAAATCCTCATGTCAACCTGATCTGTTCTCTGTGTCATGCTGTTATATATATATATATCTGAAGAATGGGTCTATGTGAGTGTTTTATTCATGTCACAGCCAATGCAGCACTGATCATGAAAAACTAGTTATTGCCTCACCATCACAAACCACATGCGGAGCTGACACTTTATGCAGACTGCAGTTTTTGTTAGTGACTTTTGACAGCTTGACCACCGCTGTTACTTTGCTGTTAGTCTCTTCCCGTCTGGATATACTGTATGTTCAAGAGTTCAAGAGTTCATCTGTGTGCAGCACCACAGTTCAAACAGCTGTTGAGATTTAGTCCAGGTCCTC
This sequence comes from Nematolebias whitei, assembly GCF_014905685.2. NCBI lineage: Eukaryota > Metazoa > Chordata > Actinopteri > Cyprinodontiformes > Rivulidae > Nematolebias > Nematolebias whitei. The sequence continues at coordinate 42,664,612 of NC_056513.1, forward strand.
ATCTGGACAAAGTTTCACATAGCTCAGTTTGATCCATCAGCTTGTTGCTTAGCTGAACAGTATGCCTTTCAGTCACAGGCTTCACATCATCAGTCCTTTTACTGTTGCCACAGTCAGGTGTTCTCATAAGTCACATTTGGTAGCAGATGTAGTTTTTGTGTCAACCTGTACACGTGATATTTTATTTGGTGATCAAAACCAGAGGTTCATGATGCAACACTACAATGCTGTTTGAGTCTGCTCTAGGCACATCATGACATCTAAATGCAAACTACCTGTGTGTGTGTGTTTATGTGTGCCGTTGCCAGAGTCACTGTCCTGATCCAAAAACCCTCTATGATTAACCTTCTGAAAGGAGAAAAAAAAAAAAGGACCAATAAAAATAAAAAAAATTAAAATAAAATGCAAATAATATCTGTTGGAAAGTTCTATTTCAGAATATCTGCCAGCATCTACCTCCAACCGAGACATCCTGCATCCTGGTTTGCACAACTAATTTTAAAAACACTCATTTACATAAAAAGTGAAAACTCTTATTTAACACTGAAACCAAAATTAAAGCAAAAATCCCCTATACTCTACGTAACATCATAAAATCTTCCATTGTAAATACATACGCAATTTCCCTTAGAATTAGGCGAGGACACTTAATTGTAATGTTGCCAACTTATGCCAAAATCTGATAATCTCTTTCCCTGTTATGTGTAAGTCTGCATACCTCAGCACAGCTTGATTGTGTGTATGTGTGTGTGTGTGTGTGTTTATGTTCTCATGGAGTGTGAATGTATTAAGCTGATCCAATCAACGTCCTCCACCCTCTGACAGTGTGGGCAACTTTTCTACTATCACCTGCACATCACCAATAGCAAAAGGTTTATACCTGGCCTGTTCCCCTCCAGGGTCTGGAACCCTAATAAGTATACAATTCAACCCATGTGAAGCTGGATCACCAACAACCTCGTCCTTTGTCACCTCTGGCTGCACAGCGTCCAACCCTGAACTAGACAGGCTGCCTAGTTTGTCATAGTTAAAAAAAAAAACTGTGTTTGACATGACTGTCTAACTGACCTTCATCGATGTCCAGGCACGGATACAGCGCCACCACTGCGGGCGCTGATGGCCTCTTTCTGTCTTCACACTGCCTCAACTCCATAAGGGTTGAGGCAGTGTGATTAAATGTAACAACTGCCTAACATACATAACCAGTCTGGGTGGGTTTCCCTTCAGGCTCAAAATACCAGTCTCAGCTCATAGCAGCGGGCGATAAGCATTCCAAAAGCTTCTCATTCCCTTAAAGTGACACCGCAGCTTTTCCACACACTCAGGAACAAAATAAAAGCTGTTCCTGTTGTGCTTTCAAAAATAGTTAGTCAAAGACAAGCAAGTGTCATTTGGCTCATTATTTATTTATATCAGGTTTATACAACGTTGACCCCCAATGTAGCAGACCAAGGAAGCAAGGACACGAGGCAGGTAAAAGGTAAGTGATATTTATTTACAGGTGGAGATAAAAACTCGAACAGCTGTAAGGGAAGGGGAGAGACGGTGAATATATATATGTCCTCTTGGTAGATGATGATGATGATAAAACAAGAATTGATCCTTACTTGTTTCTGTTGCAGGAGATGGTTGAGGAGGAGCAAAGAGTGGGATCCTGGGTGTGAGGAGTAATCCAGGAGCGAGTAGGAGGTTGACCCAGACAGAGTGGTGGATGTTTGTTGCTGGAGACGAGACATCAAAGGTCCACAGGAAGGAGTCCCAGTGGTGGGAGAAGTCCTAAGGAGGACCAGAATGAATCAGGCCGTGGAAGGTCCAATTGTCAGAAGATGTCCCAGCACTGGAGAGGAGGCTGGCAGCTGCTTAAATAGGTGAGTAGCAGTACTCCTCAGATTGGTGGCAGGTGTGACGAGTTGGGTGATTAGCTGTGGAGGGAAAAGTGACAAACAGACACAAACAGACAGAGGGAAAACAGGAATCCCACAGTGCCCCCCCCTCAAGGATCGCCTCTCGGCGATCTAAGCCGCTTCTCAGGGTGAGCCCTGAAAAAGGAGGTGATAAGGCCTGCGTCCAGGATGCGAGACCTAGGGACCCAGGAGCGATCTTCAGGACCATACCCCTCCCAATCTACCAGGTATTGGACGCCCCGACCCCTGCGTCTCACATCCAGGAGACGTCTGACGGTGAACGCAGGCGCGTTATCAATCATCCGGGGGGGAGGAGGGGCTCTAGAGGGAGGTTGAAGAGGACTGGACACAATGGGTTTGACTTGGGACACGTGGAAGGTCGGGTGTATCCTCATGGATGGAGGGAGTTGAAGCCGCACCGCCGACCTGTTCAGCACTCTCACAATAGGGAAGGGACCAATAAACCTAGGAGAGAGCTTCTTGGGGAAGTCCTTCAATGAGATGTCCCGAGTCGAAAGCCAAACCTTCTGACCAACCTCATATCTGGGAGCCTCGGAGCGGTGTCTGTCCGCGAAGCGTTTGTTCTGCTCGGAGGACCTGGCCAGAGCCGCCCTAGTCTGTCGCCAGACCCGACGACAGCGCTTGAGGTGAAGGTGTATCGAGGGAACGCCCACATCGGCCTCCTGAGAAGGGAAGAGAGGAGGGGAAAATCCCAAAGCCACCTCAAATGGAGATCGTCCAGTGGCCGCCGAGGTCTGTGAGTTGTGGGCGTACTCAATCCACGGGAGATGCTGGCTCCAGGATGATGGGTTGGAACCGATCACACACCTCAAGACAGCCTCCAGATCCTGGTTGCATCTCTCCGTCTGGCCATTGGATTGGGGGTGGTATCCCGAGGTGAGACTGACCGTGGCCCCCAAAGCCTCACAGAAACCCTTCCAGACTTGGGAGATGAATTGAGGGCCCCGATCAGACACAATGTCCGATGGAATGCCATGGAGGCGGAAGACATGCTCCGTGATAATCTGTGAGGTCTCGAGAGCAGAGGGGAGTTTGGGGAGAGGGATGAAATGAGCAGATTTGGAAAACCGATCAACAATGGTGCAGACGACAGTGTTACCATTGGAGACGGGGAGGCCAGTGACGAAATCCAAGGCGACGTGGGACCAAGGACGAGTGGGGATGGAGAGAGGAAGAAGAAGGCCAGCAGGGGGTTGGTTGTTGTTCTTGTTTTGGGCGCAGGTAGGGCAGGAAGAGACGAACTCCTTAACGTCCTTCTGCATGTTTGGCCACCAGAAGGAAGCTCTTGTCAGGTGGAGCATGCGTCGTATACCGGGGTGACAAGAGAAACGGGCAGTGTGGAGCCACTCCAGAACCTTGCCCACCATGGAGGAGGGAACGAACAGCCGTCCAGGGGGACCCGAACCAGGATCAGGTTCGGTAGTTTGGGCCTCCAGGATGTCCTTCTCGATGGGCCAAGTTACCGCTCCCACCTTGCAATAGGACGGGAGGATGTCTTCGGGAGTTCCGGAATCCTCGGTTGACGAGAATTGTCGAGAGAGGGCGTCTGGCTTGATGTTCCGAGATCCCGGGATATAGGTAATGGAGAACTGGAAGCGGGAAAAGAACAGGGACCACCTGGCCTGTCGGGCATTGAGCCTCTTCGCCCCTTGAAGGTAGGCCAGGTTTTTGTGATCCGTCCAAATGATGAAGGGGAGTTCTGATCCCTCCAACCAGTGCCTCCATTCCTCCAAGGCTAACTTGATGGCCAACAACTCACGATCACCCACGTCGTAGTTGGCTTCGGCGGACGAGAGGCGACGGGAGAAGAAGGCACACGGGTGAAGTTTCCCATCGTCGGACGATCTCTGTGAGAGGACTGCCCCAACCCCAGTATCGGATGCGTCGACCTCTACGATGAATTGTTTAGAGGTATCTGGATGGGATAAAATAGGAGCAGTGGAGAAGAGATGTTTAAGCGTGGAAAAAGCAAGTTCAGCCTTATCAGTCCATGAAAATTTTAAGCGGGTTGAGGTTAGTTGTGTGAGGGGAATGGCAATTTTGCTGTAGTTCCTTATGAAGCGTCTGTAAAAGTTGGCAAACCCCAAGAATCTCTGTAACTGTTTCCGATTATCAGGTGTCGGCCAATCCACCACCGCTTGTGTCTTCTCTGGGTCAGACCTCACTTGTCCCCTCTCAAAAATAAAACCCAAGAAAGTGACTGAAGTCTGGTGGAACTCACATTTCTCAGCTTTCACAAACAGCTGATTTTCCAGTAATCTTTGAAGCACTGCTTTGACGTGTTGGGTGTGTTGAGCCTCGTCTTTAGAATAGATTAGTATGTCATCTAGGTAGACGAACACGAAGACTTGGAGAAAATCACGTAGGACGTCGTTGACAAGGGCCTGGAAAACTGCTGGAGCGTTGGTCAAGCCAAAGGGCATGACCAGATATTCAAAATGTCCAAGGGGTGTCTTGAACGCAGTTTTCCACTCGTCCCCCTTACGAATACGGACTAAGTGATAGGCATTACGGAGGTCTAGTTTTGTGAATATAGTAGCACCTTGTAATTGTTCGTAAACGGAATCGATGAGAGGTAGAGGGTATTTATTCTTGATAGTGATTTGATTGAGTCCCCGATAATCTATGCATGGACGAAGGGTTTTGTCCTTCTTAGTGACAAAAAAGAACCCAGCTCCAAGTGGAGACGTGGATGGGCGAATAATGCCAGATTTAAGAGAGTCTTCTATATAATCTTTCATGGAAGCTCTCTCAGGACCAGATATGTTAAACAATCTACTAGCGGGTAGCGGAGCTCCAGCCAGTAAATCGATGGCACAATCATAGTGTCTGTGACGTGGCAAGGATAAGGCTAGTTGTTTACTAAAAACCGGTGCTAACGAATGGTAGAGGATAGGGATTTTGGATAAATCAATCTCCTCTTTCTTCACTGGAGGAGGAGAACTGGGAGAAATGGCGGAACGGAGGCATCGTAATGAACATTCCTCACCCCATCTTTCAATCCTATTTTCAGCCCAGTTAATGTGGGGGTTATGAATCCTTAACCAAGGGTATCCCAAAATGAGTTGTGAAGTGGGAGAATCAAACACAAAGAACTCACCCATTTCTCTGTGATTTCCTGAGACCACAAAATTTATTTTTTCTGTCTTATATGAAATAGACGAGATGTTCTTTCCAGTGATAGCGGTGACAGATATGGGTGGATCCAACCTTGTTGTGGGAATCTGTAATTCCTCCACGAGGTCCCTGCTGATAAGGCTCTGTTCAGCGCCCGAGTCGACTAGTGCCTGCACAGGGTGATTTTCAGAGGTTAAACAGAGAATGACAGGTAGGGTAAAGTTTTTAGGAGTAAAAGAAGTATTGCCCACCAGTATCTCCTCACTTACTGGCAGGCGTTGGCTTTTACCCGTAACCTGCATGTCTTAATTGTGTGACCTTGTCCTCCACAGTACATACATGCCTTCGCCTCAAGACGTCGCTGTCGCTCCTCTTGAGAGAGTCGGGTCTTTCCGACCTGCATCGGCTCCTCTTCGGAAATCAGTTCGGGAGTAGTGAAGGCGGGGCTTCTGGAAGCGAAAGGCTCACGGGAGTTGAAGTCCGCTTCGAGCAAGCTCTCCCGAACACGGTTATCGATGCGAATAGCCAGAGAAATTACGTCGTTTAAGAGGGAAGGGATCTCACCAGTAATCATTTTGTCCTTAATCTGGCGGTCAAGGGCCCTTATGAACGCACTGCAGAGCGCTCTTTCGTCCCATCCGGACTCTTCGGCGAGGATGCGGAAGTGGATTGAGAATCTCGCCACCGTCTCCTTCCCTTGACGTAAGGAGAATAACTTTTGTGCAGCTTCCTCCTGTTGGAGAGGGTGATCGAACACCTGGAGAAAGTCTTTTAGGAAAGTGGAATATGTTAAATTTTCGACGGAGCGTCGGCGGAGGTAGGCTTGCGCCCATTGTAGTGCCTCGCTCTTCAGAGCGCTAACAATGTAAGTAATGCGTGAAAAATCTGAGTCGTAGGTAATTGGGGCTCTTTTAAATGCAAGTTCGCACTGGAGAATAAAGCCCCCACACTTTCGTGTATTACCTTCAAAAAACTCCGAAGGTCGAACGTCTGGTTCTCTAGGGGAAACTCCAACAGGTTTAGCCAAAGGTTCGGGGGAGTGAAGCTGCGACGTCCTCCCCTTCTGTAGTGAAGCCACCATGCTCCCCAATTCCAGAATGTTGTCTTGGGTGGTTTGCTGTTGAGTGATAATCTGCTGTAATGTTAGAGCAAGACTGTCAAAGTTTCCTAGTGACCCTAACTGAGCCCTTACTTCCTCAGTTTTGCCTGGGGGGTCCATTGGCTGGGACATACTATCAGGTTTATACAACGTTGACCCCCAATGTAGCAGACCAAGGAAG
>NC_056513.1:42671033-42679750 GCF_014905685.2 Nematolebias whitei
AGGGCGGTGAGCATGTCCAGAGACAACACACAGAGGCACTGCAGAGTTCACATAGTTCCGTCTGGAGAGATCCATGCACTCTCGGGGTGCCGAGGATGAACGTCAGATAGAATCCAAAGAGTCTGGGCCCCTCTGATTGGTCCTTAGACTTCCTTGGGGGGAGGGGCAGAGCATCAAAGGTTTACAAAACTTCCAGGCAAATTAAGAAAAAACGTCCTGTCAAGGCCAGTCAGAAGCTGAATTCAGATAAACACGATTGTTTTGGGGACAGAACTTTAATGACATCTACCTTGATGTCATTAAAGTTCCTTGATGTCATTAAAGTTCTGCCTGTCCTCCTTGTCCTTGTTTGCATTTTGTTCCTTGTCTTTTGTACATTTGTAAGATTTTTTTTGTATGAATAAAGTGCATTACAAAAATCTGTGCTAATCGCGCATCCTGCATGACCTTTGACCCCAGCTGACTCTGCTGACATCATCCGAGTATCTAAAAGCAGTGGTGAGAGCATGTTGCTGCAGCCAAGCCTGCAGAGGAGGAGGATGGGGACATGGGGAGACTTCAGGTGGACTCACCTTCACCTGCTGCTCAACAACAGAACCACCAAGTGTCATCACGGCCGCTGTGAGCTGCTGACGAACGGCTCGCTGAGGTTCAGCCAGGTTCAGCCCCAAGACTCAGGAACTTACACGCTGGAGGTCTACGATGAATCAGGAGTCATAAAGGAGAAGAAAGTGTTCCAGCTGCAGGTCAAAGGTCAGTCCAGACTCCAAAAGATCATTTATTACAAATCAATCCTCAAAAACCTAAAAATACTAAGTTCCCTAGATCCTGAATGAAACTTTACAACTGTAACTAAAAATGAAGTCAAAGTTCTCAGTTCTGTCTCGTATGTTCAGACGTCAGCAGCAGCAGTGTGAAGATATCGTCACTTACCTTCTGCTTCTGTCTGCTGCTTCTGCTGCTCTGCATCACATTTTTCATCCTGAGGAAGAGGAGAACTCGGAGGTTAATGATCTCAGGTCAGGTGTGGCAGCTAATCAGAGACCGTCTGAAGTTCATTTAACATGTTGTTAGAGACACACCTCCTTCTGTCCTTCAGGTGTGACGGAGGACAGCATCTACATGGCGATGCATGCTAACCATAGACGTGAGGAGGAGGAGAAAAAGAAGGAGGAAGAGTCTCTTTATGGTACAGACACCAGCGTCTATAAACAACAAAGCTTTGACTGCTGAGCTTGAACAAAATTCATGTTACACCGAAGATCTGCTTGAAGTGTTAAACTTGGTTCAAGTGTTCTACTTTAGTTTAAACCAGAAGATAACCAGTTAACTGAGGCAAGTTTGAACTTGAATTTATCAATTTAGATTTGGATGTAAATTCAAAAACTTTACTCCAAACTGCATAGTAACACACACACACTCACACACACACACAAACCATCCATCCATTATCTTTACCCGCTTCTTCCTTTTCGGGTCATGAGGGTCACCGGTGCCCACGTCCAGCAGTCACTGTGTGAGAGGCGGGGGACACCCTGGACATGTCTCCAGTCCATCACAGGGACACACAGAGACAAACGAGACAAACAACCATTCACTCTCACTCACACCTAGGGACAATTTAGAGTTACCAATCAGCCTAACATGCATGTTTTTGGTCTGTGGGAGGAAACTGGAGTATGTAGAGGAACCCCACGCATGTACGGAGAGAACATGGGGGAACTTAGGGGGCGGCTGTGGCTGAGTGGTTAGAGCAGTCGTCCTCCAATGCAAGAGTTGGGGGTTCGAATCCACCAGAAGTCACATACTGAAGTGTTCCTGGGCAAGACACTGAACCCCTCTTAGTCTCTGATGTGTGTCCCATCGTTGTATGAATGTGATAAAGCTCTGATTAGTCTCTTTAGAATGATTTGTTCAGTTATCTTTGTATGGATCTAGTATAGAGCTGTATGAATGGGTAAATGAGACACAGATTGTTGTAAAGAGCTTTGAGTATCTTGAAATAATATAGAAAGGCGCTGTATAAGTACAGTCCATTTACCATTTAACATGCACACTCGACCCGGCCAGGATTCGAACCAGCTGCCTTCTCGCCGAGAGGTGTCCGCTTTACCACCTGATCCACCGTGCCACTCATAATCAAAACAATGTTGCCCAATTTAAAAATGAACACAACAATAGCAAACAAGTTAACCATACATCATCAGACAGATGCTCATTTTTTGTTTGATCTAAACAAACAAAAAACTCAGTAAATGTTTTCCCTGTTTCTAAGTACACCACAAAATCACAATAAACATCCCTCAACAATATAATCTATAATTTATTTAAAATCTGTTTTTAAAACCCAAACAGCGACTTCTTAGTTCTGAACTCATCACTAAGATCATTTTATAATTTGACTCCTAGAACTGAATCTATGTTCATTCTATGAACATTCGTTCAGACCGAACAGCTTTCCAATTTAAATACCCCTCGTGTATTGAACTGTTCTCCTCTTAATTAAATAAGGCTGAATAGAACCAGGAAGGCAAACATGATAAATCAACTCTTTCTCTATTCTCTAACATACAAATTACCAGCAGATATAGTGAATTTATTTTTTAATTTAAGCTATTTGTGGTTTCCAACAGAATTTACAATCACATTTAAAATGTTCTTTTATAGGCTCCTATTACTTCAACATTATTTAACTCGAGTTATATTCAAATTGTCCACAACATCAACAATATATATATATATATATATATATATATATTAATAGACAAAAGTTGGTATCATCTGCAAACATCATAGTTTTTTTAATACAGAAAAATTACATAATTCCAAATAATTTTTATCCCAATACTGAACCTTGTGGAACACCGCTTGTTTTTCTTCTTAACTGTGATTCCATATTATTGCTGTCTACATTTATATATTTTAATTATTTAATTAAAGCCTGGTTTAAGTCTACAACTAAACAGTTAACTGTAGTTTGACATTTATCCTGATCTTCCCTCTTTCATCTACAGTCCCCTGTCATCCTGTGATTCCTGCTGAACAGCCTGAAAATGTGTATATGTGACAACCAATCAAAGCTCTGCCATTCACCTAGAGACAAGTACTCACCTGCTCGAATGGCCGCTCATCCTGAGCCTGGTTCTGCTGGAGGTTTCTTCCTGTTAACAAAATAATTGTTCCTTTCCTCCAAATGGCTCAGGATGGAATATTAAGATAAGGTGAAGATTTGACGCAGTCTGCTGGTTTCATTAGGTAGATAACTTTTACTTATTGTTGTTTTATAATGTATGAGAATAGATTGTAATATAATAAAAATGGAATTGACTGTAGTTGGATTAAAATCTGGGTCTGAACTGAATTTACGATTTGGTCCTTTTTTAATACCATTCATGGGGATGATTTGTGTTACATGACTTAGAATAGAAACAGCCTTTATTGTCCCATGGATGGGAAATTCAAGTGTGACTTGGCGCTATATATAAATTGAATTTAAGTTGTCTGCTCTCTTCAAATGTTCTTTTCAGAAAAAAGAACCTTGTACATAAAGTTAGAATTTCATAGCTGGCAAAATTGTAAATAAACCACAAATTTTATGAAAAACAACTCATTGTGATGCCTGAAAGTTGATGATGTTCTCCAGTGGTTCCTGAGCAGATTGTTTTCTTCTTGTGGTGACAGGACTGGTTAAATGGCTGCGAGACCAGTTCATCTGGGCTGAGGGGTCTCATGCACATAATTGTTGTTCTGACCAAGCATTCAATAGTTATTGGACACTGCCGAGGGAGTACATAGGCAGGTGCATCTAAAAAAATATATATATATATCGTGAAAAATGTACATTTTTGTTGTTTATTTCAAAATGTAAACTCATATATTACATAAATTCATTTCACACAGAGTGAAATCTTCCAGGACTTTATTTCTTCTAATTTTGATGATCATGGCATACAAATAATGAAAAACCAAAAAGAGTCGCAGAAAATTAGAACGTTGTGAATATGTTCAATTGGAAACTCCTGGTGTCACATCCTATCCAGTAATGGGCTAAGTCTACTGTAACCTTACCCAGTTGTAGGGTCAAGAGACAAACATGTAGCATTAACACAGTATGAACAACATTCAGGACGTGTTTCTATAAGAACATTATCAAATATTTTACATGAACGGTAAGATCGCTTCGCCCACGAGAAAATGTAGCACAGGGTGAGCTAACCTCGGACAAACTAACAAACAAGATAGCTGTAATGGTGGAGGTAGTGAAGCTCACGGTGTTACCTGAAGCATTTAGTGAGGCATTTCTGTCTTATCAACCAAAATTAAGGCAAAAAAGAAACAAATAAATTCTAAGCTACTAATAACTTGAAATCGTTACTGCAGTAGATGTTCTCATGCCACAGAGTGACACAGGGTAAGAACTCACAGTGAAATTCAGCATGTAAGAGTAAATTTTACACACACAATCTATTAAACTGTCATGTTTTTGCCTCTTTTTTTCTACCTCAGCCTGTCGACTTTCATGTTTTTTCTCCTGCCATGTGTTTTCTGTCCTGTCAGTCATTCAGTTCATGTGCCTGCACCATGCCTCCTCTCCCTGCCTCTGCAATCAGCTTCATTCATCGCACCTGTGCACCTCCCTACTTAAGCTCCCTGCTCACCCTCATTCAGTGCCAGGTTCTCAAACCTCTCTGAGCAGTAGAAATCCAGCACTTCTTGTCTTTGCATCCTGCCTAGTTCTGAACCCAAGCCTGTTTTCCGACTACCTGACCAGCCTGCTCTCTTTTAAATTTTGTCTGCTTCAGTCCTCCTGGTTATTACTCTGCGCCTCCACACCGACCACGGTTCAAGATCACGTTTTTGGATTTATTCTGCTCTCTGCCTCCCTGTGCTCGAACCCCTGCTACCCATCTTGGACCCTGGAACTGGATTTGCCATTATTGGACCTGTACGCCTTCTGTTTGCTCCGCTGCTGCTGTTCACGCTGCATGAGTGATTTCATCGGCTCCAGCGAGACTACAGCTCCTGTTATTCCATCAAGACAGAAGATCGGTCCCAGACCTGCACCGGAAGCTGTTTATTTCCTAATAAACTTTTTAAACCATTTCTGTGTTGGGTGCTGATGTGCTGATCCAAACTGGTTCTTGACATAAACACTTTGTACAAAATCAATTTGTTTTAATAAAGACTAAACTTACGCAACCAGGTTACCACGTATAGCTACATGTAAAACACAAAGCACAACTAGCTTTAAGCACCTCCCTCAGCCATCTGGAGAAGGTAAACACCTATGTGAGAATGCTCTTCATTGACTACAGCTCAACATTCAACACTATAATCCTCTCAACTGGTTTGTAAGCTCACCACACTGGGCCTGGTTCAAGTCCATCTGCTGCTGGATACTGGACTTCCTCACCAACAGACACCAGGCAGTGAAAATCTGCAGTCACCTCTCCTCCACACCAGTCGTCAGCACCGGTACACCTCAAGGCTGTGTCCTCAGTCCACTCTTGTGCTCTATATTTACACGAGGGTAAACCCAAGCATAGCTCTAACATCAAGTACGCTGATGACACCACCATCTTGGGCCTCATCACCAACAACAGTGAGTGTCTACAGAGACGAGGTGAAATCAGTGACCTGATGTCAGGAAAATTCCTTAGAACTTTACTAATTTACTTTCTTATGTATGTGAATGTTTCTGTAAAGTGCCCTGAGACAACTTTGTTGTGAACTGGCACTATACAAATAAACTGAACTGAAAATAACTTCTCTTAATGTCAGCTCAACAAAGATGATAGTGGACTTCAGGAAACAGAGTGGAGGTCAGCACTCCACCATCTACATAAACAACGCTGAGGTGGAGCAGGTCAGCAGCTTCAAGTTCCTCTGCATTCACATTACTGAGGATCTGTCCTGGACTTTACATACAGACACTGTGGTCAAGAAAGCCCAACAAAGACTCTACTTCCTAAGAAGACTAAAGAAGTTTGGTACAAACACCAGCATCCTCACCAACATTTATAGGTGCACCATTGAGAGCCTGCTGACAGGCTGCATCACAGGGTGGTACATGAACTGCACCAGTCAGAGCCAGAAAGCTCTACAGAGGGTGGTGCAAACAGCAGAAGACATCGCTGGTAGCAGTCTCCACACCATCCAGGACATCTACTGTACCACAGCCGATGTCTGTGTAAAGCAGCATCATTAAGGACCACACCCACCCAGCACAAGGACTCTTCCGTCTACTACCCTCAGGCAGATGATACAGAACTTTGCCATCGTGTACTAAAAGACTCAAAGACAGTTATTATCCACAAGCTGTCAGATTACTGAACTCTCAATAAATAACACTGAACAACTGGCAATAACTTTGTACCAAGCCACATCTGTGACAACTAATGTGACTAATATTAGCTTGTGATACCTAATATTGTTATTGCATTATGTGGCTGTATCATGTATGTACCTACCTTACCATCATAATTCATCTCAAAGTTACTACCTGTGCAATAAACTGTCACACAACCTGTGTAGTTTATGTTAGTTATGTGCAGTATACATCATGTGAATTTAAGCTTATATTACTACCTTGAAATACTTATTCATACAAATTCATCCTACTTGCACTGTTATATTCTACCATGTTGTTGTTTACTATTTTTTCTTTAGGACCTTGTAAATTATGTATTTACTTTTTCACTTTTTGGTACTTTATGTTGTACTCTTATTGAATGCTTTAGTATTTCTTGTTTGTTTGTTTATTTGTTTTAGCGAGTCAAACCAGTTTTTCTCCTGAATATTTTATTGTACTGTGAACCTTGTGTTAACCTGCATAAGACAAATAAACATAACTTGAATTAAGCATTAATCTTTAATTTAACCATTAAGCATACAATGTCATTATGACAGAAAATGGAGGATTTACCTGCAGTTACTCGTAGAGATGAACATGTGGTAGCTACTTCCTGTTTACAACTTGTGATCAGCTGATGGGGTCGGTCCCCGGAGATTTTCCAAACTTCGTTTAATTTTTGATAAAGAATAAACTGTTTCCTACTCTCTAAACGCTCAGGGTAAGGTGTCTGGATTGCCTGTTCCCCACTGACACCGTTTAACCATTTTTTTCTGGTGATTTTTCACAGAACTCTGACTGTAAACCCTGTAACCTCAGATCTGCACGTAAGGGGCGTTTACCTTGGGGACAAATTAAGGTTACTGATTGGTCATTTGCTGACACGCCTACTGGATTGATTGACAGGTTGCGCAGCGGAGCCAACTTGTGGGGAAAAAGAAAAAACCCAGAGCTGCAGCCCTGCGGTGGAGGTGGGGTAGCCCAGGAGCAGAGGTAGCGTGTTCTGTGTTTTTATGTTGTTAATAAAAAGTTCAAAAACATTTTAAAACAGGGAGCAAATCCGACCGGCCCACCGGGAAATCTCCAGGCCGTCCTGATTGGCCACTCCGGGCCTGATTCTGCATTATTCAGACACGGACCCTGCTCTGACATGTCTGCTTTGGGATCTCACCTGTTTGGGTCGTCGTAGGTTGCGCGCGCCCGCTGAGTGCAGTAGCTGAATGTCCATTTGGGTGATTGATCGCTTCCTGGTAGTACAGTCCCATGTGAAGCTTAACTGAACTTTATTTTACCTCTTTCAAGGCCGGTCAGCTCGCCGTGAAATGGCAGTGTGCAGTTGGTGATGGTATGGCAAGCCATGTTGCCATATAATTGGCTCACGGCTGATCTGCTGACGTAATCAAAAGCCCGACACTGACCCGGTTCGCCCATCCAGCACATTATCATGGCCTGGCCCCAATTTGGGCCATGCTTCGGGCCCGGGTTAGAAATGACAGCTCTACCGGGGAGGACCTCTGAGGCACTCTGTTATAACCTCACTCGGGCTGAATGCTCTGAAGCTGTAGGTTAACCTCCACAAACACAAGTCGATCACTTTAACTACCTGCAGCTGTTTTGACAAAAAGATCTAAAGCTTTCAGTTCCATAGTCAAAAGGTTTCTTCAGCTCTGATTCTGTCCCATAATGTGCAAATACTTCCTCAATCAAATCAAACCTTTTATTTATAAAGTTTTTCCTAAAGTGCAGAGAAACTAACCAATTATTTCAAATATGAACTCTTTAATGAACATTTCTGAAACTCCAGCAAAATGTGAGGATCTCACATTATTATTCATCAACTTGTTTGTTCTGATGGAGCCGAGCTGCACAAGCCTTCTTTTTAAAAACACATTTCAGTCTAACTGCAACTTCTTAGTGGCTCACCTAAAAATAAGGCTTAAGAGTATATTCAAGAATACAAAATTAGTTTATAAGAAATTCATCCAAATTAATATTAATAAAAAAACAACTTATGGTCAGGAAGAATTTTTGCCTACATTTAATGGATTGGGTGAATAAATTAAAATATATCCTTGAATAAAAATTGATTGTAGTTAATTCTAATTCTCGAACATGTTCCGAGGGAGGTGGGGGACATTGAGTCTGAGTGGACCATGTTTCGTGCCTCTACTATCGAGGCGGCTTACAGGAGCTGCGGCCGCAAGGTTGTTGGCGCCTGTCGCGGCTGTCACAGGGGACAGGTGTCAACACAGAGGACAGGTGTCAACACAGAGGACAGGTGTCAACACAGAGGACAGGTGTCAACACAGAAGACAGGTGTCAACACAGAGGACAGGTGTCACCACAGAGGACAGGTGTCAACACA
>NC_056513.1:42679760-42680156 GCF_014905685.2 Nematolebias whitei
ACCACAGGGGACATGTATCAACACAGAGGACAGGTGTCAACACATAGGACAGGTGTCAACACAGAGGACAGGTGTCACCACGGAGGACAGGTGTCAACACAGAAGACAGTTGTCACCACAGAGGACAGGTGTCACCACAGAGGACAGGTGTCAACACAGAAGACAGGTGTCACCACAGAGGACAGGTGTCACCACAGGGGACATGTGTCAACAAAGAGGACAGGTGTCACCACGGAGGACAGGTGTCACCACAGGGGACAGGTGTCACCACAGAGGACAGGTGTCAACACATAGGACAGGTGTCAACACATAGGACAGGTGTCACCACAGAGGACAGGTGTCAACACATAGGACAGGTGTCAACACATAGGACAGGTGTCACCACAGAGGACAGGT
>NC_056513.1:42680256-42683801 GCF_014905685.2 Nematolebias whitei
CCACAGGGGACATGTATCAACACAGAGGACAGGTGTCAACACATAGGACAGGTGTCCTCTGTGTTGATACATGTCCCCTGTGTTGATACATGATCATTTTCTCCGGTTCTCTCAGACGGTGAGATGATGTGGCACAAATTTCAGTGTCTGTTCCGAGCCACTGAATTTGATGTTTCATATTTTGTAATCCACGATCATCCAAATTATTAGAAACAAAACCTTGAAATATTTCACTGTGTGTGTAATGAATCTTTGTAAAATGTTTCTTTCTGATGTGAATGGAAAAAAAAAACTTTTTAAGATGTTCTAATTGTTTTAGATGCACCTGTAGAGGTGGACAGAGAACATGTGGACAACTGTGTGGAGTCTCACAGGAATCATCTGCTTCAAGATGGTCACCTTCAGAAATAAAACCAACCTGGGCCGTCAACATTTTGGGGACGAGTTGGTTGCACGTCCTAGGGAGGTCCGGTCTTCAGCAGGATCAATAAACTCTTTAGATAAACTAGAAAACCTTGAGACAGAAGCTGGACATGTTCAGGGCAATGAGCCCACTGCTCTTCATCACGGACAATCAAGCCCATCCCCCTCATGACACCCTACAAAGGCAGAGAAGCTTATTTTCAAATACTCAGCTCTGCTGCCACAACAAATCATTCCCGTCCTTTCTTTACAACAGCTCATCTCTCACTGACAAGTAAACTCATACATGTACACATATAAATACATACATGTACACACGTTGTGTACAGTTTACTGTTATGTTGCAACATCTCCGTATTCATCAGTTAGTGTTTGCTTTTGTTTCATGTTTTAAATTTTGAACTCGTCTGCTGCCGTGACAAACTAATATCCATCAGAGAATCAATAAAGTATCTTTCTACTCCTTTATGCACATCCACCCATGTACTTTTTTATTGGTATACTCTCTTCTATAAAACAAAACCATAAATATTACTGTTCTTTTAATTGTAATTTAGTCTTAATTTACAAAAGCAACAGAGGGTTAAATAATTTCTTCACCCACTTTACATATTAATAAAACCGATTTAAAAATATAAACAGCATTAACTTGTGGGGAATAAAATGTTGAACTTAAAATGACAACCGTGTGTTTAGTTTTGAACGGTCTCATCGAAAAGCATCAAAAATACGTGTAATTCTGTCTTCTGCGATTTCTAACAAAACGTAACGTTGTTTCAACTTTGAAACTATACCATGTGCGTATTTTTGATGTACCAGTACATGAGTAATACACCTGAACATGCAGTTCTGAGACAGGAGGCTGCTGGTGATCTGTGATGTTTATCATTTATGAGTGGAGGTTTAAAGAATCAGGCAGAACATTTCTTCTCCACAGATGGGACTTTCTGAGAACCTGACCTTCATCTGTGGCTTTAACAGAGGTCAGAGGAAATCCCGTACATCCTTCCACCATCATCTCCCAGCAGAAAGGAATCCTGACCAAGCCGCTGGTTTCTAGAGGCTTTCCGGCTCGGGGAGTATTTTCTCAGTTACACACGTTCTGCTGTAGGTGCAACTTGTCAACACCTTCAAAGTCACAAATTCAAACCTGACGCTTATTTAAGGAATTACTCTGTAATGTACACTGAATGGTTTTTTTTAACAGAAAAATAAATATGCAAATAAACACCTTTAATAGAGAAATATCAAAACATTTATTTAGGAAAACAGCAGAGCACAAACAAACTTTGTGGACAGTAAATGTGTAGAAGCTGAAGAGCAGCGGCCGAGCTGAGGACACGGCCGTCACATCTGAGCCTGGAGGTAATGCTCATAATTAGCTCGAAGAACAAACTCAAAGTAAGGTTTGGATTTCAGAGCGCTCAGCTCGTCCAGCTCCAGCAGCTCTTTGACATCAGGCAGGTACGTCTGCAGAGGAACACCTGCAAGATGGGGGAGGGCAGGTTTATTTCCTTACACCTGCTTCATTGAAAGTTTGTGAACTCTTTATAGTTTTCTACATTTCTGCATCAATATGACCAAAAACATCTTCAGATTTTCACTCAAGTCCTAAAAGTAGATAAAGAGAACTCGGTTAAACAAACGAGACAAAAATATTATACTTGTTTAATGATGAAAATGATCCAATATTACATATTTGTGATGGTAAAAGTATGTGAATCTTTGCTTCCAGTATCTGGTGTGAGCTCATGACCACAGGCGAGGGTAGCAACGTAGACCGACCAGTAAACAGAGAGCTTTGCCTTACAGCTCAGCTCCCTGTTCACCACAACGGACCGGTACAGAGTCCACAATACTGCAGATGCTGCATCAATCCGTCTGTCAATCTCACGCTCCATTCTTCATATTTATGCATAAATACAAAAAAAAAAATTTAAAGAGTTCACAAACTTTCAAGTATGTTAACAAAATATCTCATTAATAATAATAATTTCATAAACCACTGAATAGATTTTAACTCCTCAACTCTGAAAAAGTAATCAATAGATGAACATCTTGATCTTTAACTGGTTTACTTTTAGAGTCAAGCAGATTCAAGATGGCTGCCACAGTTCATGGACCTTAGCAGACACAAAGGTGCTTTGACTCGGTCAGTTTTAGATAATAATGTCTAACTTGGTGTGGTATCAGCTGAGGCATATTTTTCAAGAACAGGCCTTTAATGCAGTGTATGCAAACAGGTGCTGCTCATAAAATTAGAATTTCATGAAAAAAGTTGATTTATTTCAGTAATTCCATTCAAAAAGTGAAACTTGTATATTATATTAATTCATTACACACAGACTGACATACTTTAAATGTTTATTTCTTTTAATGTGAATGATTATAACTGACAACTAATGAAAACCCCAACTTCAGGATCTCAGAAAATTAAAATATTACTTAAGACCAATAAAAAAGTATTTTTATAAATGTTGGCCAACTGAAAAGTATGAACATGAAAAGTATGAGCATGTTCAGCATCAATACTTAGTTGTTGCTCCTTTATCTGGATTACTGCAGCAATGCGTCGTGTCATGGAGTGGATCAGTCTGTGTCACTGCTCAGGTGTTCTGAGAGTCCAGGTTGTTCTGATCGTGGCCTTCAGCTCTTCTGAATTGTTGTGTCTGGTGCATCACATCTTCCTCTTCACAATAACACCATGGATGTTCTATGGGGTGAAGGTCAGGCCTGTTTGCTGGTCAAATAAGAACATGGACACCATGGTCCTTAAACCAGGTATTGGTAGCGTTGGCACCGTGTGCAGGTGCCAAGTCCTGCTGGAAAATGAAATCTGCATCTCCATAAAGTTGTTCAGCAGCAGGAAGCAGGAAGTCTCTAAAACTTCCTGGTAGATGCTGCTTTGACCTTGGACCTCAGAAAACACAATGAACCAACATCAGCAGATGACATGGCACCCCAAACCATCACCAGTTCTGAGCTCTGGAGAGCAGGGTAGGATGATGTCTGTGGTGGATGGGCGTGGCTTTGGATCACATGGTGACGGTAGTGATTGTAAGATCACCTGTTTGCTCACCTGGTGAGTGTGTTAGTGAGTGGGTGATGTGATGGGGGAAGTC
>NC_056513.1:42683811-42688020 GCF_014905685.2 Nematolebias whitei
ACCTGGTGAGTGTGTTAGTGAGTGGGTGATGTGATGGGGGAAGTCTACCTTTTTGCTGACCACTTTAATTGTTGAATTGTTGCTTTTGATCACTGCTGGAACCTGTGGATCCGTTTGTTATGCTGCTCTGAAACATGAGTGTCTATGATTCGCGGATGTTTTGCCTTGGAATGTGAAGAACTTGACGCCAATAAAGGGATCTTAACTGCAGCTTAAATTTGTGTCTTAAACAGCGGCGTGGCACAAAGGTCTTTCCTGTACCCATGAGTCTTCTTATGGAACCGCCTGGTGGCCGTCGTGGCGCCTCGTATGTTTATGGAACAGGCCTTCCTTGTTGAGCAACAATTTTACAACAAACAGTTCTTCATTGCTTACAGATACATCATCATAGAGGTCTTCTAAACCACTTAAACATTTCCCACTGAAACTGTCCTTGTTACAATATGCCTCCATCTGGAACTGTGCACTGTCCCGGGCGTGACGTCATCAGCAATGAGCTCAGGTGTTTTCATGACTGGATTGTTTAAGGTTTTTATTCGACACTTGTGTGGCCACATATGACCTCCGTATTCTACGACAGTGGTTACTTGGGACTAGAGTAGTGTGTGTTGGACCTTCAGTTAGGGGAACCATCCTTTGGTCAAGGCCAGTGTCATTAGTTTGTTTTAGAAAACATTTTTGTTTAAGCAAAATTACAAAACAACGACTGAGTTTTAGTACGTTTGTCAGTTTCAGGTTATTTCAGTGACCTTCGTGGGGTTTTCTTTACCAAAGGGCACAAACAAATTGGTGTCTGTGGATACACAAATGCACTGACCTGCCTGTGATTAAAGACAATAAATGTCTCACAATCAAAGTGACACAATGATGTAATTAAGAAAGTGGATAAAATTTGTCACCTTCTTGAATGAGTTTAAGGAGGATTTTAACAAAGATGCTGTCCTTAGCTGCTTCCAGAGGATCTTCGTTCCCGTCAGCAGAAGACCAGCTGGAAAACATGCAGATTACCAGTCAAACGTGTCAAAACAAGACTGGGAACAGGACATCTGTCAGTCAGGGATTTGATTTTTCATTAACTGACCAAATAATTACGACGGAGCTTTAGGGCCACGCTAAGAAAATAAAATAAAATACAAATTTACATTGCCATGCTAAGAATATTTTTAAAAGCCATAAAATTAAGAGAATAAAGTCGAATAAAGTCTTAATATTACGAGAATGAAGTCATATGAGACTCTGACGTGCCAACACATTAACCATCTCCTTATTTGTAAAACCAATACCAAAGTATAACTTAACAAGATGCTCAACATTCTTCATTTTACCAGTTAAACTGTGGTAAACCTGCTTTACCGTGCTGGAGTTCAGATAATATTACGACTCATTTAGCTTCGGATTGGGCACGTGCTGACACGCCTACTGGATTGATTGACAGGTCGTGTTGTGGATCCGACTCGTGGAAAAAATAAAATAAACTAGAGCTACAAAAAAAGATAAACCTAGAATAGGCTATTTCCTTGTAAAACTTTATCCAGAACAATAAATCTAACGTAGAGGTAAAATATATATCAGTGTTAGTAATTTTATCTTTGTTGTCCTCAATGAAATGCATTGTTTGTCTGAAATCTTTACTTCTCTGCAAAAAAAACAAACAAAAAAAAAAAAAAAAACACTGCTGCGGACAATGCTAATTAGACCTTCACCATACGTGACAGTTTCTTTGTTTAAAATATATTTTTGTAACACACTTGATAACTTTATGGTGAATAGTGGAGGACAGAAAATGTGAACGCACGTTAGGAAGCCTGTTTTACGACCAGTGCTCCACTTGTAAACCTACTGTGGATCCATGTACAGCTGGATCTGATTAGCTTAGCTTCACGGTTGCTAACAGCTGAGCTAAATAAACAAGCCCTGCTCCACTCGCTGTTTTCTTAGAGTCTTGAGGGTGAACAAAGCTCAAAAATTTTCTGTCATTACCAGTTTATCTGTTATCGACGGTCGCCTTTCCCTCCCAGTATCGATACCAGCGATAGCCAAAATTTCCATATTGGTCGGGATCTGGTTCAAGTGCCCTGAGTTTTCTTTTTTAAAGTTTGAGAACCACTGTCTAAGCAGTAAGGAAGCGTTTGGCGCTTTAGCTTCGACTGAAATACAATACCAGGCAGTTGAGTTAAAACGCTACACAGATAAGCAAAGCGGCAGATTAGGTTCAACACTAACGGCCGTCACCATTTTTGTTCCAGTAAAACAACAATTAGAAAACAAATGTTTTATTTATCTAAATAAATAAAAAGAAAATCTGGCAGATCTTACTCGTCTCTCCTGAGCGCATTGACAAAGATCTCACACTTCAGTGCATCAATATCTACCGAGTCCTCCTGCAACAAGAAAAACATAATTAACATAAAGTGACTTTGAACAACCTTACAGCAGCAGTTCAACACAAACAGGAAGTCACCTCTTCTATGTACTCCAGAAGGTCCAAGGCCTTTTTGAAGTCATACTCGTTGGCGCGCCTGTTGTCATCACAGATATACAGCTGGAGAAAAGGAAACATTTTGCTGCAAGCCTTAATTGTTTGTCTATTATTAAGAATACAAGTTATTTAAAGCAAAACTGGACGTGAGCAACTTGCTGATTGTGCATAATCAGTAAAAAACGGTCTTTTCCATCAACAAAATCCCAGTCAGCTGATGGAAACAGTTTAAGTTGGGATATTTTATAGAGTGTACATACAAATGGTCTCAGTCTGGACACATGTGAACAGTGACACCTGTTCACATGTGCCCGCTGCTTGGTTCCAGTCTCGCTGCATGAGCTCACACAGCTGCCAACACCTGAAGCCTTCAGTTGGGCTCGCTCAGGTAACAGTCTTTTATAATTGTCTGGCTGGGAATGTCGTTAAACTTTAATTCAAATATACAAGCTTGACCACTTTTGGCGTGTGTGAACGTTTGTTTTGTTGTTGTAGGCGTTTGTGTTTTTGCACCTGTATGAGGTTGTGTGCACCGAGAAGAGGCATGGTGTCGGGGTTTTGTTGCTTCTCCTCTAGCAGCTGTCTGGGCAGAGTCTCCTGATGCAGCAAGAAGCGTTCCTGCTCCACGATGTCTAAACCAGGCGAAAAACAAAAAGCATCCACTTACAAAGGGAGGTCAAAATACAAAGCTGGACGTGGCTGCACTCGTCTGTTACATCATGTTTTATAACTAGACATGTGGGACAGCTGCAAAGTGTTTCAGTTTCCTTTAAGGTCTTTTAAAAAGCAGTTCTGTGGAAAGACTCTTTGCTGTAAATAACTCTGTGCACAGCCTCAGTTTGAACAAACGGACGAGTGAAGCAGAGCAGACCTGCTGTTTTAAAACAGCTGTCAATTCAAAAACTTACACTTACCTTGCAAAGTTTAACTGTAGAGATAATTTCACATTCATTTTATATGAATTATTAAGCGTTCTCTTCATTTTTAAATCAAAACAACCAGGAACAAACAAATAAAAAAACTCCACCCTGGCACATAAACCTAATAAACACCAAGAACAAATCTGATTTAAGAAAAACATTTAAATGATTACAGTAGTCCCTCGCTACTTCGCAGTTCGTTTGTGGCGGACTCGCTCTATCGCAGTTTTTCAACATAAGTCAGAGTTTCTGTATTTGTCATTCGCATCACATGTGGTACATGTAGTGGAATGAAAACTGTGTACACAAGGTCCCATTACATCAAGCAATATCAAAATATAAAGTGTAAAAAGAAACCGTAAATAAGGATATGAGATATAAACTAAGATATATGCTAAACTAACACCAAACAGTACGCTGAAAGATCTAAGATATACGTCACTAATAGTGCTAAACAATACACCGAACAACAGCTGCACCATTCTCATAAGTTCTGTTCAGCTATAATTTACACGCTTAACGCGAGCACCAACATAAAGAGCGGACATGACACACAATTGGCCGATTGATGGATGAGCCGGACGATTGGCATGGAATTTTTATTTAAAATTAATGATTTACAATTATTGAGCACCTGTGGGCAGCCCACAGCTGCTGGAGAAACTCCCTCCTGCAGCTGATCTCCCTGCAGAGAAGAGAAGTGGGCGTGGCCGAGAGAGCAGCCGAGGCAGAGCCGAAGTCATGACATCACATGCTCTTTTAAAGCGTTTAGAAACATTGTTTAGAATATTGCAAGAGTGTGGGAATGGT
>NC_056513.1:42688120-42706110 GCF_014905685.2 Nematolebias whitei
ATATATATATATATATATATATATATATATATATATATATATATACAGGTCCTTCTCAAAAAATTAGCATATTGTGATAAAGGTCATTATTTTCCATAATGTAATGATAAAAATGAAACTTTCATATATTTCAGATTCATTGCACACCAACTGAAATATTTCAGGTCTTTAATTGTTTTAATACTGATGATTATGACATACAGCTCATGAAAACCCAAAATGCCTGTCCCAAAAAATTAGCATATCACGAAAAGGTTCTTTAAACAAGCTATGAACCTAACCATCTGAATCAACGACGTAACTCTAAACACCTGCAAAAGATTCCTAAGGCTTTTAAAAACTCCCAGCCTTGTTCATTACTCAAAACCGCAATCATGGGTAAGACTGCCGACCTGACTGCTGTCCAGAAGGCCATCATTGACACCCTCAAGCAAGAGGGTAAGACACAGAAAGAAATTGCTGAACGAATAGGCTGTTCCCAGAGTGCTGTATCAAGGCACCTCAGTGGGAAGTCTGTGGGAAGGGAAAAGTGTGGCAGAAAACGCTGCACAACGACAAGAGGTGACCGGACCCTGAGGAGGATTGTGGAGAAGGGCCGATTCCAGACCTTGGGGGACCTGCGGAAGCAGTGGACTGAGTCTGGAGTAGAAACATCCAGAGCCACCGTGCACAGGCGTGTGCAAGAAATGGGCTACAGGTGCTGCATTCCCCAGGTCAAGCCACTTTTGAACCAGAAACAGTGGCAGAAGCACCTGACCTGGGCTACAGAGAAGCAGCACTGGACTGTTGCTCAGTGGTCCAAAGTACTTTTTTCGGATGAAAGCAAATTTTGCATGTCATTCGGAAATCAAGGTGCCAGAGTCTGGAGGAAGACTGGGGAGAAGGAAATGCCAAAATGCCAGAAGTCCAGTGTGAAGCACCCACAGTCAGTGATGGTCTGGGGTGTCATGTCATCTGCTGGTGTTGGTCCACTGTGTTTTATCAAGGGCAGGGTCAATGCAGCTATCAGGAGATTTTGGAGCACTTCATGCTTCCATCTGCTGAAAAGCTTTATGGAGATGAAGATTTCATTTTTCAGCACGACCTGGCACCTGCTCACAGTGCCAAAACCACTGGTAAATGGTTTACTGACCATGGTATTACTGTGCTCAATTGGCCTGCCAACTCTCCTGACCTGAACCCCAGAGAGAACCTGTGGGATATTGTGAAGAGAAAGTTGAGAGACGCAAGACCCAACACTCTGGATGAGCTTAAGGCTGCTATCGAAGCCTCCTGGGCCTCCATAACACCTCAGCAGTGCCACAGGCTGATTGCCTCCATGCCACGCCGCATTGAAGAAGTCATTCATGCAAAAGGATTCCCGACCAAGTATTGAGTGCATAACTGAACATGATTATTTGAAGGTTGGTGTTTTTTATATTAAAAACACTTGTCTTTCATTGGTGGGATGAAATATGCTAATTTTTTGGGACAGGCATTTTGGGTTTTCATGAGCTGTATGCCATAATCATCAGTATTAAAACAATTAAAGACCTGAAATATTTCAGTTGGTGTGCAATGAATCTGAAATATATGAAAGTTTCATTTTTATCATTACATTATGGAAAATAATGACCTTTATCACAATATGCTAATTTTTTGAGAAGGACCTGTATATATATATATATATATATATATATATATATATATATATATATATATTCACTAAAATAAACTACTACTTGTACTACTATTCCTACTTCGTGGTTTTCACTACTCATAGGGCTTCAGGGTGCAGATCCCCTGCAAGAAACGAGGGACTACTGTGTAAGAAACAGTCAGTCATTCAGTCACAGTCAGTCAGTGAGTCAGTGAGTCAGTCAGTGAGTCAGTCAGTCAGTCAGTGAGTCAGTCAGTCAGTCACAGTCAGTCAGTCACAGCCAGTCAGTCAGTCAGTCAGTCAGTGAGTCAGTCAGTGAGTCAGTCAGTGAGTCAGTCAGTCAGTCACAGTCAGTCACAGTCAGTCAGTCAGTCAGTGAGTCAGTCAGTCAGTCAGTCAGTCACTGAGCCAGTCACAGTCAGTCAGTCACAGTCAGTCAGTGAGTCAGTCAGTGAGTCAGTCACAGTCAGTCAGTGAGTCAGTCACAGTCAGTGAGTCAGTCACAGTCAGTCAGTCAGTCACAGTAAGTCAGTGAGTCAGTCAATGAGTCAGTCACAGTCAGTGAGTCACAGTCAGTCAGTCACAGTCAGCGAGTCAGTCAGTCACAGTCAGTGAGTCACAGTCAGTCAGTCACAGTCAGTCAGTGAGTCAGTCACAGTCAGTCAGTCAGTGAGTCAGTCACAGTCAGTGAATCAGTCAGTGAGTCAGTCACAGTCAGTCAGTCAGTCACAGTAAGTCAGTGAGTCAGTCAGTGAGTCAGTCACAGTCAGTCAGTCAGTCAGTCACAGTCAGTGAGTCAGTCAGTGAGTCAGTCACAGTCAGTCAGTCAGTCACAGTAAGTCAGTGAGTCAGTCAGTGAGTCAGTCACAGTCAGTGAGTCACAGTCAGTCACAGTCAGCGAGTCAGTCAGTCAGTGAGTCAGTCAGTCACAGTCAGTGAGTCAGTCAGTGAGTCAGTCAGTGAGTCAGTCAGTCACAGTCAGTGAGTCAGTCAGTCAGTGGTGGGCACCGTTCCACTAATCAACAGCTAATAGAAAAACAAATTTTTCATTAAAGGATTAGTGTTTTTGCTCATTTTGGAAACCGTTAGCACAATTAGATTTCGCTAAATTAGGTTTCACCAACTTTGAGTCCGCTAACAAAATTCACAAGATTGTTCCTGTCTGTTGTTACACACACGATATTGGTTTACTACGTATACCACATGACCGGATGGATGGATGGATGGACGGATGGATGTAGGTCCATCCGTCCAGCTCTAAATCAATTAAAACAAATTTTAAAGCAAAGAGAAACTCACCATGCAACGCCTTGTAATCCACTGATTAATAAAATCCTGAAGTAAACTCATCTTTTTCTTAATAGGAATTCTAATAAACAGTTCATTAAATGCTTTTGACCAAAGGAAAAAAAGGGAATATTTTCTACATATTCCCAAGGATATCTGTTTAATTATCTTTAATCAGCTGAGCTGAATTAGTTTTTTAACCGGAGACATGTGTTTAGCTACCTTTGTGAGGTCATAGGGGGTCAGCGATGGGGACTGTTCAGACTGCCAGATGTGTGTTGATACAAGTGGTCCGGCTGGGGATCTGTTTTAAAGTTGCATTATATGTTTACTTTAAAACAGATCCCCAGCCGGTTTTCACACCTGATGGGAACAGAGGGGCCTCGACTGTGAATTAGAGGAACAAAGACCTACTGTTTAGGTTTTTAGGTGTGAACTGCCAATCTACATATACAGTATGTGTGTGTGTGTCTTATGTGTGTGTGTGTCTTATCTCACTCAGTCTTATAACCTGTATCTCTCTCTCTCTGCTCTTTGAATTGAGAAAGCTCCTCGGATGAGTAGCGAAACGTCTTCTGTTACAAATAAAGTCCAGTTGTTTTTGTATTGAACGCTTTTTGAATTCATCATGTCCTGGATGACTGAGAATCTTCACCAGCAACAACAAGTTATTTGTTCATAACTTTATGGTGAGTCAGAGAGATACGAGCAAACAGCTGGAACACACGAGAAAAAAAACCCAAACTACTCCCTGTGGCAAAAAAAGCATGTTCCCCGGGTCACATGAGCCCCCGCTGGCATTGCCCCGGGCCCCCCCCAGGGGACGCGCCCCACTATTTGAGAAGGACTGCTTTAGTTTAACACTCAAAGTGTCGACAAACATCCGTCTTATTCTAAATGTTTACACATCTTTTTTAATATTAGCACAACGGTCCCTAGGTGTGAGTGAGAGAGTGAATGTTGTTTGTCTCGTTTGTCTCCGTGTCCCTGTGATGGACTGGAGGCCTGTCCAGGTGTCTCCCACCTCCTGCACAGTGATGGCTGGACATGAACACCAGTGACCCAGAAAGGAAGAAGTGGGTAAAGACGGATGGAACAAAGTGAACGACCCAGTATAAAACTTACAGCTGAGACACTGGAAAATAAAAACTTGATTTAAAAACGTTCATGCAGCGCGAAGATGTTTCTGTCTCGAGAAAACTTGTTTTACCGTTGACTTGTTTGGTGAGCTCGTCCTCGGGCAGGTCTGAGGCCAGCGCCGTCAGTTTACTGAGAGCCAGCAGCGTCTTCTTCTTCACAAAGTAACGGGTCTCCATGTTGGCCTGGCTGTCCAGAGTCCTGTGGGCCTGCACACGTCCTTCTTACATTACTGACGATTTACATCAACAGCTGGAGTTTATACATGTTTATACGCAACAAGACTACGTTATAGTAAGTATTTCTGTAGTACAGCAGCAGAAAGCACATGTGGCTCATTTCATTTTTATCAATAACTGACTTTAAAATCAAACTTACTGTTACATAATACTCCTGACAAGACTATTTTTAACGAGTCACTACGCAGATAGAAAGAAGCAACTCCTGGAAACTAACTTTTTGTGTTATTAACTAATCACCAAGTTAAGTGAGCTGGTTACTTTAGAAAAGCTTAAATCTATAACCTTCTGACACAACTACATCTGATGGCTTACCTTTTTAGTCCCCAGCTCTTCTAGTTTAATTATTTTGTGTATATTGTTATACGTTTTAAACCGTTGTTGTGTTTTTGTGCTGCTGCTTTGGCCAGGACGCTCTCGTAAATTAAATCTTACACTTCAGCGACTCTTTCCTTTGGTTGAACAAAGGTTGGAAGAGATTTTAATAAATAAAACATACTTCCACATAGAATTCCAACCTGGTGAGGGGTGTTGATGGTTTAACACAACAAAGAGGACGGTGTTATAAGAGCTGCGTGTGTGCGCGTACACTTTCGTAGTTATGGACGTGGATGTGGTGCAGCCAGCTCAGGTGTTGGTGCGCCTGCAGGAAGCTGTCCAGCTGCTGATGCTGAGCAGCCGGCTGAGACAGCAGCTTCCCCCTCTTCCCCTTCTCCATGTACCAGCGAAACAGGAAGTCAGCAAAGTTCTACAACAAAAGAAGAGACGAGGACAGTTTGTTTAAAAACATGTAAATGCTCTGGTTAGGATTTGGATTTTGAAACTTTAAATCTTTTAGTCTAAACAGCAAGTTTCTGAAGCTTGGACTGAGCCAGTCTGAGAATGAAGTCTGGTACAGTTCTTATATTATACTCCGCTTTTAAAGTCCATGACTTTTTTTAATTTAATATTTACCACATACTGGGATGCTTTTGAGGCGGAGTAACAATCGTATGAGACAGAGCATCATGATGTGACACCTTTAAACGGTTCAAACTGGTTCGTTTAGACAGAAATAACACCTCATTAGTGTTTAGCTTGTAACTCAAATGTGCAGACATAAAAAATGTTTCAATTGCAAGGAGTCTTCTCAAAAAATGTATTCTGTAGTAGTTAGGGACGTCACGACAGACAGCAGGCCACGTCCAGTAAAGTAGGATTTACTGTGTAACAACTTCACAATCAAAATAATTTAAAGTCACACACAGCTACTGTCAATCATCCAGTCCGAACTGTAAGCAGTCCCTGCTTTGTACAAAAAGCAATAAAAAGGATACGTGCCCTATTCAATACAGCGATTTATACTTAAATGGACTGTACTTATTATACAGCTCTTTCTATCTTACCCACTTACTCAAAGCTCTTTACAACAATCTGTGCCTCACTCATTCGTACATCGCTCTACTAGAACTATACAGAGACTAATCAGAGCTTTATCACATTCATACACTGATGGACACACATCGGAGGCAACGAGGGGTTCAGAGTGTTGCCCAGGGACACTTCAGCATGTGACTGCTGGTGGAATTGAACCCCCAACTCTCCCATTGGAGGATGCTCTAACCACTCAGCCACAGCCGCCCTAAGGACAAATAATCTGAACGAGGGTTTTGTACAGACAAGTGCATGATAATATCCACGACACCAACTGAGCATACAGTTAGTGGGACCATTGTTTGCCCTTGAAATATTCACATTTATGCTCATGCATGTTCATTTTATTACATATTCAGGCACCCATGAATACATAGTAGTAATTAAAGCATCAAACACATTTTTTACTTCTAAAATCTCAAGTTTATTCTTCATACTGGAGTCTGTGAAGCAGCTGCTCATTTTTAATCACCTACCGTACCTACTGTAGGAGCACAAATAAGTTTGGGCCCATTTGTGTGCGTGTTCGTCTGCACCGTTAGCAAAATATCTCATGAACCACCAATAAAACTCTCGGAAAGTAATGCCTGTACGCTGACTCAGTTTTGAAAGTCAACCCAATTAAAGGCAGGTGTCACAGCAAACTGACTTGAGAAGAATCATCTATATCGCTGCCAAGTTTACAAATACTGGGATACATGCTGGTGTGGTTGAAGCTGAGCATCGTGTACAACACAAACTCCAAGAGCTAACACATCACAAAAATACTGGCAAAGTCTGCAAGGAATTGTGCATAATGCTACTTTCAGGGCTGCACCAAAGTCTCCTTCATGTCTCAACATTAACTTTGTCTAAAACTTGAATCAGGCGGTGGAAAATACGCAGTCCTTCAAATAATGGTAGACTTTTAATTTACTATGCTCTGATTCATGAACCCTTAGAACTGAAAAATAATCTTTAAGTATTTATTTAGCCCAACTAAACTTTGCTCGAATCTTTACAGTCGGCACGGGCTCGTTCTGAATGAACCTTCAACGGTGATTCAGAAGAACGCCTCCACTGGACACAGCAGAATCTGCGACGGCGTACCTGCTCAGCAAACTTTGCCATGTAGTGCTGCAGGCGGTTCTGGTTGTCGCTCTGCTCACACATCTGAACCAGGATGTCAAAGTCACAGTACTTCTCAGCTAGCGCTGCCACCCACTGGTACTGTCCAAGCTCCACTGCAAAACAGAAACATCACAGACGCATCATTTCCAAGCAGGCAGGAAACAAGTTCAGACTCTGAGGCCGTCAGCTCAAGTTTGTGATGTTTAATGAAAGTGTGCACTCGGTGCACGCTCAGAGCAGCGCTGGGCGATGTGAACCAAAATTAATATTGCAACATTTTTAAGAAAAATTGCGATATATATTTCGACGTTCCAACATCTGCTAAGTTCAAGGTAAAAACCAACGCAGTCATGTTCCTGTTTTTAGAATTTTACATTATTTTACAATGTAGCTGTTTTTGTTAAACCTGTGTAAATAAAGGTTGAATGGATGTTTTTTTATTTCCATAAAGTAATAAAAATATATTTCTGAGTCAAAGCTTTGTCCCAATTGTCACACAGGCATATTTATGAACAAACAGCTGTAACTACAAAATAAATGTATAAAAAATAATCTATTTACATATATTAAATAATATTCCTCTTCAGCTGCTCCGCCTTCACGATGTTGGTGTGTGAAGCAGCACATGAGGGAGGAGGAGGGGCTGCGTGAAGCTGGACGGGCAGATCAAGCAGAACTACTGTGCACAGATTTTCAAGTCTTACAGTGTGAGGCAGCGCCACATTAATAAATCAGCAGTTTGTCATATCGCTAAAGACACGGTGCTAACAGACGGCTAACTTTAGGACGTTAGCCAATAAGCACTGTCTGTAGTGACATGATAAGCTGCTGCTTTATTAAAGTGGCACCACCTCTCACTGCTCCTCTCATGAGGCACAGCACGGCTAAATGAGTTTCAGACTGTGGTTTGTTTCAGGGAAGGAGGATGAAAACACAGCCGGAGCTGCAGCTTACAACTTATAGCACTGTTTTAATGGTGAAAAAGATTCGTAGTTCTGACCTTTGTAGGGACTTTTTTCAGCTTTGTCTACAGAAAACATTTTTCTGCTGCTCATCTGATAATTTAAATCCAAACCATCTCCAAATAACAGCCACTGTTTTCATTTTTTGCTCCGTAGCGAAGCTGCTCTTCATATCTCCCGTGTTTATTTGTTGTGTTAAACTCCCGCCCACCTGGAGAAGCAGGAAGCACGTGCGTGAGGGGCCACGTGCAGTTGGCGGCGCAGACGGGAGAAAAATAACTACTGCACACTGATTTTCAAGTCTAATAATACTCGCGATGGTTGCATTAGAGCCATTTTAACCATCGTAACCTGAAAATCTCGCGATACATCGAGTATATTTGACACCCCCCCCCCCCCCAGCCCTAGCTCAAAGGGCCTTCTCTTATCCTGCAACACCTTGCAAAAAGATCTGAAGCTCTCGACCTTGACCTCTTTAAGTGCTTTCAAACAACTGCTAAGTTCATGGCAACAGCAAATGCAGACATGTTCCTGTTTTTAGTATTTTAAGTCGCTTTATAATGTAGCAGTTTTTTTTGTTTCATTTTTTTATATAATTTCTTCCATTTACGTTTTAATTTTATATGCTCTTTATATGATTGTCTATTGTTCTGTGTACCTCATCTGTGTTCTTTGATAAAAACAGGTCTCTCTGTGTCTCAGTGAGACTAACCTGTGTAAATAAAGGTTGAATGAATTAAAGTCTTCCACTTTAATTACTGTATGAAGGCAACCAGGTCAAACCAATTCCACAAACTTCACCTAAACCAACAGATTAAAATCTGTGTACTTTACTGATCTTGATAGCTGTAAACTAAAAACAAATGCAGTCAGAAGCAGATCACCCTGTAAACCAACATCAACGGTTTTTTCCAAAGTCTCACGCCGTCTCTCAGAGCCGTTCAGTCCACTTACACAGCGGCGTGAGCAGCTCTGAGCGCCGTTGGCTGTACTCCATCTCGAGACTGTTGTAGCGCTCCTGTTGGGGCCCCGAGGACCTCTGCTTTTGTAGGGAGGTCAGCTGGGCCACGTATCCACCCAGGTATATGTCCAGCAGTGCTACCAGCTGCTCACAGAGAGTACTGCGTAACTCTGAGTCGGCGTGTGGGTAAACGGAGCCTAGGATGACATCGTGTTGGCGGGAAATGATGGTGCGAACGCCTCCAACACCGCCAGATGCTGAAGGAAGAGGTGAACACAGATTTATTATTCATTTGTTCTAATCCTGAAGTTCGTCTGAACAGAATTCAATCAAGAAAAACAGATGTGCTTTAGATCTTGTGGAAGATGAAGGAACGTTACCTGTCCAAGGGATATACTCAGGCTCTGCAGGTGCATTTTCAGAAGGTCTGTACATGGAGGCTTTGGTTTCTCTGTACTGAACGGCAGCCTGAAGCATGTCCTGCACACACACATACAATACTCCAGTTTCACAGTACTCCTGTGTTGGTTTGTCTTCCTGTTCGAGTCGCGCATGTCAAACAGTGATTTTACCTTAATGATGTTGTTAACCGTGAGAACCACCTCAGCCCACTGCACAGAGTCCACGGGGTTCTCTTTTAGACTGCGCTCCTCTTCTTCCAGTAGACAGTCAAACACAGAGGAGATCTGGGACACCTGGGGGAGAAGCAGAACATCAGTTAAACAACCTTCCAACGCTGTGTCTTCACACGGGACTGACACGAACACACACCTCTCTGAAAAAGACATCAGCTGCCGTGAGGCTGGGCGGCACGGGGGTGCTGCTCCTATGAAGCGCCGCGCTGATGGCCCGGTGAACCAGCTCCGTCTGTTTGCTGTGGTAGTTCTTCAGAACCACGGCTGCCTGCAGCTTCTCAGCGTGCTCACACAGCAGCAGGCGAGTTGCCATGACAGACGACCGCACAGTCACCTGGCTGAGCCGGTCCAACAGACCCACCTTAAGAAGAATGGTTATTAAAATAAGTCATAACAACACGTGTTAGACTTTATTTACTTTCATTAAGTGATGCCCAGGACTTACAAAGTAAAAATTATGTCTATTCTAAACTAAGTTTGCCTGTAGGAGCATGTAGAGACAGTCTGAAAAGAACGCTGTAAAACCAAACTGCACTTTATCGTAAAAGTGCGCGTCACGAGTCCTTTCCTGACAGGCTGAAATAATTTTATAAGATGTTTGAAACTTTGAAACATACGAGGGAAGGTATCGGTAATTAATTTGGTGAGTTAGTTTAGTTTCCAGCATGAAGCAGACATCCTGAACTAAGCTGACGCTGAGTGTACGCTGCAGCTGCTGGGCTGTCGTTACCTGAAGCAGAAAGTCCATAAAGCAGCCATGGGCCTTCATCTTGTCTTCCAGTTGGTGGAGGATGATGAGGGATGTCAGAAGAAATCCAGCACTCTCTGAAACAAAGAAAAAAATCACATTAATTCATACATGAATGAATCTGCCTGTTTTAAGAGAATCAATTTATGGCTCATTAGAAGTTTCTGACTGCTGACAAATGGACTTTAAAATTATTTATTTATATTGGCCTGAGGAAGTATTAAATCTCAGTTTGCTTTTTCTCTCTCTGTAAAGTTAAGGCTACGATCATTTAAATTAAAAATGTTCTCCCTCAATAATCGACACTAAGTGCCGTAATGACAAAATGAAAACAGTTTTGAAATGTTAGTTTTAGTTAAATAATTAGACCTCTTGCAACAAAGTTTGAAATTTAGCAAAGGTTGCTCTTATTTCTCTTGAAATACGTACACACACTGTGTGTGTATATATTTATATTTATATATACACATATACATATATACACACACATAGGTTTTATTTTAAAGGAACTTTTCTTATGCTTAGATTAGGAATGAACAATTAATAATTGAATTTGCAATAATATTGCAATATGATAGAACACAATTTTCTAATCATAAAGGCTGTGATTTGACTGGTCACATGATCTGGTTACGTCACTCGTGAGTGAGTGAGCGGAGCAGGGAGTGGGAGAAGTCAGCACTGCGCTTTAACCGGTCGCACAATGGCGTCAGGCTCGACAGAAGCTGACACACCTGAAAGTTTGGCACCAACGAGGAGCAGCACGTCCGTCGTTTGGATTATTTTGTCTAAAAGAAAGAGGATGCTGCTCAACGACATGTGCAGAACCTGCCTTGTCGAGGTAACACCACAAATCTTTATCACTTAAAAAAACACCACAAAGCCATTTACAATAGTTGCATGGCTAGAATGTCAACGACCAGTGCTCCAACTTCAAGTCATCAAAGTATCAGCCGACAGGGATCACTGACCGAACTGCTCCAAGGTTTCCTCCGTATGAACATAATTCGAAACGGCACGGAGCAATAACGGAGTTCACAGCGACAGACATGATGCCCACTGATACAGTGACCAGGCCTGGGTTTACGGCTTTGGTAAACTCAACGGAGAAGCATTGCAGGATGTCCTCGCGCACACATTTTAGCCAAGCTGCTGTCCTGGAGCTACACAAGAAATGCAGAAACAAGAGTTGCAGCGGAGCTGAAAACAGTGGAGTTTTTTTTGCAACTGAAACAGATTTATTGCTCGTGTTCGTTGAAAAATACACGAGAAGAAGACATTGAAATATAATTGAATATTAAATCGCAATACTCAGGTATAATATCACAATGAGAATATTTTATAAAATCGTTCAGCCCTAGCCTAGATGCTGCCACACAGCAAAATGGAAGTCGCCACGTCACTTGTTTTTCACGTTATCCTGATCGCAACTTGCACGGACGGATGGATGGACAGAGGGCGTTTCCAAATCCCCCTCTTCACCTCGCGATGGGAGACAATAATAAACGGCAGATCAGCTCTGTAGGATGAAGATTCAGACGGACGTGTCTGAACTTCATCCCCTGTCATCCACATGACCTTGTTTTATGTTCTAATTAGCTCTTGATGATGTTTCGAGCTTTGGAGAGCTGTAAGTAACTCCAGTCCAGCGTCTCCTCACCCTCTGGGATGGACTCGGCCCAGCGTGGGTCTGAGGCTGGGTAATCATCCACCAGCTCCAGGTTGATCTGAGTCACAATGCTGTCCAGCTCAGCTCCCTCCTCTCCATCGCTGTCAGCTGGGAAGAGCTCGTCTGTGACCGCCTGAGCTCCCAGCAGGTCGTTACTGACAAAGAAGGAACAAACTGAATTATTAGTTATTGCAGTCGTGTTTTAAAAGAAGTTAAACACTTTTACAGAATATCAACATTTAAAACAATTCAGGAAAATATAAATCAACCGT
The DNA here is from genome assembly GCF_014905685.2 of Nematolebias whitei. NCBI lineage: Eukaryota > Metazoa > Chordata > Actinopteri > Cyprinodontiformes > Rivulidae > Nematolebias > Nematolebias whitei. Next base: position 42,700,193 of record NC_056513.1, read on the forward strand.
TACAAATATTTTTATCACCTGCTATGAAAAGCAAACAAACGGGCAATATTGCCTTTGCCCTCGTCTCTGTGCATGTTTGTTTTCTGTTAGCAAAATATCTCATGAACCACTGGAATCATCCTCATGAAGCCGTCAAAAAGAACTCTTTCAATAGAGCTCTTCATCTGAATATCTCTTGGAGCCAACCCTTTAATGATCAAAGAGGTTAGTTTGACAGATCCACACCTAACTGACCTTACAAAGAAAATAATGACTTAAAGTCAGCCAGCGTTTCATATATTAACCTACATTTTGATGTAGTTTAAACCAAATGGCTATAGTTTTAAATTATCCTAGTTTAAAACTATAGCAGGAAAGAGCACTTATTAACACCAAGTTCCAACCTTGTAAAACAAAACAAGACATGCTGATATAAGGACCAAACTCTCTGAAGTGCAACTTGTTGCTCAAAAGGATCTGAAGTATTCCTGCAACGTACCGGCAGAACTGCAGGAAGGCAGACTTGAGCAGTTTGGTCTTGTCCTCCTGGGCTACAGGCTCCGCTCTGGTTGAAGTCTCCATGGTAGAAACCTTAAACACAAGAATTAAAAATGTTGCACAACGTACCTGAAATCAAGAGAATGATCACACAATGTTTTTAGTTTATTCCTTTTAGGGTGTTGGCTTTTCAAAGTGTGGACCGTTTGTGAACATGGTTCATCAGTAGGGATGAACTCCACCATCAAGCTGCTCCACAAACCGTGAGCAGAACAGGATCGGACCGGTTTCTCCCAACATTGTGTTACATTCTTATTTACAGGTGCTGGTCATAAAATTAGAACATGGTGGAAAAAGTTGATTTATTTCAGTAATTCCATTCAAAAAGTGAAACTTGTATATTATATTCATTCATTACACACAGACTGATATATTTCAAATGTTTATTTCTTTTAATGTTGATGATTATAACTGACAACTAATGAAAACCCCAAATTCAGGATCTCATAAAATTAGAAAATTACTTAAGACCAATAAAAAAAAGTATTTTTAGAAATATTGGCCAACTGAAAAGTATGAGCATGTACAGCATCAATACTTAGGTGGGGGTCATTTTGTCTGGATTACTGCAGCAACGTGTCATGGCGTGGAGTCATCAGTCTGTGGCTCTGCTGCTCAGGTGTTCTGATCGTGGCCTTCAGCTCTTCTGAATTGTTGTATCTGGTGTATCACATCTTCCTCTTCACAATAACCCCATGGATTTTCTATGAGGTTAAGGTCAGGTGAGTTTGCTGGCCAAATAAAAACATGGATACCATGGTCCTTAAACCAGGTACAGGTATCTTTGGCACTGTGTGCAGGTGTCAAGTCCTGCTGGAAAATTAAATCTGCATCTCCATAAAGTTGTTCAGCAGCAGGAAGCAGGAAGTTTATTAAAAGAAATAAACATTTGAAAAATATCAGTCTGTGTGTAATGAATGAATATAATATATAAGTTTCACTTTTTGAAAGGAATTACTGAAATAAAGGTTTGTGTTCCAGCTGCTGCTCTGGCTGCTTTACCTCAGGGGCTGCAGCCAGCGACGAGCACAACGAGTCCTCCATGGTCTCTGGCAGGATGGAGGCACTCTCTCTGGCCACTACCGCCACCAGGCCGCTGTTCTGGGAGAAAAGCACGGGCAGGTTGGCGCAGCAGCCTCCTCCACGGACACCATCGCCTGAACGCACACAAGTCAACAGTGACACATCAGTTGTCTTTTGTCGTCTTCTGAGGAATACGCAGAGGGACCATATATGGGCCGGTGTGTTAACACAGAAAATCATCCTCAAAGGTGATAGGTGCTCCAGACTATGGTGAGGGCTGAAGCTACAGCAGCTAGTGCCTGTCGATGGAAAGTTAGCTGAAATAGCTCCTGTCTACGGACAGCTAAGCTAGCTTGCTAAAAGAGTAAAATATGCCTGGAAGCAAAAGGTTTTTGAACAGTGACGTGTCGTACTGAAAACTAAAAGAGTAGGTGACGCAGGCGTCGCAATCACCAGCCAGTCAGGATGGGCGTACTGAGATAAATGTTTCTGAGGAATATGCGGGGGGGGTTCCCATCGTGAGACAGAGAAATAAATGCTATGAATGAGAACACCATCATTGACTAAATGAGCTGGATATAAAGCACAGGACTCACTCTCACCTGGTGAGTTGAAACTGATTTTCTCGTCTGGCAACGCTCCCCTGCTGGTGCCCGTTGAGCAGACGAACACCAGCTCCTCGTTGTACAGAAAGGCGGTGGAGCCAGGGGACCAGGGCAACACAAAGCGGGTAGCCTGCAGGGCCTCCTCGCTCTGAGGAATTGATACGGAGAAATACACGCCATCATCAAACCTTTCACATACAGCGCATTCTAGAGCTAACAACATTTTAACATCCATCTTTCCAAAATACAGATCAACAATGAAAATTAAAATATCCCCTGAAGGAATGCTTATTGCACTTCTTCTTTTATGCTAGAGTTTTAGACTGAGATAATCTTGAGAAATGATAAGAGTTGCATCTGTTTTGATTAAACCTTGAAAATAGCACCGAGTGATCTTGGGTGATACTAGAAGATGTCTCCAAAAAAAAAGGTTAAAATGCAAAAACAAGTGGACATTTATTCTGAAGCTGAAGATGTTTCACTTCCATCTGGGAGATTTATCAAATGAAAAATGTTACAATGCAACATTGAGTTGTGCTGAAGATGACTCTCGGCTACAACCACAACAAATGGACACAATATCAATAAAACTGACAGTTTTATAGCCATTATTGTGTTTTATAGGATCAGTTGGCTGTGGCAGCCGTCCTAAAATGGCTTGACTTAAACAATTAATCAGTTGCAGATGGACAAATATTTTAAATTATAATATTACTTTGATAGCTTCATTAAAATTCAGAGGTTCATGAGATATTTTGCTGACTGAGACAGAACTGACTCCAAATAGTGAATGGCAAATTTCTAAACAGTAATGATGTGTAATCTAACGATTTCTAACACTCTCAACAACCTGGCTCCATCTTATATTAGAGATCTTATTGTTCCATATTTTCCTAACAGAGCACTTCGCTCTCAGACTGCAGGTTTACTTGCGGTTCCTAGAGTTTCCAGAAGCAGAATGGGAGGCAGATCTTTCAGTTCTCAGGCTCCTCTCTGGTGGAACCAACTTCCAGTTTCTGTCTGTGAGACTGACACATTGTCCAGTTTGAAGACTGGGCTAAAGACTTTTTATTTTGATAAATCCTATAGTTAGGGTCAGCTTGGGTTTCCTGAGCTGTCCCTTAGTTATGCTGCTATAGGCTTAGACTGCTGGAGGACAAACTGACCACATTTCTTCACTCTGCTGCTGTCTTTACTTACTCTACCCATTTTAGATTTGTAATTATTTGTAACCTTAACCTTAATCCTTGTTGGGTTTCTTTCCTCCTTTAGTAAGTACATCTGCTCACACAGACTCATGTTCGTGCTGCTGTTCACCGTACTGTTTTTATACTTACTGTATTTTTAGTTCATATATTACTGTTTTTTTTTAATACATTTTATACTATTGTTGGATGTAACTGGGACCCTGTGTAAACAATTTAATTCCACCACATGTGGTGCGAATGACAAATAAAGAACCTTGAATCTGGACCTGTCGTTCTGTGTTCGTCTGTCTCTCCTTCCTGTCCTCTCAAACAGCCGGTCGAAGCAGACGGCCGCTCGTCCTGAGCCTGGTTCTGCTGGAGGTTTCTTCCTGTTAAAGGGAGTTTTTCCTTTCCACTGTCTCCTTTGTGCTTGCTCAGGATGAGAGACTGTGATGAAGTGAAGATTCAACACAATCTGCTGCTTCCATAGATAGAGAACTTTTACTAATTGGCTTTTTTAATGTATATGAATGTTTCTGTTCAGTGTTCTGAGATGACTTCTGTTGTAACTTGGTGCTATATAAATAAACTAAATTGAATTGCTTTATTACCGCCCAAAACATGCATTTTGGATGACTCTCAGCTACTCCCACACCAAATCTTTGCTTAATATTGATAAACCTGACTGGATTATACGCAGACACATGCAAAATCATCATCTTTGATTTTTGCTTTTGGGCAGTGGGAAATAGTAGTCATTCTTTGTGGAAACTGATTAGACCTAGTGATTCAGAAAACAAACAACAATTTAAAAAAAAACACCCACCAAAAAAATCCCAGAACTGTTTTTTCATTTACTTTTCTGTGAGGGGAGACACAAATTAAATTCCTAAATTATTTCCTCTTTTTTTTATCTGTTGTGGCAGAGATGATGAAATCTTTCCCTCAGTCGGACAGATAAACAGAGAAATGTCTAAAGGCGTAAAATAAATGAAGCCATCCTCATTATGGATCCAGTAAACGAGACTGTGGATCTAACAAGGTTGAGTCAGGTCCTCTGGACAGATTCTTCTTGTTGAAACGTTTCGTCTCTCATCCAAGAGACTTCCTCAGTCTGAGGTGCTGTATTCAGCTCAGTCTCTTAAATAGCACCTTCTCAGAGTGGATCAACCAGTTTTCTGCTGACAACCAAAACCAGCTGATCACATGCTCAAGAAGGACCATCAGCCTAACAATGGATCATTAGCACACTGATGGCTGTTTACTGTTCACAGAGGGCTGAGTGATACCAGCAATAACAGCATTGTTAGAGGGGGACAGTTGAACACGGAGGCTCCGCCCCTGTTTAATGATGGACGGTTTTCTTTTCACAAAGATGACCTCCTTTACTCCTCTCTCTTTGTCTTCTGAAGAATCTGTCCAGAAGACCTGACTCATCCTTGTTAGATTTATCTACCCAGATTACTGAACATGCATCAGGAGAGATTGTGGATCATTACTCAAACCAAAATGGGTTAGAAGTCTGAGGAGGACTGACCTGAAATAGACAGCTGTACTTTGTCACCTCGACAGTAAACTGCTCAAAGATGGTGGCTCCCCTGTCCTGCAGGGTGATCAGGCAAAAGTAGGCCAGACAGGGAGTGTCCGACTGGTGCCAGGCTGCAGCCAAAATGACCAGGCCGGCTCTGAAAACACAGCGATTCATGATAAGGAAGAGGATGTTATAATGAAAAATAGCCAAAAAAACTAATGGGGTCAAAAGTTTTGTCACTTTTAAAGTTAAATACAGACGCACAACCTTTTCTAATCAGTTTTACTTGCTGCAGAATCAGCAGTGTTAAAAACCACCTCCTTCTTTAATGATGGTTAATAAATTATTGAGTGGATATTTTTCCACATATGCTTTTTGCAATATAACGGCTTTCTTACATTTTGTGCCATTTTAACCTTTTATACTTCAAATATTCAGTTCAGTGAGGAAATGGGTGTTTTGAATTTGGGCTTTTGTAAATTTAATGCTATTAAAATATTCAACTCCAACTTCTACCGCTCATCCATACGTCCAGGAGAGAAACCCAGACATCCCTCTCCCCAGCTTGTCCTGGGGGACCCCGAGGCCTTCCCAGACACAACCCCTCCAGCAATTTCTTGGTCTGTCCTTTTCAAGTAAACCTTTTCTTCTCACTCATGACCAAGACACAGAAACTTAAAACTCATCTCAGCTGCTACACACTTGGATGTGAACCGCCCAAGTGCACGCTGAAGGTCTTGGCACGAAAACACCAACAGAACCACATCATCAGCATAAAGCAGAGAGGAGACCCTACAGATCCCAAACCAGACACCTTCTCTCCACGACTGCAGCTTGAGATCCTGTCCATGAACACCACAAGCAGAATTGGAGAAAAGGGACAGCACTGGCAAAGTTCAGCTCGCACCAAGAACAAGCTCGACACAGCTCCTGCTATGGTTATACAAAGACCGGTGGGAAGTGATTTTGCAACCTACTCACCTACTCACGTGTCCCACGCCACCTACACTGACCAACGATTTTATATATATATAT
>NC_056513.1:42706210-42708772 GCF_014905685.2 Nematolebias whitei
ATATATATAACCCACATTAAACATTGGGTTACTAAGCCCATATCTATAATTTAGGTTGTAATACTGGGAGGGTCCAGCAGAGGGCGCTCAGTTTTTGCCGAGTTGAATTTAACCAACGTGGTTTGGTCATTCTTCCTTATACTCTGAGGCATGCTATTTACATGTGCACTGACCGACCAAACTGTGGGCCTTACAACCTGTCTATGAGTGACAGCAGAGACCACTCATTGAGAAATATCTGTAAATCCCAGTGAGAGATCGAGGTGACGCTTGTTGGATAATATCAGTGGAAATCCCGATTGGTTTTATAGTGACTCTGGATTCTTTGATCATGATACAGATAAGAATCCATACACAACACTGCCCAGGGTAGCAACATTGCTCAAGAACTGAACTTGTTTATTTTTTTCATAAAAAAAGAGCTCTCTTTAATTTTTGCTTGTATTTTATTTTTCTACATTTGTAAATAGGTTGTTTTTTTTATTGTTGTGGGAAGCAATAAAATAATCAGTTCAGTATTCAGTTGGTCTGACATCATCATTCTCCTGGTGGATATATATATATATATATATTAGTGCTTTAACAGACTACTCGAGTAGTATACACATCGATTCCTAGGACACCAACCGAGGTTTTTAATTTCACGTCGAGTATTCGTGGTGATGTCATTACGCTGCCGTTACGTCATCGCGTCACGTGATCCGCACCGGGCGCGGGCTACAAAATGGATTCCTCCAAGCAGACGGATGGAGCGGAGCAGGCCCAGTCTTGATAAACAGGTAGAAATGTATCAATAGTCTGAAAATATTTCACTAAAGATGAATCTTCCGGTTCAACTACCGTAAGGAAACAGAAAATGAATCAACTTCCTGACTGTTTGGAGCTCGTTGTGAACCGGTGTTGCACCATATTCTGTGACCACCGTATATTGTGACCGTAGGGGGCGGTGTTACATGCACTGTTGCAGGTCACAGAATATGGTGCAACACCGGGTCCAGTGACCGAACCAGAACCAGCTTCCTCTGACCTTGTTTCACAGACAAAAAGCAAAAAATATTAATCTCTAAACCTATAAAAAATCTATAAACATATTAATCTCTAAAACTAAAACTAATGCACACCACAGCTGGTGGTGGTGCGGGGTGGTCGACCCCCCACTGGTTTTAGTTTTGTTTTTGACGTGCCACGTTTCTTCACTTTTGCAGTTTAATAATAAAAACTAATAGTTTAGTTTTTCCTGTGACTTATTTGCAGTATGATAAATGGTAGGAGCATAAAATACACTCCCAATGTTTTGTTGATCTTTTTTTTTGTAAATAATGACCTTTTTTGCGGTTTTATTTATTTTATTTATTTTTTTTTTGTATCTTTAGATCCTATGATGTCATCAAGTATTCGAGTTCTACTGGAGTTTTTATATATATATATATATATATATATATATTTATATACACACATATATATATATATATTTATTTATATATGAATACTAAAATAAATATAACGTTCCTACTTCATGGTTTTTCACCCATCACAACAGTGTCTGGAACGTAACTGAGGGACTACTGTATACCGTCTGAGCACCATCAAACTGGTTGACCCACTATGTGAAGGAGCTACAGTGGGGAGAACAAGTATTTGATAGACTGTTGATTTTTCATGTTTTCCCACTTGCAAAGCTTGTAGATGACTGTATTTTTTATCATAGGTACTCTTCAACTGTGAGTGATGGAATCTAAAACAAAAATCCAGAAAAATACAATGTATGATTTTTAAATAATTAATTTCCATTTTATTGTGTGAAATAAGTATTTTATACACCAGAAAAATGAAACTTAATATTTGGTACAGAAACCTTTGTTTGCAATTACAGAGATCAGACGTTTCCTGTAGTTCTTGACCAGGTTTGCACACACTGCAGCCGGGATTTTGGCCCACTCCTCCATACAGATCTCCTCCAGAGCCTTCAGGTTTCGGGGCTGTCGCTGGGCCACACGGACTTTAAGCTCCCTCCAAAGATTTTCTATGGGATTCAGGTCTGGAGACTGGCTAGGCCACTCCAGGACCTTAAGATGTTTCCTACGGAGCCACTCTTTAGTTGCCCTGGCTGTGTGTTTTGGGTCGTTATCATGCTGGAAGACCCAGCCACGACCCATCTTCAGTGCTCTTACTGAGGGAAGGAGGTTGTTGGCCAAAATCTCACGATACATGGCCCCATCCATCCTTCCCACAATATGGTGCAGTCGTCCTGTCCCCTTTGCAGAAAAGCATCCCCAAAGAATGATGTTTCCACCGCCATGCTTCACGGTTGGGATGGTGTTCTTGGGGTTGTACTCTTCATTCTTCTTCCTCCAAACATGACGAGTGGAGTTTAAACCAAAAAGTTCTATTTTTGTCTCATCAGACCACATGACCTTCTCCCATTCCTCCTCTGGATCATTCAGATGGTCATTTGCAAACTTCAGACGGGCTTTGACATGCGTTGGCTTGAGGAAGGGCACCTTGCGTGCACTGCAGGATTTTAATCCTTGACGGCGTAGAGTGTTACTGATTGTTTTCTTT
>NC_056513.1:42708872-42714581 GCF_014905685.2 Nematolebias whitei
CACAACGTCTTTTAAACCGTTTAAAACAACTCGTTCGAACTTTTTCCAGAACCGAGCCGGACCACAACCGGACCTCCGTCCGTTTGGGCCAGTTTAAACAGAAAACAGCGTTTCCACAGCTCATCAGCTTAGCTACACATAACAGACGTACAATTTCAGCTTTCACAAGACATATGACACTATTTCAGCTTCCTGTGAGCTTCCTGAGCTTCACAGACCAACACGCTTAAAACATGCAGCGTTTTGACTTCAAGCGGTGCAGCAGCTTAAGCTGCGTTTCTTCACAGCTGATAAACTGTTACTTTTCATGCCAACACGTAAAATTCAATTTTTACACGAATATACAGTCATTTATGAGCACGTTACGGGCCACCAAATGTAGTATGTCATATGCTGGATATATTCATACTTTTTCACGAGTTCCTCATCTTTCTGACTGTGTAAATGTCGTGCATTGAATTTAACAGAAATGCGAACGAGAGACGTTATTATCTTTGACCCATCAAATGAATGCGGTCATTTATTTTCAGAATCAAAGTTTAACATCAAACATTTACATTAATTTGGCAAAATACGAAAATAATAACAAACAAGTTTCACAGATAATGGACTTCAATCACACGGCGGTGATTGAGGACTTTGCTTCAGATATCTCTAAGATATCTGTACTGATTTTATGAGAAAGGAGAGTTTAAGATGAAATGGAGATTTATCTTACAGAGAGATTTGTGAGGGAATTAATCTGTTTGACCAGAAACGTGCACGCTCCTTCAGATCTCAGCTTGCGACGGTACGCTTGGTCGAAGTAGAACCGTTACCTGGTTGATGATATATCAGCGTCGGTATAGGATCCTTCCTTGACTCTTTCAGCGTCTCCGTTGAGAGCAGCTGAAATCCTTCGAGAGTCGTGCGAGGTTATTCAAACAGAAGTTATAATCCCAAAACGTCTCTGGATCATCCTGAATGCGTTTGCATCCAAGAACTCTGAACTCCTTTCATCTCCTTAGCACTCTCTATCAGACTTCCTCCATCAGACTCTTCAGCACTCTGTGTGGAACTCTCAGTGCTCTGCAGCATCAGCACTCTTTAGAACCGGGAAGTTGCCGCATTTTAAATGAGTTGACTTCCGGGTCAATTTAGAGCTTTCTGATTCGTGGATGGACCAGAATAGAGGTGTGTTTTGTGACGTAAGATGTTATCAAAAGTCAAGGGCAGAGAATGAGATTGCTTAAAAGACAGAAAAGATTATTGGAGAAACACCAGACTTCGTGGAGTCAAACTCCTATTATCTTCTGAAAAAGTTTAAACATGACATTTCTTCTCAGTAAACATTTTAGTTGACCGAGACTCGACCTTTAACATACTTACAAAACTTGCTCATTGAAGACAGAAAATCAAGAAATGCATATTAACCTGATTTCTTCTTTGAATGAGGAATAAAAATCATTACTTACTGTTTATGTAAAATAAAAATGAGTAGTTCTCTTCAACCTGTAAACATTGAGTGAACTAACACAATTTGATTATCAAACATTTGTACAATAGTAATGATCATAGAGAATTGTCTTTTCTACTTGATTGATTCAAGAAAGAAAGTCACCAGATGGCTCAAACTGTATTTCTGGATGCAGATCAATGAAATAACAGTCTCTGTCCATCCGGTCAGTTTTGACATAGGCCTAGTTCACTACAGTGTAGTGACACGAAGTTTCCTTCTTGGATATGAACCAGCTCTCATTCCTTCAGTAATGAACACACACTACATGACCAAAAGTATTTGCTCACCCATCCAAATGATCAGAATCAGGTGTTCCGATCACTTCCATGGCCACAGGTGTATAAAATGAAGCACCTCAGCATGCAGACTGTTTTTACAAAGATTTGTGAAAGAATGCGTCGCTCTTAGGAGCTCAGTGAATTCCAGCGTGGAACTGATAGGATGACACCTCTGCAACAAATCCAGTGGTGAAATTTCCTCGCTCCTAAATATTCAACTGTCAGCTGTATTATAAGAAAATGGAAGTGTTTGGGAATGACAGCAACTCAGCCACAAAGTGGTAGGCCACGTAAACTGACGGAGCGGGGTGATGCTGAAGTGCTAAAGTGCCCTGAGACAGCTTTGTGGTGGTTTGGCGCTATATAAATAAACTGAATTGAAAAACTGAATTGAATTGAAGTGCATAGTGCGAAGAGGTCACCAACTTTCTGCAGAGTCGATCACTACAGGCCTCCAAACGTCATGTGGCCTTCAGATTAGATCAAGAACATTACGCAGAGAGCTTCATGGAATGGGTTTCCATGGTCGAGCAGCTGCATCCAAGCCATACATCACCAAGTGCAATGCAAAGTGTCGGATGCAGTGGTGTAAGACACGCCGCCACTGGACTCCAGAGCAGTGGAGGCGCGTTCTCTGGAGTGAAGAATCATGCTTCTCCATATGGCAACCTGATGGACGAGTCTGGGTTTGGTGGTTGCCAGGAGAACGGTACTTGTCTGACTGCATTGTGCCAAGTGTAAAGTTTGGTGGAGGGGGGATTAAGGTGTGGAGTTGCTTTTCAGGAGCTGGGCTTGACCCTTAGTTCCAGTGAAAGGAACTCTGACTGCTTCAGCATACCAAGACATTTTGGACAATTCCATGCTCCCAACTTTGTGAGAACAGTTTGGAGCTGCCCCTTCCTCTTCCAACATGACTGTGCACCAGTGCACAAAGCAAGGTCCATAAAGACATGGATGCAGAGTCTGGTGTGGATGAACTTGACTGGCCTGCACAGAGTCCTGACCTCAACCTGACACAACACCTTTGGGATGAATTAGAGCGGAGACTGAGAGCCAGGCCTTCTCATCCAACATCAGTATGTGACCTCACAAATGTGCTTCTGGAAGAATGGTCAAAAATCCCCATCAACACACTCCTAAACCTGTGGACAGCATTCCCAGAAGAGCTGAAGATGTTCTAGCTGCAAAGAGTGGACCAACGTCATATTGAAGCCTATGGATGAGGAATGGGATGTCACTTAAGCTCATATATGAGTGAAGGTAGGTGAGTGAATACTTTTGGAAATATAGTGTATCACCTACACCAGCATCTCTTCAAGTGAAACATGTTTCAGCTGCTCCCATCCACCTCTAGGGGTTTCATACAACAGCAGCACACTTGTCACCAGTAAACATGCTGTGTGTGTAATGGTGTTTTTACTGACCCAAATGGAATCCACGATGCTCTCGGTCAAAGCTTTGCGGGTATCCCAGCTGAAGATCTGGTGCTCCGAGTTGTCCTCCACCTCCCATTTACTCAAGCTGGAGGTGGTCAGTGTGTACAGGCCACTGGTTCCCGCCACCCACAGAACACTGTGCAGCTGAGGACACAGGATGAGACTGTCATTAAGAGGTGGTCCTCTGCTTATTAAAAACCAGTTCTTTGCACTGGTCTCACCAAGGTCTGAGGTACAAGGAAGGTAGGAAGTATATATTGTACATCCTGATACATGCTCAATAATCCAGGTAGAAAAATGCAAAAAAGTTCAATCTGGTCCTCTGGACATTCAAAAAACAAGAAAACAAAAAACAAGAAAACAAAACAAAAAAAAACAAAGCAAAAAAAATGCAGAAACGTTTCGTCTCTCATCCGAGAGACTTCCTCAGTCTGAGGTGCTGTATTCAGCTGAATACAGCACCTTTAGCAATGACCTTTTGTGTCTTGTCCTCCTTGTGCAAGGTGTCAATGGTTGTCTTTTGGACAACTGTCAAGTCAGCAGTCTTCCCCATGATTGTGTAGCCTACAGAACTACAAACCGGATTCCAAAAAAGTTGGGACACTAAACAAATTGTGAATAAAAACTGAATGCAATGATGTGGAGGTGCCAACATCTAATATTTTATTCAGAATAGAACACAAATCACAGATCAAAAGTTTAAACTGAGAGAATGAATCATTTTAAGGGAAAAATATGTTGTTTCCAAATTTCATGGCTTCAACAAATCCCAAAAAAGTTGGGACAAGTCCATTTTTACCACTGTGTGGCATCCCCCCTTCTTCTTACAACATTCAACAGACGTCTGGGGACAGAGGAGACCAGTTTCTCAAGTTTAGAAATAGGAATGCTCTCCCATTCATGTCTAATACAGGCCTCATTTAATTTAACCCAACATGTAAATGCTCCCACCCAACAACACGGTCACACTCTGGATCTCATTTTAACACGTGATGTCTCTGTTTGTAATTTGGTAATCGGTGACAACGTTCTCTCAGACCACATGCCTATCTTGATTGATATCATCCCGCCTTGTCCTACTGCTAAGTCATGTGATTCTGCACGTACTTCACACGCCATTAACCGTTTCACTGCTGCACGTTTTACTGAAACTTTTAGCTCTGAGAGGATCGATCAGCTCTCAGTGTCTCTCTCCACCGAGGAGCTAACCTCTCAGCTTAACTCTGTTTGCTTAAATATTCTGGACCGTGTTGCTCCCGTTAAAACCAGGAAAACAAAACTTTTATCAGAACCATGGTTTAATGACGTCACTCAAGCCGTTAGACAGCAGTGTAGGAGAGCAGAACGCAGATGGAGGAAAGACAGGCTGCAGGTTTCTTCTCAAATCCTAAAGGAGAGTTGGCGTCATTATCAGAAGGCAGTTAAAGCCGCCAAATCGAAGTTCTTTTCTGCAATAATTGCCTCAAACTCCCACAACCCCCGAGCCCTTTTTTCCACCCTGAACTCAGTTCTACACCTCAATGAACCTTCACCTCTAGAAGCCTCAACTGAGCTGTGTGAAAACTTCCTCCATTTCTTTTCTGAAAAAGTTGCAAACACCCGGGCACTCATTTCTCCACCTGCTCATGATCCGTCCATCCCATCTCATTGTGTTGCTGTTCTTGACCACTTCGAGCCCATCTCTCTGTCTTCCCTGGAGCAGGTCATGTGCAGCATGAAGCCATCTGGCTCCCCTTTTGACGTTGTCCCCCCTCGACTCCTTAAGGAGCTTCTTCCTGTTCTGGGCCCTCCTGTTCTTGGCATTGTGAACAGCAGCTTAGCCTCAGGTGTGGTACCAATAACTTTTAAACATGCTGCTGTCCAACCTCTCCTGAAAAAACCTAGCCTTGACCCCTCAGTCATGTCCAACTTCCGGCCTGTCTCCAGACTCCCATTTGTCGCTAAACTGCTGGAAAAAATAGTGGAGTCCCAGCTGAAATGCTTTCTAGAGGATAATGCCATCTTAGAGCTATTCCAGTCTGGCTTTAAACCTCTCCACAGCACTGAAACTGCTCTACTCAAGGTTTTTAACGACATTCTCCTATTCACAGACGCTGGTGATTCTGTGCTCCTTCTCTAATGCCCCTTTTCCATTAGTACCGGTACGGGCCGGTACAGCCCGGCTCTACTCTACTCGGTACGGTACAGGTTGTGTTTCCATTATGCTTTCAGTACCGGTTCCAGTGGGCGGGGTTCAAATTGACGTCACGGCCTCTCACCAGCTGGTGGCGCTGAGACGCAGAAACTGTTTTCAGTACAGGTTGAGAATTTATGTTATTTTGAAGTTGTGTGTATGTATGTATGCATGTATGTGTGTATGCATGTATACATGTGTATAAATATATATATATATATATATATACACATATATATATATATATATATTTATACACACACACACAAATATATATGTACACACATATGTGTATATATTTATGTGTATATATATATATATATA
>NC_056513.1:42714681-42756399 GCF_014905685.2 Nematolebias whitei
ACACACACACACATATATATATATATATATCATATGTATATACACACAATTATGTATATATATATACACATATGTATTTATATACATATATATGTATTTATGTATATTCATATATATTTATATACATATATATGTATTTATATATATTCATATATATTTATATACATATATATGTATTTATATATATTCATATATATTTATATACATATATATGTATTTATATATATTCATATATATTTATATACATATATATATGTATTTATATATATTCATACATATTTATATACATATATATTCGTATATATTTATATACATATATACATATATATGTATTTATATATATACATATATATTTATCTATATTTATTTATAGATATAAATATATATATGTATATAAATTACATATATATGTATTTTTATATATACATATATATTTATCTATATTTATTTATAGATATAAATATATATATATATGTATATAAATTAAAACTCTGATGAACCAGATTCTACAAAAACATTACATTCAAATTTTTATAGGTTTTCATCATCATTTGATGTATTTGCACTCATTGTGTCTACTTTTAATGTTCATTTTAGATGTGTGGTTTCCTTTCTTGTTCACATATATACATTTTATTTTTAGCTTTGCTTTAAAGTTCTTGTTTTGTGATTTGTACATTCGTGAGTTAAAATAAAGTTGAACTGAAGGTCGTCTCTTTTCTTTAAACATGTTTGAGGGAAATATTCCTGAGATCCAATAGTTTTGTGTCTTTTTATGATTTTCAGCTGAGTTAACAGTCATTAAAGTGAAAACAGGATTTCATGATGAAGCTGGCACCGTCTTTTTTTTTTTTTTTTTAATCTTCAACGCTCTGCTGGTCTCGCACGACACTGCCCGCAGTCACACGATCCTCTCCTCCGGAGAGGAGGAAGCTGGGAGGCTCATCCTCCCAGCTCCAGCTCAGCTGGTGACTCCAGAGGCTGTTCCAAGACTCCAGCCGCGCGTAATCATGAAGGTCCGACCCGCGCAGACAGGCGGACAGAGACGGGTCTGCGACGAACGGTGGAAGCGATTTTAAAAAACATTTTACGTGTAAAAAAAAAAAAAAATTCATTTTTAAATCGCTTCAGCATTTTTTAAAAACATTTTTTGTATAAAAACAAAATGTTATTTTATTTAAAAATCGCTTCCAGCGTCCGTCCCAGACTGTCCAGTACGCCTGACTGCCGGGCGGGATCGGGATTCAGCCTTCATGATTACGCGCGGCCGGGGTCTCACAACGGCCTTCTGCGAGTCCCCATCTCCAGCTTCGCAGTGACCTGCGGAGCTCTGAGCACACAAGGCTGGTATCCAGAACCCGAGCCTCCGAGTCGGCACATCGAAGGTTCTTCCGCGGTGACCAGCTGAACTTGGAGCCGTGGAGATGACGCCCTGCCCGGCCTGGCGCTCCAGGCTCCGGAGGGAGGATCGGGGTACACCAGCAGAGCTCCATCCAGCTTGCTCTGAATTATGTTGTCGGCCACCAAGCACAAAAAATGCCAGCACATCAACATTAGACCAAGATGTTGTCAGTATTGTTTTTAAAATCTTTAAAATAAGTCCAGCCGCTGCTCCAGTCCGAGAAATTGCAAATGGCGGATTATTGTTTTGAAACGTTTCTGAAGGATCCAGTGACTCCGCCCCCGACTCCGCCCCCGACCAACCAGTGACCGACAGTGTACTGACGTCACGTTTTTGTACCTCTTCGTACCGGTTAGAACCACAGAGCCAAGGGTACTGAAAATAGTAACAGGTGCTAAGTACCCGTACTAATGGAAAAGCCTCAGAACCGGGCCAAGTAGGGTCGAGTCGGCCCGTACCGGTACTAATGGAAAAGGGGCATTACTGGACCTCACATCTGCCTTTGATACAATTGACCACGAGATCCTCATTGCGAGGTTAGAGCAGTGGGTGGGCATCAATGGGTCAGCCCTCGAATGGTTTAGATCTTAACTCGCTGACAGGTCCTTTTGTGTCTCCATCAAAGATTTTAGTTCAGCCTCGGCAGCGCTTAAATGGGGGGTACCGCAAGGGTCCATCCTTGGTCCTCTTTTATTTTCTTTATACCTGCTGCCACTAGGTGCTATTTTCAGGAAACATAACATACCTTTTCATTTCTACGCCGACGACTGCCAAATCTACTTCCCCCTCAGACTCAACGGTACTCACTCTATTCAACCGTTACTGGACTGCCTGGCTGATATCAGAGATTGGATGGCTTTAAATTTCTTGAGTTTCAACGAGAAGAAATCTGAAGTTATGCTCTTTCCTCCCAATGACACAATCACCAACCACTGCATCGACCTATCCGTTCTGTCACCGTTAGTGAAACAAAGAGTCACTAATCTAGGAGTGATACTTGACCCTTCTCTGAAACTCAACCATCATGTAAATATGATTGTTAAATCCTGCTTTTTCCAGCTGAGGCGACTGTCTAAGCTGAAGCCTTTTTGTCCAAAAATAACCTGGAGACAGTAATTCATGCATTCATTACATCCAGGCTCGACTATTGCAACTCACTCCTTTTTGGTATCAGTCAGACCTCCATAGCTAGACTCCAACTGGTCCAAAATGCAGCAGCCCGGTTTTTGACCAGCACAAGCAAAATAGAGCACATTACACCTGTTTTGGCCTCCCTACACTGGCTTCCGGTTCACCTTCGAATCAAATTCAAAATACTCTTGTATGTCTATAAATCACTAAACAGCTCTGGCCCCTCCTATCTTACTGATCTGCTCCAGCCGTATGTCCCACCACGTTCTCTCAGATCAGCAGACCAGTTGCTCCTAACAGTCCCAGGAACCCGTCTCAAGCGCAGAGGTGACAGGGCCTTCTCTGTAGCAGGACCAAGACTTTGGAATGAGTTACCTCTGCTCGTTAGACAGGCCCCCTCCCTCACAGTTTTTAAATCTCGCTTAAAAACACACTTCTATTCCCTGGCTTTCTGCACTGTGTGATCTGTGCTGAGTCTGTGTGCATCACACTGTGTTGGTCATGTTGCGGTTGTTGTTGTTATCCATTATTGTCTTTGTTGGTTTCTACTTTTTGGTGTCCTGTTATGTAATCTGTTGCTATGTGCTTGTTCTGTTTGTCCATGTACAGCACTTTGGTGTGCTTTGTCACTGTTTAAAGTGCTTTATAAATAAATTGGTATTGGTAATACAGGCCTCTAACTGTTCAATCGTCTTGGGCCTTCTTTGTCGCACCTTCCTCTTTATGATGCGCCAAATGTTCTCTATAGGTGAAAGACCTGGACTGCAGGCTGGCCATTTCAGTACCCGGATCCTTCTCCTACGTAGCCATGATGTTGTGATTGCTGCAGAGTGTGGTCTGGCATTATCGTGTTGAAAAATGCAGGGTCTTCCCTGAAAGAGATGACGTCTAGATGGGAGCATATGTTGTTCTAGAACCTGAACATAGTTCTCTGCATTAATGGTGCCTTTCCAGACATGCAAGCTGCCCATGCCACAAGCGCTCATGCAACCCCATACCATCAGTGATGCAGGCTTCTGAACGGAGCGTTGATAACAACTTGGGCTATCCTTGTCCTCTCTGGTCCGGATGACATGGCGTCCCAGTGTTCCATAAAGAACTTCAAATCGTGACTCATCAGACACAGAACAGTCTTCCATTTTGCCACACTCCATTTTAAATGACCCCTGGACCAGTGCAAACGTCTGAGCTTGTGGAGCTTGCTTAGAAATGGCTTCCTCTTTGCACTGTAGAGTTTCAGCTGGCAACGGCGGATGGCACGGTGGATTGTGTTCACTGACAATGCTTTCTGGAAGTATTCCTGAGCCCATTCTGTTATTTCCTTGACAGTGGCATTCCTGTTTGAGGTGCAGTGACGTTTAAGGGCCCGGAGATCACGAGCATCCAGTAGAGTTTTACGGCCTTGACCCTTACGCACAGTGATTGTTCCAGATTCTCTGAATCTTTTGATGATATGCACGGTTGATGATAACTTAAAACTCTGCTATTTTACGCTGGGTAATGCCATTCTGGTATTGCTGCACTATCTTTCTGCGCAACAATGATGGAATTGGTGATCCTCTTACCATCTTGGCTTCTGAGAGACACTGACACTCTGAGAAGCTCTTTTTATACCCAATCATGTTGTCAATTGACCTAATTAGTGTTAATTGGTCTTCCAGCTGTTGTTAAATGCTCAATTTCCTTTTTCCAGCCACTTATTGCTACTTGTCTCAACTTTTTTTGGGAT
Source organism: Nematolebias whitei (assembly GCF_014905685.2). NCBI lineage: Eukaryota > Metazoa > Chordata > Actinopteri > Cyprinodontiformes > Rivulidae > Nematolebias > Nematolebias whitei. Next base: position 42,718,944 of record NC_056513.1, read on the forward strand.
TTGTTGACACTGTGAAATTTTGAATCAACATATTTTTCCTTTAAAATGTTACATTTACTCAGATTAAACTTTTGAGCGGTCATCTATGTTATATTACGAATAAAATATTGACATTTGCCATCTCCACATCATTGCATTCAGTTTTTATTCACAATTTGTTTAGTGTCCCAACTTTTTTGGAATCCGGTTTGTAGACTGAGAAACTGTTTAAAGGCCTTTGCAAGTGTTTTGAGTTAATCAGCTGATCAGAGTGTGGCACCAGGTCTCTTCAATATTGAACATTTTCACAATATTCTAATTTTCTGAGATACTGAATTTGGAGTTTTCATTAGTTGTCAGTTATAATTATCAACATTAAAATAAATAAACATTTGAAATATATCAGTCTGTGTGTAATGAATGAATATAATATACAAGTTTCACTTTTTGAATGGAATTACTGAAGAGGACAGAGTGAGATGGAGTGGGATGACTCACTGTGGAGACCATGAAGAGGGAAAAGCTGAAAGAAGAAGAAGAGGAGTACCAACTGAAAAGGAAAGATTGAGTTTGTTCAAATTACAGCCTGTTTGTTACGATCATCCATCTCTCCCTCCATTCATTCTGGAGCTTGCTCCACTACCACATCTTGAGGTGTTCAGCTGTGTATCTCCAGTGGTTCAAAGTAGAGTGAATGATTTGAGCTGGAGCAAATTTTGCACACTACTGTAAAACACAACAAAACCTAGAAAAAAATGGCTAAATAATAATACTACCGGTAACAATAATCATTCTTCTGACAACTTTGAATTAATTGTTTGGGTTCACTGCTTCGATCCTTCCTGGTTATCACAAAAGTGCAAAGTCCTCAGCAGGGGTGGTTTTGTGAATAAAATGTCACCCCCGAAACTAAATTAAATCCAGGAGGAAAAAATAAACAATCGAAAAAAACAAAACAAGCAAAGCCTTAAAATGAACCCTAAACCCAACAGTCCACACACAACTCACCGTGTCGTTGGCTGGCGTGGAAAGGATCCCAAACAGGCTGGAGACACGCCGGCCGATGCCAGACAGCATCCCCTGACCCTGCTGCAGGGCTCGACACTGCAGCTTTCCTGCAGAATCTGCACACACTCTCAGCAGCTGATTCTTGACAGATGACAAGACAAAGCTGTCGCCCTGAAAGAGAAAAGACAAAAAGAGAAAGGAACATCAGAAGACAACAGGAGCGAGAATGAGCATCCAAAGCAGGAAATTTGAAATACTTTTTGTTCCTGATCATTTGTGATTATTCACAATAAGAGTTATAAACTTGTGCATTTACTAGTAATTAAGTTGCTGTTATCTCTAACAGCATGACAATGAATGATGCCTTCTTAAGATCTACCTACTCTGACAGCAACTACAAAGTTACAGAGGTCGCCAAGGTCCACGTCTGACTCTGTGTAGTTGCCCTCATGAGCCAGGCTCGGCCAGAAGCGAGCCGCTCCCTCTGCAGCCACCACCAGTACAGAGACGGACTGAACAGCAGCCATCTCCAGTGGAACGGACGACGTCATAGCGATGAGATCAGCTGTGTAGTTATAGTCACTGCTGGGCAGCTGAAGCTCCTTACACACAGAGAGCTGCACGGACACAAAGACTTGTAGTAAAAACATGTTTTACTCACATTTGAGAAGCTGCAACCAGCTTCATATACATGTTTATGCTGGCTCGTACTTTATACCTTAGCTACAGCAGTCTGGCAGATCTTCCAGATGATGAGTCTCTCTCCACAAACCATCCAGGCCCAGCCGCTCTCGTCCACCTTCACTGAGATCTGGTCATCATCTACACATACACAAACACCTGCTCAGTGACAGCACAAGTCAAGAGTTTGCTCGCTGTGGCGACCCCTGAAGAAGGGAGCAGCTAGGCCTGTCACAATAACAAATTTTGTTGGCCGATTAATTGTCTCTGAAATTATTGTGATAAACGATAATATCGTTTGAAATTTGACAATAATTAGTCATTACTGTCAAATTTAAGAAGAAATGTTGGTTAATTTTTGTGTGTAGTACCTTTTTTTGACCACCGGATGCCAGTGTAAGACTGTTGGAACTGAAGGATGGATAGTGAGGGAGCGAGCAGCGTGTCTCTTTAAGAAATTTCAGTTTCGATGTGATCATCCCAAAAAGATGGAAGCATGGCAATACGTTTGGTGTGTCTGAGCTTGTTTGTTTGTAGTAATTTTAATAGTTTTTATTTCCTCTCTCTTTACTGTTTTAGTGTTTTTAAAAAAACTTTAAAACCTTTTCTTCTTTAAAAACTTAATAGAATTCACCCAAGTTATTTTTCACTGAAAGGCCTTGCCAGACTGGGCCCTGTTTTGTTCACCCTGGTCCACCGCCTGGGATTATTCTAGCTGCTTGAGGCCTACTCCATGCACCCTGCTCCACAGCTCGAGGATTACTCCATCCACTCTGGTTAGCAGCTTGAAGCCTACCAAAATCATCTGCTGTGTTCCACAGCCTGAAGACTACTTCATCCACCTTGTTTTACAATCCAAGGCCTATTCTACCAAGCTGTTCTGCAGCTCACGGCATCCACTCTGCGCTGCAGCATATTTCTGGTACTCTGTTTTGCTTTCACCTGAGGACTATTGTTACCTTATCGTGCACCATCCAGCTCCTGCTTAAATAAAGGACACATACATACAAACATAGAAGGATGTGGGGGAGGCCCCTTGACGTGACATGGGCTGTCTCTCCTTCCTGTTTTTCGATTCTCAAAATGGCGGACGCTCGGTGCGGTCTGAGCTCTGTAGCAAAGCATTTTTCAAACAAAGCTTTTAATAAATGAATATAAATCTGTAAACAGGTTCTCAGCTTCTTTTTTTCCTGAGAAAAACAACTTTTTAGACGAAGGCACAGGTTTCAACCGTGAATGTTGGAGCTTCGACAAGAAGGAGGTCCCCCCCCCGCCGAGGTCAGCCCGTTAGCTTAGCTCGTAGCTTAGCTTCATTTAGAAGAGAGGCAAAAAAACGATAAAGCCGATAAATGAAAACGAGGTCGATAATTTTCATTTATCATGCGACTGATAGTTTATCGCGACAGGCCTAAAAGCAGCTGAAAGAATCAAACGAGAGTCGAGGAGCTGCTCTCACCTTCAGCCACGGTCAGCGCCTCCATCACTTTGACCGGCAGAGACGACCCAAACGTCTGGACATCATAGTTGATGGTTTCTGCAGCTGTGTGGCTCTGAAGTCTGCTCGGTGTTGACCTAGTGAAAACAGATCACAGACTGAGTGGGCACATTTTTAGGACTTTGAATCAACGCTGGTGATTTGTAACGTGCTGCCTTCATCACCGGTAGAAACACGTTTATGCTTCATAAAGGATTTAATGCATGAATGATTTATTTATCACTGTTTTCATAAACAATGTTGTGAAAACATATTGGCACCCGTACACATTTCTTCAGATTGAGCTTTTTGATTTTACCACAATCAAATGTTTCAGATCAGCAAAGGTATTTTAACATGAGAACGAAAACCTGAGTAAACACCAACTGTCCAAATGATGCTTTTATTTATTAGTGTGTGTGTGTGTGGGGGGGGGGGGGGGGACAGCACCTATTCAAGTCTACCTGTCCATATATAAAGAAGTAATTGTCCCACTTGTTAATATGTCATGGATTTACTGTGATGTCTTTGGAAATCTGAGATCAGTTTCACGAGACACACCCAGGCCCGATTACTGTCAGACCTGTAGAATCTAAGAATCACTTCAACTGAGTCTTCTTCTTCTTCAGGGTCGTCACAGCAAGTCCTCCTCCTCCATCTCCGTCCTCTCTAACTCCATCCATATAGCTCCTCTTTGTCTTTTGAAGACGGTGCACGTTACGCACAGAAACGTGTCCAATCTCTACCCAGCGCACGCACACATCAGCAGGTGTCTGAACTCCTGCTACATTCCAGACACAATAAATAAAAAAAGCTTACTGTAAAAAATAAATTATAAATACAAAGATAGAGAAATGTTTGATGTTATTCACATTATGTCATGTTTCAACACAACAACGCTAATTTGTCCAAATAACAACAACGATAAAAAAAAATGGATGGATGGAGGAGAAGAGTTCAGAACCATGAAGTGTGTGTGTGTGTGTGGGGGGGGGGGGGGGGGGTAGGACACCTGACAGAATCAGAGCTACACAACCTGCTGTGCTTCTCCAAAACAGTAATTTTATTAAGTGTTTACAAATGTAAGTAAATGTAGATGGCATCTCTGTTATTCAAAATTTTCTGTGAGACGACACACACAGAGGTGTCCCCCCCGTTCCAGCATCAATCAGCTTACAAATTAAGCTCTGGTTAAACGTGGGTACTTTCGACTTTTACTCCACTACATTTTACATTAAGTATCTGTACTTTCTACTACACTACATTTCTATAATGCGTTGTGTTACAAATTACATTTACGTTGCATTTTTTTTTTGTTTTTGTTCGTTAGTTTGAAAGTAACCAACAGTGAGAGGAGAGCTGGTCCGTTGAATCACTGCAAAGAGGGCAGGTAGCGTTAGACCCACCTTCAAGAAGAACTGGGTCAATGACGTATATTTTAGTATATACATCACTGAGCTGGGTGCACCCGCAGCACCACTAACACACCCAAACTGGGTTCCACCACGGAGAGTCAGACAGAAGATACGTGCCACCCACAACAGGACAGATTCTCTCTCCCAAAAGAGCCAGACTGGACTCAAAAAACCTTGAAAACCAACTTTTTCTGAACTTGAACAAGAAATTCTTGCTGTAATATTAAAATGTGTCAGTTCATGGGATGTTAGGAGACGAGACATGTCTCCAGATGTCTCGACACTCAGGTCCAAGATTTAAAAATGGTGTCAGAAAGTTAAAATATTGTTCATTATTGACCCATTACAAGGTTGAATAGACATATTTTAACTAGAGTTGATGACAAACTGGAGTTGAAATGATCAGAGCCTGTTTCTTTGTGTCTAATGCTCCTTTTTTCATCAGACAACTTTTACTTAAATATGTTTACTGTAGTTAAAATGACATTGGTTTTGCTTTGTGTTACATAAAAACTTTCAAAGGTATAATCATTCCTCTTTCTTATTTTGATTAATATCATTTAACTCTGCAGGTCATCCCTGAAATTCTGACGCACAGAACCACAAGTCCAAGTTGAACTGTGTCACATGGTAAACACAATAAAAACATGTATTATCTGCAGCATCGTTCAGTAAAATGGCTCAACACTATTAATGTATTACAGAAAATATACATATGGTAGGCAGACTTAAAGATATGTAGACCATTGCATTAGGTAATACATTCAGCAAGTACTTTTACTTTTAATACTTTAAGTATTTTTAAAAGCAAGTACTTACTTTTACTTAAGTAAAAACGTTAATGTGGTACTTTTACTAGAATACATTTTGTCTGTTTATTTGTACTTTTACTTAAGTACAGTGTTTGAGTACTTTCTCCACCGCTGCAAACAATGGATAAGTTCAAGAGAAACATCAAACATGTTCCTGTTTTTAGTATTTTTCCTTGTAAAACCTTGATTTGATTTTATAACACTATTTTTATTGCATTTGCATTTGATTGCTGTTTGTTGTCTGAACCTCATCTGTGATCTTTGTCTAACCCAGGTCTCTCTTGTCTTGTAAAGGAGTCCTGGTGACTCAGTGAGACTAACCTATATAAATAAAACTTGGATTAATTAATCTCCTCAGCCTAAACTGGACCTGTAGTCCATGTTTTAAACAACTGGACCAGTATAAATGGCTGTTTGCGCACACGCTAAATTAAAAGCTAGCTTCATTAAACTGGATACACCCGCTTCGACACGAGCCGCAGATGTTTCCTTCACCTGGCCGACAGAGGAGTCCTGCGCGGGGAGAACAGAAGGCCGGGGGCCGCCGCGGAGACGCTCCTCCTCCCGGCGGTCCTGCTCTGCTGCCTGCGGCCGGGGCTCGGAGCGGTGCGGGGGCTAAACATGCCGGCGTTTCTACCAGAGCTACGAAACAGCCAATAAATATGTCCAGCTGTCACCGAGAGAGCAAAAGAACACAACCACGGAGTGCCTCCTCCAAACAGCGCGCGGTGCCGTCGCTTGAATAAAACGTCAGAGACAGAGTTAACTTTATTAACAACGTGAACGCTTTACAACACAGCGCCCTCTAGTGGCTGCAAAGGAGTGAGCACATTTTTAGACCAACTTTGTGCAGGTTTGTCGCCCCCTACAGGGTATCTTGAGGATTACAGTCTTCTCCAGGTCCACTAAACACGACTGGAGAGGAAAACTCCCACGAGGAGAGTTGAAAATATAAAAGTTTAACATAATAGATCTGCGACATAAGTTGGGAAGCAAACATATATAGATTATAATTAGATATTTTAAGAAAACAAAATGGATTAATAAAATTTGATTAGTTTATTTACATACACATGTAGCAATGAACGGGCAGCACGGTGGCGCAACTGGTAGAGTTGCTGCCTCTCAGCGAGCAGGTCCTTGGTTCAAACCCCGGTCCAGGGGCCTTTCTGGGTGGAGTTTGCATGTTCTCTCCGTGCATGCGTGGGTTTTCTCCGGGTACTCCGGTTTCCTCCCACAGTCCAAAAACATGCATGTTAGGCTGATTGGTAACTCTAAATTGTCCCTAGGTGTGAGTGAGAGAGTGAACGGTTGTTTGTCTCTATGTGTCCCTGTGATGGACTTGCGACCCGTCCAGGGTGTCCCCCGCCCCTCGCACAGTGATTGCTGGACATGGGCACCGGCGACCCCCGTGACCCAAAATGGAATAAGCGGGTAAAGAAAATGGATGGATGGATGTAGCGATGAACACAAATGGTTGGAACCGCCTTCAGTCTCACACGGCCCGACTGTCTCTCTCTCTCTCCAAATGTGCCTGTAGAGTGACAGTAGTTTATTTTCTTGCACATTTCTTTGACAGTTAAACATTTTGAGCCCTGATTGAAAATGTTTGTGTGCTGATTTAACTTACAGCACTCAGTTTGGTGTTGTTGTGATGATGGTGATGGTGCTCCTGCTGATGATGTCATTAATAAACCGTATAAATAGTAGTAAAAGTACTTTATTAACATGGACGAAAGGAATATTTCATCCAACGACAAAGAGGAAATACTTGGAGCAATAAAGAGCTTAAAGTCAGAGTTGTCCGGAAGATTCGATGGCGTTATGACAGCCATAGAAACAGCACGAAAAGAAGTGGGTGAGTGTGCCAAACGTTTAACGCATGCAGAGGAAGGTTTATCTACAATGGAAGACGAACAAACGGTGTTAATTAATAAAGTTAAGAGCTTGGAAAAAACAAACAAGCTAATGGAAGAAAAAGTGGTTGACATGGAGCTGAGATCTCGGCTCAGCAACCTTAGATAGGTGAACCTCCCTGAAGGTGCTGAGGGCTCCGATGCCTGTGGGTTTTTGGAAAGTTGGACATCAGAAGTATTGGATTAGTCTGCTCTGAGAAACCCACTGATTCTTGAAAGAGCTCATCGCGTAGGCCCAAAAAGAAACGCAGGAGCACCCCCAAGAACTGTAATTATGAGGTTTCTTAATTATAAACAAAAAGATATGGTATTCAAAGCAACTAAAGAAAAGATGGACATCCTCTACAAGAACCAACGGGTGAGATTCTACAATGACGTCGCTACGGAGATACACAAACAATATGATGGAGTCTGCAAGCAGCTCCGCGAGCTCGGGCTGAGACATGACATCATCCCTCCGGCTAAACTGGTGCTGACGTAACAAGAGGAAACTTTCAAGTTCAACACGCCAGCGGAGGTCCAAACGTTCATCGTAGGATTCAAAAGGGGCAGATAAGAGCAATGGAGTGACTGAATAGATTAAGAACTGATGGAGCGTAATCTCAGTGCATTTCTTTGCTAAATATATAGTTTAATCATTAGGTTCATAATATTTAACTGGGAATAGCTCCAAACTGTACTCTTTGTTAAATATAATTTAAACTTATTGGTTCACTGTTGTATAAAATTATTCTATATTTGTTGTGCATATTAGAAAACACTTTGTAGGTAGAGAGATAACCAGATTGTTTGAATAGCAGGAGAAGGTCGGGTGTGGTCATTTTTGTTTGTTAATTGAGGTTTAAGGTCAGGGGAGTAGATCATAAGGATCTACACAGAACAGTGGTTGGAAGTAGTAGGTTGGGAGGGCCCGACCATTTGGTTGGGAACGGGGTTTTGTTTTTTCAAACGGTTCAGGGATCGAGTGTTGGGATGAATGTTCAGTTATTTTGTTGGCCCTCTTGGATATATTTGAAGCACTGTCACATCTGTGTTTTTTGAATAATGATGCAGGAGATGGTAACTAAATGTACATCCTGGAATTGCAGAGGCTTACATAAAACCAAAAAAATCAAACAGGTCATGAACAAGCTGAAAGATGTGAACTCTAAAGTAGTATTTTTACAAGAGACCCACCTCTTAGAAGAAGAAAATATAAAACTACGTAGGAGATGGCAGGGGGGTATTTATATACTTCCTCTTTTACATCAAGATCCAGGAGAGTAATGACCCTAATTCATGAATCTGTTCCTTTTCAAGTCACCAATGTTATTAAGGATAAATTTGGGAGATATCTGATTATTCAGGGGTCCATCTTACAAGAAACTCTGAATTTAGTTCATGTATATGGTCCTAACACTGATGACGACAATTTCTTCACAGATCTTTTTCTTACCCTTTCATCTCTGACAGGAAATTACTTTATAGGCGGTGACTGGAACCGTGTTCTGGACCCCACTCCGGATAGAGCTTCAGGAGCTGATCAGACACACACCAGAAGTACGGAAACAATCCGTGAGTTTATGAAAGAATTAAATACAGTAGACATCTGGAGACATTTACAAACAACTGAAATAATCTATTCATGCCACTCAAGTGCATCTAGAACCTACTCGCGTTTAGATTATTTTTTAATTTCAAGGGAATTGCTCTCAAACATAAAAGACTGTTCCTATGATAGTCAGAGAGCCAGAGTTTCTTTATTGTCATTCGCACCTCAGGTGGTACATGTGGTGGAGCGAAATTATGAACACGGGGTCCCAGTTACATCCAACAATAAAATGTATAAGAAAAACAGTAATAACATCTAAGATATGAACTAAGAAAAACATCAACTAAATATACACTAAGCACTCATAACATAAAACATTGAACATCAGCACAAACATGAACATGAGTCTGTGAGCAGATGTGCACGCATGAACACATCAACATGAAACAGATCAGCAGCAACATGAAACAGATCAGCAGCAACATGAAAAAGATCAGCAGCAACATGAAACAGATCAGCAGCAACATGAAACAGATCAGCAGCAACATGATATGGTTTTTCACAGTGATTATTCTGGTTAGAGATTCATGAGTCTAGCAGCCTCAGGGTAGAAGCTGTTCCTCAGTCTAGTGGTTCTACACTTAATGCTCCTCAACCTCCTTCTTGAGGGGAGTGGGGCAAAAAGTGTGTGTGCTGGGTGAGTGGGGTCCTTCATGATGCAGGTGGCCCTCTTCCTGCATCTGGAGGTGTAGATGTCTGTGATGGTGGGGAGGCTGACTCCAACATCTTCTGTGCAGCCTTCACCACTCTCTGCAAAGCTTTTCTTTCTGCAGCTGTGCAGCCTCCATGCCACACATTGATGCTGGAGCACAGGATGCTCTCCACTGCACACCTGTAGAAGGAGGTGAGGACTGAGCTTCCCAGACCAGTTCGCCTCAGCCGTCTGAGGAAGTAGAGTCTCTGATGAGCTTTCTTGATCAGGCTGGTGGTGTTGTTGCTCCAGCTGAGGTTGTTGTTCATGTGTTCACCCAAGTACTTGTAGCTGGAGACCACTTCCACCGCAGATCCTCTTATGTTCAGGGGGGTGTAGGTGTTTTTGTTCCTTCTGAAGTCCACAATCATCTCCTTTGTCTTCTTCACATTGATGTGAAGGTTATTCTCTCTGCACCAGCTCTCCAGGTGTTCCACCTCTTGCCTGTAGCTGGACTCATCATTGTTTGTGATGCATCCCACCACCGCTGTACCATCTGCAAACTTTACAATGTGCAGCCTGGATGGGTAGCTGCACAATCATACGTGAGCAGAGTAAACAGGCGGGGGCTCAACACACATCCCTGAGGAGAGCCAGTGCTGAGGGTTATGGTGGAGGAGGAGAGGTTGTGGATCCTCACTAACTGTGGTCTGTTTGTTAAGAAGTCTAGTACCCAGTTGCAGATGGAGGGGCTTAGTCCTAGTGTGGATAGTTTGTCCATCAGGGTTTGGGGGATCATGGTGTTGAAGGCGGATGTGAAGTCCACAAAGAGCATACGGACGTAAGAGTTTTTCTGCTCCAGGTGGTTGAGCGCAGTGTGGACCACAGAGGAGATTGCATCCTCTGTTGATCGGTTCTCACGGTATGCGTACTGATGAGGGTCCTCGTTGATGTTGATGGTTGTTTTGATGTGAGTCATGACCAGTTTTTCGAAGCATTTAGCGACTATCGGGGTGAGGGCCACTGGCCGATAGTCATTCAGACCAGTCACTGTAGAGCTTTTTGGGACTGGGATGATGGTGGCAGTCTTCAGGCAGGTGGGAACTGTCTCCAGGGTAAGTGAGGTGTTAAAGATGTCTGCCAGCACCTCACAGAGCTGATCAGCACATTCCTTCAACACTTTTCCGGGGATGTTGTCTGGGCCAGTTGCTTTGTGCGGATTAATCCTCCTGAAGGTACTCCTTACTTCTGCTGAGGTCACGCTGAGATGCTCTTCATCCGGTGGTGAGGTGAGTCTGGTGCTGGGTGGTCTGTTCGGGTCTTCAAAGCGTGCATAGAACTTGTTGAGGGCATCAGGCAGAGATGGGTCTTTGGGGCATTGTTCACTCCTTCCTTTATAATCTGTTATGCACTTAATGCCCCTCCACATGCTCCGAGGGTCTTGTGAGATGAATTGACCCTCGATCCTCTGTGCATATGTGGCCTTGGCCCTCTTAATACCAGCAACCAGCTCTTTTCTTGTCCTACTCAGCTCCTCTGAGTTTCCAGAACTGAAGGCAGTGTTCCTGGCTTCAGCCAAGGTTTTCTGTTTGGGTAGCTTTTAACATTTCTGATAGGGGAGACGGTGTCAGTACATGTACTATGTAACCCAGAACTGAGGATGTGTATTGGTCCAGATCAAGCGATAGCAAAGTATTATCAGATCATGCTCATTGCAGTTTAATATATTACAACAACAAGCTGTTGAAAGAGCCACCCAGATGGTGCCTGCATCAGAAATGGCTGAAAAACAATACATTTCTTTAATACCTTGGAGAAAAGATAGAAGTATTTTTTAGTATGAATACTACACAAACTACAGCCTGTGTATGGTGGGATGCCTTTAAGACATGCATAAGGGGTTATATAATTAGTTACACCTCATCAAAATCAAAAGAACAGCGTAAAAGCAGACAAGAATTGGAAATTAAAATGTAAGAATTAGAACAACAGATTTTTAGAGATACAACGCAGAATCTGAGAAAAATTACTGTTGTTAAAGGCGCAATATGAAAAATAATCTGCAGATACAGCTGTCTCCAGTTTACTCAGATTAAATCAGTCATTTTATGAAAAAGGTGAAAAACAGGGGAAGAGTTTGGCTTGGCAAATCAAACAGTTGGAAGTTCAAAAAAACTTAACATCTATCGTTGATAATAAAGGGGACACGTTAGTAGATCCAATCAAAATAAATGAAGAATTTAGGAAATATTATGAAAGGCTGTATGACTCTCAAGACACGTCTGACATACAGGAGCATGACTCATTTCTGAATAATCCAGACATCCCCTCAATAGATGAAGGTTGTAGAGAACAGTTGGAAGCTGACATTACAGAAGAGGAGACAGGTCGTGCTACTGATTGTATGGATGCAGGTAAAAAGCGGGGCCGGATGGATTCCCCAGCATTGACTTTTATAAAAAGTTTAAAAAACAACTAATAAAACCTATTTTAGAGCTGTTTCAGGAGGCATTTTGCAGTGGAGGGCTTCCTAAATCAATGACAGGTGCTTTAATTTTCGTGCTACCCAAAGCAGGGAAGCTCAGCATTAAATGTGAAAGCATGAGGCCAATAAGTTTACTTAACGCTGACCTAAAAATACTCTGTACACCACTAGCATTACGTTTGCAAGACTCACTTCCTTCAGTGATACACAGAGATCAAAATACTTGGTTTTAGGACCAGGGTCTACACAATGTGAGGAGGGTTTTAAACATTATTCATGGACTAGGGGCTAAATCCAGAACTGCATTTCTTTCATTAGATGCAGAGAAGACATTCGACCGGGTCGAATGGCTCTATCTGTTTAACATCTTAAATCGTTTTGGTTATGGAAATAATTTTATAAATTGGATACATCTACTATATTTAAATCCTACTGCAGAAATATTAACAAATAAAAATGTGTCTAAACCAATTGTTATTAATCGAGGATGTTGTCAGGGATGTTCTTTTGTCCCCTTCGTTGTTCACCTTACTCACTGCTCACTGCTTTTTATTCATTCTTCAGTTATTATTATTAATGTATTGTGTATATATATATATATATATTCTCTTTAATTTTACTCTCATTGATTGTTGTTGTTGTTGTTGTTGTTAAGCACTTTGATAACAGGTTCTGTTTTAAATGTGCTCTATAAATAAAGTTGACTTGACTTAGCATTGGAACCTCTCGTCGTAGCTGTAAGGTCCCACCAATCTATAACAGGCATTACAGTTAGACAAGTATAGTACAAACTTTCATTATATGCAGATGACATAATCCTTTTTATCTCAAATTTCTAAAAATCCGTTCCAGCTTTGCTTGACTTAATTCAAAAATATGGTAATATTTCAGGGTATAATATATTACAATATTTATACATTTCTTTACATTTTATTTAAATATACATTATACCTGCAAAAACTTGAAAAGGAGAAAACAATCAATCGATTGTTGTATTTTAGATTGTACCCAGGGGAAGCCACTCCCTGTCTTTATGGACTTCCAAAAATCCACAAAGAAGGAACACCACTCAGACCCATCGTCAGCAGCATGAACTCAGTGACATATAATATTGCTAAACATCTGGCTGGTATTTTAGCTTCTCTTGTTGGAAACACACCTCATCACATAAAGAACTCCATTGATTTTGATGACAAAGTTCAACAGTTGAACCTAAACTCAGGAGAAACCCTTGTATCGTATGATGTGACTTCTCTTTTCACATGCATACCCATCTCTGAAGCAGTAGGAAGTGGAACAGAGAGCCCTAAACTCCTTTGAGGGAACAACGCCAAGCCATTGGTTCCGTTAATACAAGCTAAGGAAATAGAAGCGTTCACCAGACACATTAACTCGGTCGATAACATCAAGTTCACCAGAGAAGATGCAAACGACAACAAACTGCCTTTTTTGGACTGTTTGGTTCAGATGGAGAGAGAGGACAGCCTCAACATTGAAGTTTACAGAAAACCAACCCACACAGACCAGTATCTTCTGTTTGACTCCCACCATCCACTGGAACACAAACTCTCTGTCATCCGAACTTTACAACATCGGACCGAACGCGTCCCCACAAAGACAGAAGGGAAGGAAAAGGAACAGAACCACATTCAAGAAGCTCTTCAAACATGTGGATATCCTAACTGGGCTTTTGTCAAGTCAGCGAGGAAATCCACAAAACACACCAATAAACAGAAAAAGGAGAACAACAGACGTAAAAACATTGTCATCCCTTATGTTGCTGGAGTATCAGAGAAATTCAGAAGGATCTTCAACAAACACAAGATCCCAGTACATTTCAAACCCAGCAGGACTCTCAGACAGAGGCTGGTCCACCCTAAGGACAGAACACCCATACACAAACAGAGTGGTGTAGTGTCTGTTGATCTCAGTGCGGCATTTGACACTATTTCTCATGATATCCTCCTGACCAGACTAGCATCCATTGGTATCAGTCATATTCCACTTGCTTGGTTTAATTCATATCTTTCAGGCCACACTCAGTTTATTCAATTTAAAACCCATTCCTCAAGTTTGTTTCCTGTTGCTGCAGGTATGCCCCAGGGTTCTGTATTAGGGCCCCTTTTATTTATTATTTATATGCTCCCTCTTGGCCACATATTCCGGAAACATAATGTCAATTTTCACTGTTACGCAGATGACACCCAGCTCTACATTTCCTCAAAACCCAATTCATCTCTTCCACCTTCCTCCCTATCGGACTGTCTTATGGAAATTAGATCATGGTTTTCCTCAAATTTTCTTAAACTCAACAGTAAGAAAACAGAAGTTTTACTTGTTGGCACAGTCGCCACTTTAACCAAATCGCAGAGTTTTTCCATCAATATTGACAACTCCCATGTTCATCCTTCCCCTCAGGTAAAAATTCTGGGTGTCATACTTGATAATACGCTTTCATTTCAATCTCATATTAACTCTATCACCCGGTCTGCATACTTCCATTTACGTAACATCAACCGACTTCGTCCTTTTCTTACTCCTCACGCTGCTGCCATCCTTGTCCATAGCCTTATCACCTCCAGGATTGATTATTGCAACTCTCTTCTTTTTGGTCTCCCGAATAAGACTCTCCATAAACTCAAACTCCTCCAGAATTCTGCAGCTCGGGTCATAACTTGTACCCCATTCAGAGAACACATCACCCCGGTTCTGCAGCAGCTTCACTGGTTGCCCATAGAAGCTAGAATAAATTTTAAAATCTTAACTCTCACGTTCAAGTGCATCCATAACCTTGCCCCTCCTTACCTGTGTGATCTGCTTCACATCTCCACTGCTTCCCGTCCCCTCAGATCCTCATCTGCCACTCATTTTATTGTTCCTTCTGCCCGTCTCGTCACCATGGGGAACAGAGCCTTCAGTTGCTGTGCTCCTCAGCTCTGGAACTCCCTCCCTCCTGTCATCAGGACCACAGACTCTCCTTCTTTTAAATCACAACTGAAAACACACCTGTTTAAGCAGGCATATTCTCTTTAACTTTGTTTTAACTGTTGTTTTATTGTGACTTATTTTTAATTATTTGTTGATTATGTTTTTATTAATTGCTGATTTTAATTGTTTTTGTACGGTGACCTTGGGTTTTTGAAAGGCGCCCTGAAATAAAATTTATTATTATTATTATTATTATTATTATTATTATGTGGTCCAGTGCAGCGAGGACTGTCCAGACCTCTACATTGGAGAAACTAAACACTTCACAGACGCATGGCTCAACACAGGAGAGCCACCTCCTCAGGACAAGATTCAGCTGTTCACCTCCACCTCACGGATAAGAGACACTCATTTGAGGACCAAAATGTGCACATTTTGGGCCGAGAACACTGATACTTTGAGAGGGGGGGTGAAGGAAGCAATTTGTTAAAAGAGAAAAACCATCTCTTAACAGAGGAGGAGGCCTCAGATTTCCACTTTCAAAAACATATAATGCAACTTTAAAACAGATTCTCAGCCGGTTTTCACACCTGATGGGAACAGAGGGGCCTCGTCTGTGAATTAGATGAACAAAGACCTTAAGAAACCCGAACTGTTAAGATGTGGAGGTGTGAATTGTCAAATCTACATACGTGTGTCTTATCTCACTCAGCCTTATAACCTGTATCTCTCACTCTCTGCTCTTTGAATTGAGAAATCTCCTCGGATGAGGAGAGAAACGTCTTCTGTTACAAATAAAGTCCAGTTGTTTTTGTGTTGAACGTTTTTTTGAACGACATCGTATCAATAATATATATGTTAGGATGAGTATATTTTGAGCCGCTTGCCTGTCTTTAGTTCTGGCGGTGGAGCGGCTGCTCCTCCCGGCCAGCAGGCGGCAGGAAACACTCGGAGCTGCTTCACCAGCAACAACCCACGAAGAAGAATGTGATGGAGCGGCAACGAAGAGCAGACGTTTAGCTAGTGACTGGGTGCAACTCGACCAGTTTAACAACACCATCTGACGGCTGGGACGTCCAACACGACATGCAGTGAGTAAGGATTTCATCCGGGGGGAGTTTCATAAATCCTGCTGACATTCCGAGCCTCCGGGCTAAAGTTAGCTTTAGCTCGGCGCAGACCACCCTCCATTCATGTCGAAACTTGACAGCTTTACTGTGGCCTCGGTGTGTTCAGGCCTATAAAGGAGTTGGTGTTCACATCGACAGCATGGGTGTCTGAGAAGTTTTTCCACGCTGCGTCACAGTCTGGTGAAAGACCCCAGTAACAGTCCAGAGAACCAGAGAGATGTTTCTGCACTTGGCAGATGGAGGCAGGCTCATGAAGTCTTGGCTCCCTGTCCCACCCGAACCATGTGTGACAGGATGTGGTTTGCATTCATCAGGTCATGAAACGGGTTCGCGCTGAGCAGATCCAACATGCTGTGGCTCAGTACCTGAAGAGGAGGCAGTACGTGGACACCGAGGGCTCCCTGAAGGGGGTCAGGCTCTCCCAGTCGGCTGAAGAGATGGCTGCCAGCTTGACAGGTGGGCCCCCTGTGAATGACCATGAACCCCACAGCCAGCCAGTGATATTCACGTGTTCCTGCTCTCTGTATAAGCAGCACAGGTGGAGTCGGGCTGTACCAACATCGTCTCTGCTGCTCCCTGCCAGTCCGACCCACAGCAATATGAGACCCAGTACTCCAGGCTGCGCTCCTTTCTCTCAGGTACAACATCCAAACCACCGTCATGTTTACTGTTTTACATAAGAAGGAATGATAAAAAATGACCTGGGGCCTCATGTACAAAGTGTGCACACACCAAAAAGTGGCATATGCCAAAGTTCAGATGCGCCAGTGAGTTGATGGTGAAAGTGTGCACAGCCCCGTGCTTAATTCAGAGCAGGTGTGCACGTTTCTAGGGGTTTTGGTTTGTTGGTGACACTTGGAGGGTAAGATGGGAAACTTGATGTGAAAACAGTTACTGGACCCACCCTGAGTAAGTTTCCCTGCTTCACCAGATATGTTGACCGTAAGGTCATATTGCAAAAGATGAGCGTCTTCGACTCATCGTGGTAACGGTTTGGATTAACTGTCCGAGCACTTGTTCTGTTCCCATTCATATCCCAGGTAGATGAATCACATTTAGATATCGTGATTCTGTTCGGAGCCGGAACGCTTGAAGCAACCGATAAAGTGTCAAATAACACGAAAAATATTATTCCACCCCTTAAGTGTGTCAGTATTTAGGTGTAACGGACTGTAAATTATTTATAATGACGTGTAAATTGTTTTAAATTAATTTCCAAATTGTGTTGTTTGTTTTGGTTGTTCATAAATATTGTGTTTTGAGTTCATGGTATTTGTAGTTTTCAACGAGTTTTGTTTATTTTGTACCTCACAGGATGCCATAGCCAATAAGGGCCATCCTTATTAAAGCTGGCAGCAATCAGTGCACTAATTAATGGATGAGAAATAACTGTCAGCAGGACTCGAACGTTTGATGCAACAAAGACAAATCCATGCTTTGCATTCCCCCGGTGAAATAGCCCAAGAATAAAATAAACATAAAACATCCAAACAAAGTAAAAACATTGCAGGGTGCACATCTCTACGCTGGTCTTGTCTGTCCGAAGGACTTTGTTCCAAATGTTTTGTGGATCTTTCAGGTAAAACTTTACAAACTTAAATCATTCTGCTGTGATGTTTTTAGAAAGAACAGGTTTTCTCCTACAACTTCCAAACAAGCCAGGGTTGTCCAGCCGTTTTATTGTTCTTCCATGACCAACTGCTAACTGGGACCTGTAGAGTTGGAGAGGGAGCTACTGGTTTTACATCTGAGCACTGCACAGTCTGACCTCAGGGTAATTTACCGTGACAACCATTGGTAGGAAGACTGGCAGCTGTCTTAAATCTTATTGTGACATGGAGATCAAATAGTGTGGAAATGACCTTTGACCCTTGCAAGCAGCAAGGCTGCACCAAGTCCAGACCTAAACCAGGCTGAAATGCTGTGATGGGACCTTACGAGAGCAACTCGTCTGCAAACCTTATTGAAGTGAAGCAACATTAAAAAATAACGGGCCAGAATTCCTAAACAGTAATGTGAGAGTCTGATAAAATCTCAGGAAACCTCTGCTGAGAGTTATTGATGCTGAAGGAGGTTCTACACGCTGCTGGGTCGGGGGAGGATTTAAAAAAAAAAAATTACGCAGTTTTTCATTTTGGCTTCGTTTTTTGTTGATATAATTTGTTGTTTTTTAAACATGAGGTTAGATTTAAATAATTTAAAAAAATTAAAAAAGGTCATATTTATCATCTGATAATGTAAAACCACAGGACTGCTTGTAAGGAGAATGTTTTCCCTCGTACTTGTAGCTGCTCCGGCACGTCTCAGGTGAAGATTACTGTGGGTTGTTCTGACATACGCCTGTCACGACAACACACTTTGCTGGGCGATTAATTGTCTCAGAAATTATTGTGATAAACGATAATATTGTTGGCAGCACGGTGGTGCAACTGGTAGAGCTGCTGCCTCTCGGCGAGCAGGTCCCTGGTTCAAATCCCGGTCCAGGGGCCTTTCTGGATGGAGTTTGCATGTTCTCTCCGTGCATGCATGGGTTTTCTCCGGGCACTCCGGTTTCCTCCCACAGACCAAAAACATGCATGTTAGGCTGATTGGTAACTCTAAATTGTCCCTAGGTGTGAGTGAGAGAGTGAATGGTTGTTTGTCTCGTTTGTCTCTATGTGGCCCTGTGATGGACTTGCAGGGTGTCCAGGGTGTCCCCCACCCCTCGCACAGTGATGGCTGGACATGGGCACCGGCGACCCCCGTGACCCAAAATGGAAGAAGCGGGTAAAAGATGATGGACGGATAATATTGTATGAAATTTGACAAACGTTGTCAGTGGAGAGCATGTACCGTAGTTCAGACACGTGTTACCTGAGCATTTAGAGAGTGGAATACAGTTTATTCCATTTCCAAAACCTAAACGGAGTCTAGAAAAATGTAAAAGATGATAAAACCCTGCAGCCGACCTCATGATCAGCTGATTACAACAGCTGTACAGGAAGTACCACATGTTTGTCTGTACGAAGGTAACTGCAGGTAAATCCTCCATTTTTTGTCGTAATTACATTTTATGGTTAAGTTGAAAGTTAATGCTTAAACCTAGTGGTGTAACGGTACATGTGGGTGTATTGAACCGTTTCGGTACGTCCGTGTTTGGTTCGGTCTACATGTGTGCTGTTTGGTTATTTTTTCACTCATTAAATTTTATTAACGAAAGATTATGCACCGCGGAACTAAAGTTCCTAAGCGTGTTTCAGCACGGTGCTATTATCTTGCAGCACGAGTAGCATTATCAGCCCAGCAGGCAACGAACAAGAGCTTGAAGACCCTTTCATCTCGTTGTGGTCTCCTGTTTGGAAACATTGTGGCTTTCTTGTTAAAACTCAACAATGGGAAAAGGCACGTGAACAAATCCAAAGCTGTGAGTCGACGTTGTTTCACAGAGATTGGATCTGCTGCAGACGACACGTCTAACTCGTTAACGCACTGGAAACATCATCGTCTGAACGTGAACGTAGCGTGATGCAAAGAGCGATAGCTGCATTTAAACAACCTTTATCAGGTCATTCAGATCGGTCCAGAGCAATAACACAAGCTGTAGGAGTTTTTAATCTCTGGATCTACGTCCGAATGTTGTTGATGCACCGGCTTTAAGCATATGATTAAAGTTCTTGAGCTCCGCTACGACATCCCATCACGTCAACACTTCAGCCAAAAAGTTGTACTTTATGAAAAAGCTAAAACTGATCCGTCAACAAGCCCGAACCCAGATTAAAGCCCTGCCCTGATGATGATAAACGAGAGAGAATATTCAACCACCTCATAACAGAAACGATGACCGTGCAAGAAGAGGTATTATTATGATTTAATTAACTTTTTTAATTTAAAATTATAATCTTATTAACTCGATTTTTTTTAACCTCTTTGTGTTTGCAGTCTGAGGATGTCAATGAAGATAGCTGAGTTTTCCTCTTCAGGGAATTTTTTTATTTATTTTTATACAAATGTATTGTTTACTCGGCATATTTTCTAAATAAACATTTTATAAGTCTTTATTTTGGCCTTTTTTTTTTTACCGTGAATTAACCGAAACGAGCCCTCCTTGAAATTTAAACAAACCGAAATATGATTTTAGTGTACCGTTACACCCCTAATAATTAGTAATTATTGTCAAATTTAAGAAGAAATGTTGGTAAATTTGTGTGTAGTACCTGTTTTGACCACTGAATGGCAGTATAAGACTTTAAACCAAAGGATGAATGGTGAGGGAGCGAGCAGCGTGTATCTTAAAGAAAAATGGGAGGGAGGCCCCTTGACGTGACATGGGCTGTCTCGTTCCTGTTTTTTGATTCTCAAAATGGCGGACGCTCTGTGTGGTTTGAGCTCTTTAGCATTTTTCACACAAATCTTTTAATAAAAATCAGTAAACAAGTTCTCAGCTTCTTTTGCAGAGAAAAACAACTTTTTCGACGAAGGCACGGGTTTCAACCGTGACTTTTGGAGCTTCGACAAGACTACTTTAATTTTTATTTATCATGTGATTAATTGATTTAGTTTTGACATTATTTTTCTCTCATCAACAGAAACGGAGTTATCCTGGGCCCAGGAGGTGAGCAGCCTCCTCTATCCAATCTTTGTCTACCTTCACCTGGACATGGTGCGCTGCTGCCTGAAGGGAGCCGTGGATAGTTTTTACAGTCGTTTTCATGACGCCTTCCTTCAGGACAGTGAACAGCGAGCTGTTGTGGAGCAGCTCCGCCATGTTCTCACTGCACAGGATGTTGCAGCCAATGCCAAGCTGAGAGCGTTCCTTGAGCACAAGTACGTGGTTCATCTGACCGAGCCGACCTATAGCTACCTGCTGCGGTACCTGCAGAGTGAGGACAACAGCACCCTCTGCAGGGTTCTCGGCACACACGTGCAGGTGGAGGTCACTGCTTCCAAACGTACAGATTACCAACTGTATGGAGCCACTGCTGGGTCCACAACAGCCCCAAATTCCACATCCTCCTGGGCAGGTGTGGATGGAGCAGAGGGTGGGGAGGGGATGGAGGTCCCTGCAGGGATCCCGCAGAGCGAGGCTGCCCTCGATGCACTTCAGGATTGCATTAAGAAAGTCCGAGAGGGCCCGCCCTCGCTCACCACAGTCTGTTTTTATGCCTTCCATCACACGGAGCAGACGCTGAACACGGCTGAGGTCTCGCCTGACAGCCGGCTGTTGGCTGCAGGCTTTGACAGCTCTACAGTGAAGCTGTGGAGCCTCAGAGCTCGAAAACTGAAGGCCAAATCCCACCAGGCTGATGTGTCGCACATCCACCTGGCATGTGATATACTGACGGAGGAGGTGAGTAGTCAACCGTATGGTTTTCTTCTTTTCCCTTTAAAACACCTGATCTGGAAGTAGCAATACACCTTGATGCTGGTATTTCCAGATAAAGACTATCTGCTGCATACATTTTAATTGACCGATACCGAACTGTCCACTTCAGAACCTGCACTTGGCTGTGCCTGTGCATACTTAATCAGTTGCCAAGTAGGAAAATTAAGATGCAGCAGAAGCAACAGTTGGAATCGGCTCACTGCAGATTTTAGTTTTTTAAAACAAGAATGCTCCTTTTTGTTTTATTTGTAAGTGTACAAGTTCTTCTAAGGGTTGATTTAATATGAACACATTTACATAAAGTTGTAATTGTTGACACCAATTTGTATTTCTGTTTTGTCAATATTTTTTATTTAACAAAATATTAAAATAGTTGATTAATCTAACTGAACATACAGGTGTTGGTCATAAAAGCAGACGGCCGCTTGTCCTGAGCCTGGTTCTGCTGGAGGGTTCTTCCTGTTAAAGGGAGTTTAAAAGTTTTTAAACTTCTTTTTAAAAGTGCCCTGAGACAACTTTGTTGTGATTTGGCGTTTTATAAATAAACTGAACTGAATAAAATAAGAATTTCTTGAAAAAGTTGATTTCAGTAATTCCATTCAAAAAGTGAAACTTGTATATTATATTTATTCATTACACACAGACTGATATACTTTAAATGTTTATTTCTTTTAATGTGGATGATTATAACCGACAACTAATGAAAACCCCAAATTCAGTATCTCAGAAAATTAGAAAATTACTTAAGACCAAAAAAAAAAGTATTTTTAGAAATGTTGGCCAACTGAAAAAACTTGTGCAGGTGTCAAGTTCTGTTGGAAAATGAAATCTGCATCTCCATAAAGTTGGTCAGCAGCAGGAAGCATGAAGTCTCTAAAACCCTCACTGACTGTGGAAACTTGACACTGGACCTCAAGCAACATGGATCCTGTGCTTCTCCTCTTCCTCCAGACTCTGGGACCTTGATTTACAAAGGAAATGCAAAATTTACTTCATCAAAGAACATAACTTTGGACCACCCAGCAGCAGTCCCAGGACGAGACGCTTCTGACACGTCTCTTGTTCAAGAGTGGCTTGACACAAGGAATGCAACAGCTGAACCCCATGTCTTGCATACGTCTGTGCGTGGTGGTTCTTGAAGCACTGACTCCAGCTGCAGTCCACTCTTTTGTGAATCTCCTCCACATTTTGGAATGGGTTTTGTTTCACCATCCTCTCCATGGAGTGGTTATCCCTATTGCTTGTACACTTTTTTTCTACCACATCGTTTCCTTCCCTTCGTCTCTCTGTTAATGTGCTTGGACACAGAGCTCTGTGAACAGCCAGCCTCTTTAGCAATGACCTTTTGTGTCTTGCTGTCCTTGTGCAAGGTGTCAATGGTCGTCTTTTGGACAAGTGTCAAGTCAGCAGTCTTCCCCATGATTGTGTAGCTACAGAACTAGACTGAGACCATTTAAAGGCCTTTGCAGGTGTTTTGAGTTAATCAGCTGATCAGAGTGTGGCACCAGGTGTCTTCAATATTCAACCTTTTCACAATATTCTAATTTTATGAGAAACTGAATTTGGGGTTTTCATTAGTTGTCAGTTATAATCATCAACATTAAAAGAAATAAACATTTGAAATATGTCTGTGTGTAATGAATGAATATAATATACAAGTTTCACTTTTTTGAATGGAATTACTGAAATTAATCAACTTTTTCATGATATTCTAATTTTATGACCAGCACCTGTATTTTAACAACCCTTAATTTAACATCAACACTTAAAAATAATATATAAAGTGCATTGTCAGTCTCGGAGCACAACAACAGCAGTTTAACATAATTCCCGATCCCCACTTGATCCCTCTAATGAAATCTGACTGAGACCGGATGAAGGTGTCTCAGACACAGCTGGAAGTGTTTTGTGAAGATGACTAATAAATAATAACTATTACATGATCAGTGAATCTAACTTTGTCAAAAAATATTTTAAGGAGTTTTGTAGCATCTTATCAATGTAGTGTCATTTCAGAGTCATAGTTTCTTTATTGTCGTTCCACCACATGTGGAACATGTGGTGGAACAAGATTATGTTCACAGGGTCCCAGTTACAACCAACAATAAAATGTAAAAGAAAAACAGTAATAACATCTAAGATATGAATTAAGAAAAACATCAACCAAATATACACTAAGCACTCATAACATAAAACATTACGTCGAACAGCAGCACGAATATGAGTCTGTGTGAGCAGATGAGAACGAATGAACACAGCAACATGAAACGGATCAGCAGCAGCATGAAACAGATCAGCAGCAACATGAAACAGATCAGCAGCAGCAGCATGAAACAGATCAGCAGCAACATGAAACAGATCAGCAGCAACATGATATGGTTTTTCACAGTGATTATTCTGGTTAGAGATTCATGAGTCTAACAGCCTCAGGGTAGAAGTTGTTCCTCAGTCTAGTGGTTCTACACTTAATGCTCCTCAACCTCCTTCCTGAGGGGAGTGGGGCAAAAAGTGTGTGTGCTGGGTGGGTGGGGTCCTTCATGATGCAGGTGGCCCTCTTCCTGCATCTGGAGGTGTAGATGTCTGTGATGGTGGGGAGGCTGACTCCAACAGATTTCTGTGCAGCCTTCACCACTCTCTGCAAAACTTTTCTTTCTGCAGCTGTGCAGCCTCCATGCCACACGTTGATGCTGGAGCACAGGATGCTCTCCACTGCACACCTGTAGAAGGAGGTGAGGACTGAGCTTCCCAGACCAGCTCGTCTCAGCCGTCTGAGGAAGTAGAGTCTCTGATGAGCTTTCTTCATCAGGCTGGTGGTGTTGTTGCTCCAGCTGAGGTTGTTGTTCAGGTGCACACCCAAGTACTTGTAGCTGGAGACCACTTCCACAGTTGTTGGTCAACTTCCTAAATACATTTGTTAATTATAGCTAAACCAGTGACACCAGGAGATCTTCTAGATACATAAATTAGTTTAGTGTTTGGAGTAAGTTTGCAGCCATCTTTTCTTTGGCAGAATATTAAATATCTCCCTGCGTGTCTGAGCAATCAGAAAAAAATATTTAGGCGTACTTTCTTCTAATTTATGATGAGATAATTTCCTCCCTGCAATAATAAGGGTTGTAGCAGCAGCTAAGTGGTCAGTGTTGTGATCTTGTAAGCCTGAGGTTCGAGTCCAGGTTGTCAGGAAGGAAGTTTGGAATAAAACAATTGCCGTGTTTCATGTGAGTTCTCCTGCTGCGGTGACCTGTACAGGAAGGAGCAGCTGAAAGAACAACTCGCTGCGATCGTACAAATGGCAAACTAAAAAACTTTTGTGTAACAGAATTGAAATGGGGAAAAGTTTGAAGAGTAGTACTCTTTACTGAGGTGGTGCTGCAGAGGTTAGAGAAGGCGAGTCTGCGATTGGAAGGTCACTGGTTCGACCTCCCAGACCAACATTAAAAAAATGTGGGTGGGAAAGGTGAAGCACCCACACCTGCCTCCACCCTTTGCCCCACTTTGTGCCCTTGAGCAAGGTCCTTAACCCCCACCATCTGCGCCCCCTGGCGCCCTAGATGCAGCTCTCTGCTCCACACAGAGGGCTGTGGTAGTTTGGTGGTTTGTGGTCGTGTCAGGAAGGACATCCTGTGTAAAAACAATCACTAAGTCTCCGTGCGACTTCGCTGTGGTGACCCTGAAGAAGGGAGCAGCTGAAAGAAGAAGAAGAAGAAATCTCTTTCCCTGTTTTACAACAAAAATGGTCATAATATGTTCTGGACACGTCCCACCGGAAGGAGGCCTAGAGGAAGACCCGGGACAAGCTGGAGGGACTATGTTTCTCGGCTGGCCTGGGAACGCCTCGGGATTCCCCCGGAGGAGCTGGACCAAGTGGCTGGGGAGAGGGAAGTCTGGGCCTCCCTACTTAAGCTGCTACCCCCACGACCCGACCCCGGATAAGCGGAAGAAAATGGATGGATGGATGGATGGATGGATGGATGGATGGATGGATGGATGGATGGTCATAATAGACTTTAAACTGTTCTCGTACACGATACAACAAAGTGCACGTGCTGTCTCTGTAAAGACGACAAAAATATACATGAATAGTGGTACACAACACGAGACATGAAGCTGTAGAGGTTCTTGACAGACTGAAACAGAACAAATTATGTCTGACTGTACAAAACTTAATGCATGAAGTAGTTCTAGTTGTTTGTTTAGTTGTTGACAGTAATACGAGATGGTTGTTCAGTTTCTGTAAATAACTCCGGCAGTCAGCTGTGCAGTTCAGTCAAGCTGCTTCGGAGCCAAAGTATGAAAATTATTTTTAGTTTAGTTTTGCTGAGTTACACATCCATGAATTTCATCACAATTTTCTTATGCAATACAAAATAATCTTTGTTTTACCTTTAACTAAATGTGCAACTGAAGACATGACATGAAATGCATAAGCCCACCATCTTTCTTTCCAGAGTTTTAGACGGATCATATTTATGTTGAAAGTGATTAAATTAAAGCATTTTATTGTTAAATTGTGAAAATATTATTGTGCACAGGCTCGTGCATCACAAGAGGTCACGCCTGAGTCTGTGTCGGTGCTCGTGGCTCCAACCAAATCAAATCTGAGCTTTATTTGTAAAGTTTACCGAGTTATTGTCATTTTTGTTTCCTTTAGCCGTCCTGAGCAAACTGTCATGGCAGTGAACAAATCCTCAGCTCACATGTCTCTTGTGAATATTTTTCCCAGACGGAGGAGGAGGACGGCTGCGGCAGTGAGATAAAAACTCTACGAGGTCACAGTGGTCCAGTGTACCGTACCACCTTCCTGACGGACAGCTCTGGGCTGCTGTCCTGCTCTGAGGACGCAACCATTCGCTACTGGGACCTGGGCAGTTTCACCAACACGGCGCTGTACCAGGGCCACGCCTACCCGGTGTGGGACGTGGACGTCAGCCCCTGCAGTTTGTATTTTGCCAGCAGCTCACAAGACCGCACCGCCCGCCTGTGGACGTTCTCTCGCACCTTTCCACTGCGGCTGTACTCGGGGCACCTCTCCGACGTTGACTGCATCAAATTCCACCCAAACTCCAACTACCTGGCCACGGGCTCCACAGACAAGACTGTTCGTCTGTGGAGCACCCAGCAGGGGGCGTCGGTTCGCCTCTTCACCGGCCACCGTGGCCCGGTGATGTCACTCACGTTCTCCCCCAATGGCAAGTACCTGGCTTCAGCTGGGGAGGACCAGCGTGTGAAGCTGTGGGACCTGGCGTCGGGGACTCTTTTCAAAGACTTACGAGGACACACAGACAGCGTCACCAGCCTGTCCTTCAGTCCAGACAGCAGCTTGGTGGCGTCCTCCTCTATGGACAACTCTGTACGGGTGTGGGACATCCGCAGCTCCCATGGTGGGACACCCTCTGACGGCTCGTCCAGCGAGTTGGTGGGACTGTACACCGGGAACACCAGCAACGTTCATAACGTCCAGTTCATGGCCTGCAACCTGCTGCTGGTGACGGGGACGGCTCAGGAGAAGACAGAACTGTAGCCGCAACAGCCGGGTGTCGGTCAGAAGGAGCGCGGCTGTTGTCACCACATGTCCAGGTGTCAGAGTCCGACTTGGTTTACGACACCGATAAAAGTGACAAGGTTGTATTCTGAACTTAAACTGTTTCTCTTTAGAAACTGAACAAGATTTTCATTTATACATGAAGTGTCACCAGATCTTGTGTTCATTTGAAAAACCCTCGTTCCTCTTGTTCTGGAAGAGGTGCACTGTTGTGCTCATGTAAACACGGTGGTGCTTCCTGCTTTATGTTCCAGCACATGTCCCTCTTAACTGGAGTCAAATGTAAAGTATTATTTAGGTAATCTGAACCCTGCAGAGTAACTCCATACAGACAGAGGAGTTCTTACTGTACGAACAAGTTTATTTATTTAGCTCGAGTTATTCGTTCCATCAGCAGAACTTTATTTTTCGATGACTCTCTGTTTCTTACGCTGACTTCCAAAGTGCACAGTTAAAAAACTTTTGTTTTCATTTGTGTCAAGGTCAAATCTTTGAGAACAGAACAGAGTCAATAAATAAATGTATCATTGTTGGATCCATTTTCTGATTTAAAGAATCCATTTGTTGTTCCTAGAAGCCCAAGTTCAGAGGTTTTGTCTGAACCGATTGTAAGAATACATTTACGTTATGGACTCGTGGACAAACATTACCAGACTCGGTGTGTTTCCTTTTTCTGTGTGCTAATACATTTCTCATTTCATGTCCCTGCACTGAGACACACCAGTTCCACAGTGTGCAGTAAACTAAAGGGCCACCTGCTCCGTTGTAAAAATAAGTTTTTACAACGAGAAGCAGATGGAGACGTGAACATTAGAACATATAATGAAATCGTTCTTCCAGGAGCAGAGAACCTCGAGTAGAACGTGCTGAAGTCTGCTTCCTGTTGCACGAGAGAGAGAGAGAGAGAGAGAGAGAGAGAGAGAGAGAGAGAGAGAGAGGAGCTTTAGGGTTTCTAAGAATCCAGTTTTGTATTTTTCACACATTAAATTATAACTAGGCTGTATTTTTTAAATAGTTCTGTTTCTTATACACGAACAACCAGATTGTTCTTTAAGAAAAGGTTGATGAATAAATGTTCATGAATTGATTTTCAATAAACTGCAGCTTTTCAGTAAATGCTTTGTAATTCTTCTAAATGACAAATGATGCAGTGGATTCAAAAAAGAATTCAAACTTCCTTCACAGTTTTGTTAGGTTGCAGCCTGATGAAACAATTAAATCCATCTTGTTCTGACGTCGGGTCTCGGGGGCAGCAGCTGGAGCAGGGAGGACCAGACATCTCTTTCCACAGCCACCTCCTCCAGCTCTTCTGGGAGAAGTCCAAGGCCAAACAAGAGACATACTGGTAGTCTCTTCAGCGTGTCCAGGGTCTCCTCCCAGTTAAATATACCTGAAGCACCTCCCCAGGGAGGCGCCATGGGAGCATCTTTACCAAATAGCAGTTTATACACTGGCATGGTGCCAAAATCCTTTAAACATGCTGCCGTCCAGCCTCTCCTGAAAAAAAATCAAACCTTGACCCCTCAGTCGTTTCCAACTACCGGCCTGTCTCCAAACTCCCATTTGTTTCTAAAGTACTGGAGAAAATAATCGAGTCCCAGTTGAAGTGCTTCCTGGAGGATCACGCCATCTTAGAGCTTTTCCAATCTGGCTTTAAACCTCTCCACAGCACTGAAACTGCCCTGCTGAAGGTCTTTAACAACATCTTCAGATCCACAGATACCGGTGATTCTGTGCTGCTTGTCCTGTTGGACCTCACAGCCGCCTTTGACACCATCGACCATGAGATCCTCATTGCTAGGTTGGAGCAGTGGGTGGGCGTCACAGGGTCAGCCCTCAATTGGTTCAGATCTTACCTCACTGACAGATCCTTTTGTGTCTCCATCAAGGATTTTAGTTATGCCGTGGCAGAGCTTAAATGGGGGGGTTCTGCAGGGATCCATCCTGGGTCCCCTCCTATTCTCTTTATACCTGCTGCCACTTGGTGCTATTTTCCGGAAACAACATGCCCTTTCACTTCTACGCTGATGACTGTCAAATTTACTTCCCCTAAGACACAATGGTACATGCTCTATTCAACTGCTGCTCGACTGCCTGGCTGACATCAGGGACGGGATGGCTTTAAACTTCTTAAGTTTCAATGAAAAGAAGTCTGAAGTCATGTTGTTCCCTCCCAATAACACGATCACAAACCACTGCATCGACCTCTCCGCTCTAACCCTGTCAGAAAAACAAAGAGTCACTAATCTGGGCGTGATAATGGACCCTTCCCTGAAGCTTAACAATCATGTAAACATGATTGTTAAATCATGCTTCTTCCAACTGAGGTGGCTGTCTAAACTGAAGCCCATATTGTCCAAAAATAACCTGCATTCATTACATCTAGGCTTGATTACTGCAATTCACTCCTGTTTGGTATCAGTCAGACCTCCATTGCACGACTACAACTGGTCCAGAATGCAGCAGCCCGATTTTTAACCAGTACAGGCAAAAGAGAGCACATTACTCCAGTTTTGTCCTCACTGCACAGGTTACCGGTTCACCTTAGAATCCAGTTCAAAATACTATTATAAGTTATTATTATTATTATATTATTATTATAATTATAATAAGTATGTCTACAAATCTGTTCCAGTTTGTTTAAAAAGTCAGAAACTCCACTGGTCTCCATCATTCCTTGTTGAGTGTTGTTGATCTGGTATTTATTCTGTAGCCCACTTTGATCAGCTGCATGTAGTCATTTTCATTAAAAGACATAAAATCACCCACAGTTCTCATTGTTTTCAGTTTCAACCGTTTTGAATTTCTAATTGTAGGCTTTGACTTAGAACTATGTCAGTCTCCTCCTGGAGGAGGAACATACAGCAACATGCATGTTTTTATGTTTTGTACATGTCAATAAAACACTAAACTGGTAAGTTGCTCCTCCCTGGGCTGCCACCTTACCGTGGTGGAGGGGTTTGAGTGTCCCAATGATCCTAGGAGCTATGCTGTCAGGGGCTTTATGCCCCTAGTAGGGTCACCCAAGGCAGACAGGTCCTAGGTGAGGGACCAGACAAAGTGCAGCCCAAAGACCCCTATGATGAGAAAAACAAATGGACTTGATGTTCCCTCGCCCGGACGTGGGTCACTGGAACCCCACTCTGGAGCCAGGCCTGGAGGTGGGGCATGTGGGCGAGCGCCTGGTGGCCGGGCTTTTACTCATGGAGCTCGGCCGGGCACAGCCCGAAGAGGAGACGTGGGTCCCCCTTTCCATGGGCTCACCACCTGTGGGAGGGGCCAAAGGGGTCGGGTGCAATGTGGGATGGGTGGTGGCCGAGGGCGGGGACCCTGGCGGTCTGATCCTCGGCTACAGAAGCTGGCTATTGGGACGTGGAATGTCACCTCACTGGTGGGGAAGGAGCCTGAGCTGGTGTGTGAGGCTGAGAGGTTCCAGATAGAAATAGTCGGACTCACCTCTACGCATGGCTCAGGCTCTGGAACCAGTTTCCTTGAGAGGGGCTGGACACTCTTCCACTCTGGAGTTGCCCCTGGTGAGAGGCGCCGAGCAGGAGTGGGCAGACTTACCCTAACCCCCCAACTTGGTGCCCGTGTGTTTGGGTTCACCCCGGTGAATGAGAGGGTAGCCTCCCTTCGCCTACGTGTGGGGGGACGGGTTCTGACTGTCGTTTGTGCTTATGCACCAAACAGCAGCTCAGATTATCCACCCTTTTCGGAGTCCTTGGAGGGGGTACTGGAAAGTGCACCTCCTGGGGACTCCCTTGATCTGCTGGGGGACTTCAATGCTCACATGGGCAATGACAGTGAGACCTGGAGGGGTGTGGTTGGGAGGAACGGCCCCCCTGATCTGAACCCGAGCAGTGCTCTTTTGTTGGACTTCTGTGCTCGTCATAGATTGTCCATCACGAACACCATGTTCAAGCATAAGGGTGTCCACATGTGCTCTTGGCACAAGGACACCTTAGGCCGCAGTTCAATGATCGACTTTGTCGTCGTCTCATCTGATCTGCGGCCACATGTCTTGGACACTCAGGTGAAGAGAGGGGCGGAGCTGTCAACTGATCATTACCTGGTGGTGAGTAGGCTCCAATGGTGGGGGAGGATGCCAGTCAGACCTGGCAGACCCAAACGTATTGTGAGGGTCTGCTGTGAACGTCTCGCAGTCTCCTGTGAGACGGAGCTTTAACTCCCACCTCCGGGAGAACGTCGAATATGTTCCGGGGGAGGTGGGGGACATCGAGTCCGAGTGGGCCATGTTCCATGCCTCTATTGTCGAGACGGCTTACCAGAGCTGCAGCCACAAGGTTGTCGGTGCCTGTCGCGGCATACATACATATAAAAAAGTATGTTTTTGTACAAGTCTCACCACTGATTTAACAGCATCCTCGCGTTCTTTAACACTCACCACATTTGAATCACATTTATTCTGGCATCCAAGTCTTTTAATTCTAGCCACTACTTTAATCAGCCTTGACCAAGATGAAAATCTAGTGAAACGCTCCAGAAAATCTATAGTGTCATTTGTTGTCGTCACAAATGTCTGAACAATTTTAACCTCTAGGTCACCAACTAACAGACGAGGGCATGATTTAAATTCCCTGTTCCTCTTTCTTCCACAAAAATTCAGGACCCGTTAGCCAGTTAGTTGTCAAAATCTCAGAGGCACAAAGTCCTCTTGACATAATCCACTGGATTTTTAGTGGCGTCAATGTGATTCCATTGACTTGGACTTGTGTCATCTCTTATTACCTGGACTCGATTTGCCACAAATACATGAAACCGTCGTGCCTCATTAATATATGACAACACCACTAGTGAATCAGTCCAGAAAAACTCTGCGTCTATCTTCATATTGAGTTCTGATTTTAACAAAACACTCAATCTAGCAGCAACCTCTGTAGCCGAGAGCTCAAGACGGGGAATTGTTGTGATTTTCAAAGGAGCAACTCTGGCTTTAGCCATGATCAAAACACAATGGATCTCACCTTCCTCATTTTCAAATCTGAGATAGGAGCATGCACCATATGCTATGCTACTAACATCTGAAAAGTGGTGTAGTTCTGTTTTAATTATTTTCCCAAATCCTTGGGGGTGATAACATCTTGGTATCAATAACCCCTTCACAACCTGAAGACCGGACTTCCACGTCTCCCACCATCCAGGCAAGTCTTCAGGCAGAGGGTCATCCCACCCAATACTTCTGTGGCACAGATCTTGTAAGATAAGTTTTCCATTCAAAACGAATGGTGAAAGAAGTCTCAACGGATCATACAGAGAGGCTATTGCAGACAAAATACTGCGACGTGCATCAGGTTTATTGCTTAGATCTGTGTGAAAACCTAAACAGTCACTTTCAACATGCCATTGCATACCCAGGGTATGTTCAGTTGGTGCCAAATCAGGCTCAAGATCAGCAGAGACCACACTTTTCACGCAGACTCTCCCACTGGTACATTTTCATCTTTAAATCACTTCTTGGTCTGTTGCCTTCATACATCTCCTCCTACATGTCTCTGCGTGAGTGCAGCTACGGAGTGCGCTCTCAGGACATTATTACCTGCAGTGTTCCCTCAGTGAGGACTGAACTAGGCAAAAGGGCCTTCTCCTACTCCGCTCCTGTTTCCTGGAATATCTTACAAAAAGAATTGAAGCTCTCGACCTTGACCTCTCTAAGTGGCTTTAAGAATCTGTTGGACTCCTGGCAGGGTCCAATGCTGACATGTTCCTGTTTTTAGTTTTATACATTTGTCTTGGAATCTAGCTGTTTTTTTGGTTTTGTTACCTTTTTCCTTTTAGCCATCCTATTTGTTAAAAAAAAAAAAAAAAAAAAAAAAAAAAAAACCTGTAGTATGAGTTTTTATAACTGCTTATTGTTGTTGCTGTTGTCCATTGTTGTCATCTTTCTTTGTTGAAATCAGGTCTCTCTTGTAAATGAGTCCTCGAGGCTCAATGGGATTTACCTGTATAAATAAAGGTTGATTGATTGATTGATTGATTTTAGCCCTTTCAGATGGGTCCACACAGCTTAGAACTTCACGTTTATTAGAATTGAATTTGTGGAGTCTCAAGCCACCTTCTTTGAACAGTTTTTGTGTTTCAGTTATTAATTTGGTAGCATCCTTAGTTGTAGGGACACTGATTAACCCATCATCAACATAAAAAATATTTTCCACAAATGCTGCTGCAACTGGAAACCTTGACCTCTGTTGTTGTGCCAAATAATTCAGACCAAAATTAGCACAGCCTGAGAGGAGGCAGCACCAAAAAGGTGAACCTTCATTTGATATTCTTTAGGCTCGCTCTCCAAGTCTCCTTGCTCCCACCATAGGAACCTCAGATAGCAACGATGCTTTGGTGCAACATAAAACTGGTGGAACATCCTTTCAATGTCACAAATAATAGCAACCGCTTCCTTTCTAAAACACAGAAGGATTCCAATCAAAGAGTTAATCAAATCTGGACCTGTCAACAGAGCATCATTCAAAGAGATACCACAAAGTTTAGCTGAGCAATCAAACACCACTCTTAACTTGTCTGGTTTTTTCAGATGAAACGCCCAATGATGAGGCAAGTACCATACACAGCCATCATGGGTCAGGGAGTTAGGAGCTAGTTCAGCATCACCACAGCTAATGATGGACTCCAAAAATGTTCTATACTGATTATAGAACTGACTATTTGATTTTAGCCTCCTCTTCAAATGCTGTAAATGAACCAGCCTTTTTATTATCTGGCAACATAGGAGGGCATGGTCCTTTAAATGGAAGGGGCATCTCCAAATGGCCATCATCCTTTTGTTCAATGTTTTCACTCAAAAGTTGTATAAAATGAACATCGTCTTGAGATACACATTTTCCTTCTAGATTTCTTTCACTGAAATCCAACTCCAAAACATCAGAAGTTAATGGAGCTGGCATCTCTTTCACCATCACTCTATGTACAAATCTTTGGTTACCATGCCGATCCAGATGAGGATTGGCTGCCCCGATAATACTCCAAGAACAGTTTTCTGAGCAAAAGGTTCATTTTCCCCACCACCAACAACAACTTCTAAGGGATCCAAAGCAGAAGGGCAGTTAAAACCAATGAGCAAACCTACTTCAGTCTTGCAAAGCGGGCATTTTCCCAGCCAGATGTTTAAGATGAGGCCACAGTAATGCTGTAGTTTCACTTGGTATGCAAGATGTTTCAACAGGAATGAAATCACACGTGTATGCTTGCCGTAACTGTACATAATTATCAGAGAAAAAACTCAGAACTTCTAAGTCATACACATTTTGGCTAGAAACAGGAGTATCAACAGAAATCATTGTGCTGAGCTTTAACTGCACTGGTTTGGTAACAACAGTCAGACCTTTCACAAGATCTTCCAAGACAAACGAGGAGTCACTCCGTGTATCAAGAAGTGCTTATGTACAGGATCTTTCACAGAAGACAAAAAGACCGGAACAATACTTGATGTGGCAGAAATGTTTCGTGTGAGTGCATGAGACAAAACCCTATGAGAACCTGAGGTGATTCTTCCCCTGCAGAGATGGAACAGTGCTGACAAACATCCTTGGATCTTTCTGCTTGTGCAAACAGGTTGGATGATGCAAACTACACACTCCACAGATATGCCGTGTTTTACAATCTTTTAGTACATGTCCCTGTTTTAAACATCCAAAACAAAGATGGTTCTGAAGTATAAATGATCTTTTGTCTTCCATCGGTTTAACTGCAAAGGTAGGACCTTTAGCGACACTGTGTGAAACGTCCTTACAAACCAAACAAGGCAGCCTTGATTTCAAAACATGAGTTTTTTCTAATTTCTTGGACTCAGTACTGGTATTGAGTCTTTGCTCTTCTAGGCAGGTCCTTTGCAGAAGTTCTAGACTTTAACAAAGATGGAGAAGCAATGGGATTACACACTATGCTTCCTTTTGTATAAATCTAGCAAAACGTTCAAAGGATGGATACTCTCCACAGGCATCAAGTACCTCAACCACAACTCTACTCCATTTGCGTACAACCCAGTCTGGTAATTTCTTCAACATTTTGTGATTTTTTTCACAGTATTTTAAAATGGACAGTCCCTTAACTTGAGGCATAGCCTCCTCACAACTTTTCAAAAAGTCTGCAAAACCTCGGAGGGACAACGGATCATTTGGTACAATTTTTGGCCATAACATTAGTTTATCCCTAAAGGCTTTCTGGATTACAAATGGATTTCCATATCTCTCCTGCAGAACTGACCAGGCACCTTCATATGAACCTTCTCAGAACTTCTGTAAAAGAACCCCTCCACAGCCTTCCGGGCTTCTCCAGAAAGATAACTTTTCAAATACAACGGTTTCTCCCCAACAGAGATAGATTTGAATCAATTAAAGTTGTAAATGATATTTTAAAATCTACAAACTTCAAAGGGTCACCTGAAAATATAGCAGGTTCAGGAACTGGAAGGCGACTTCAACTTAATGAGCTTGCTACGGCTTCAGCCAAGTTCACTCCAGAACTCTCATACTGGACGTGGTAAAGATGCAGCCCCTGCATCCGACTTCCTTAAAGGTTCGAACGTCTGCACTGATTTGACATTCGGGTTTAAATCAACATTTTCAGGTTCATCTTGTACACCATCTTCAAGTCTGCTATAAACATCAACCCGAGCTGCAGCCATTTTAACTTCCATGTCCGTCTGCATCATCTTTAACTTGTTCTTCTCCTCATCAAGCTTCTGTAGCACCTCGGCTTCCTTCTGCTTCATTTCTGCCATAACCCAAGACTCATGAAGTTTCCATTCACGTTCTAGCTTACTGAGCTTAGCACGTTGAGCTTCAGTCTCCGACATGGATTTAATTTGTATCCTTTTGGCTGCAAGATCAGCTTCTACCATTACCCGCCCTTGGGAAACCTTGGAGCTGGTAACCGATGAACTACCTGTACTTGACGCTTCAGTAGAGGCTCCTCCAAAAATAGATTGATATTCATCTCCATTTAAGATGGTTTGCACTCTCTTTTTCAACTTCAGGGTTAAATTTATCTTTAACAGTACCATCTTCTAAACGCTTACACAAGATCAGACATTTCATTTGTCAATATAGTACAAGCATCTAGTTCCTGCACAATATCTGGAGTATTTAAAGAGTTACGTTGAAGAGGCTCATAGTTCTGCCTCACTCTGTCAAGGCTATATTGAACTTCCTGATTCATCTCATGCAGTGCCTCCTGAAAACAAAACCCTTTCATTCTCTCCAGGCTTCTCTCGCTGTTTGCTTCCAGGATGAACAAGATTTAAGAAATGCCTTCATCCGTTTCTCAGACTCTACTTCCCAGCGTTTTCCCTTTTCTGTCAACTTTCTAGTGCGAGCACCCAAAACCAATTCTTGTGCTTCTCTGGACTTTCTTCAGTGCGCACATCATCAGAAGGTTCTTTTTCACATGGCAGTGACGTTTTGACTCATCAGTGACTTAAATCTTACAGTGAAATTAAACCTACATTCAAATTATAAACTCAACACAAAACCCATTTTACTATTAACCCCTTTATTTTTTAAACCAGATACATTTTAAATTATGCCAAGTATATGATTGTAACTAGACTTCCAACTCATTTAATTTTATAAACTTCTAACCAACACTCGGATGACGTCATGTCCAAGTTATTTCCGTTCCGTTTCATCAGTCAGTCTCTCACCGCGTCGGTTTTCTGTCGGATTCAGTTTCTGAAAACACAAACTTGGATCCAGTGCAAGGACAGCTGCTCATGTGGCGTCCACTCCGCAGCAGCACCAAGCCCTGGCTGATGTCCCACCAAACTTCTCACCGTCAGATTACAGCCGTCACAGAAGCGTCGAGTTTTCACTGTAGCAGCCTCCAGGTTTCAACAAGATTCAGCGCAGTCTCGACGGGTGGTTTTACAGGTTCTTTATTTTCTCTTCCATCAGGATCACCGTGATCACTGTGAAAACTAAAACATTTAGATATAAAACATGTGCTCATAATGCAAACACTTACATACAAACAAAACGTACCTCGCTGCCTTCACCGGGGGAATGCAAAGCATAGTTGGTCTTAGTTTCCTTTACACCAAACATTGAGTCCTACTGACAGTTGTTGTTCATCCATTCATTAGTGCACCGACTGCTGTCAGCTTTTACAAGGCTGGCCCTTATAAGCTATGGCATCCCGTGAGGTACAAAAAAAACTCATTGAAAACTACAAATACAATGAAATAAAAACAGTACATTTACAACCAAACACAGACAAACGTATATAAACAATCTGCACAGTTTGGAAATTCATTTTTAAATAATTTACAGTCCGTTACAATACATATGCATATACACACATATACAACACTTTATTATAAAAAGTGTTTTTATTTCCTACTTACGTACACTTTTATTTTTGCATAGGTCGAACTGGTTGCATAAATTCGGGCTGCTGTTGTTATGCGGTATTGCTTTACATTATTAGTGTTTAGCGTATATCTTAGATCTCTATCATACTGTTTGGTGTTTGTT
>NC_056513.1:42756409-42762645 GCF_014905685.2 Nematolebias whitei
TTAGATCTCTATCATACTGTTTGGTGTTTGTTTAGCGTATATCTTAGTATATGTATCTTAGATCTCTATCATACTGTTTGGTGTTTGTTTATCTTAGTATATGTATCTTGAATCTTTATTTACAGTTTATTTTTATAATTTATATTTTGCTAGGTTTTGGGTATAACTGGGACCCTGTGTACATAATTTTGTTCCACCTCATGTACCACATGTGATGGAAATGACAATAAAATTGACTTGAACTTCATAAATATAATTCAAGAAATACCACTGGTCTTAATCATCTTTATTTAAGTGTAGAATAAGAGAAAAGCTGCACATTATATCAACAGAAAGGGCACAGCTTTTTAACCCCCCTGCTGTCAAAACTGAGTTGCCTCGGGGGTTATTTTGACTCAAGGCCAGCAGGAGGGTTAACACAACTTGTGTGTATAGTTAGGTCCTTTTGTGAGGTCCTACCTGTTTTTCATTTTCAATGTTGCCATGTATTCATAAGCTGCAGCGTGGGCATCGACTCTGGTCTCTGTCCCCTCCACTGGCAAAGCAAAGCTGTCCATAATGATCATGGTCTCCCCATCCACCTTCTCCAGCATGTCCCATCACCCCCAGGTTTCCACGGGACCTGGCGTGCATCACCATCTTCAACAGCCAGAGCTGAGATTTGGCAGTATTTGAAGTAGTGGTGCCTGAGAGGGACAAAAATAAAAATCACAGGTCTTCAGCAATTTTTATGTAACCAAACACCACCAGCACAACTTTAAATAAACAATAACCTATACAGCATAAAACAATAAACAAACACATGCTATCTAGTAGATTAAAAACTAAAATTCTCTTTTAAAACTACTCCTTCGTCCATGGCTTCACAGCGAGGATTTCTTGTTGTTTCTTGTCATATTTGTAAATTTCATCGATGCTCTGAACTTCCTGCATTCTGTTGGAGAGCTCCCATGTTTTCTGAGCCGTGCTGCTGCCCGCCATGATGAACTGGTTGAACTACAATAACAAAAGAGTCGTCAAACGCCCCAATTTATACTCAAATACACGAAGAAATGTGATATTTCTGAGATTATCGAGTCCGAACTTCTACAAGCTCAAGAAGCCATGACAGTGAACGATACCAACACAGAAAAATGGAGGGCCAGTGTATTAGAACTTAATCAGAAAGGCTGTCATTTAAACAATAAAAGGATATGTTTTCTTTTAAAATATTGATTTTAATTAAATATACCGATTTCATTCCGCTAAAAATACTTTTGGTACATCTATTGTTTATTTTTAAATTTACAATCACTCCTCTAACAAATGGTTTCGCCCGCCAACTCCAGGTCGCTGTTAGGAAGCACTGCCATCTAGTGGCTATCTTTTTAAATTCAGGCACATCTTATTTCACATTTAATTTCAGGGCTTTGTTTACACTTTTATTGAAATTTAAACTTGAGCTTTTAAGTTTTCAAATCTTTTTTTTTTTTTAGAAAAGTGTTTATTATTTACAGTGGAGAATATATCCACATATATGGGCGGCTGTGGCTGAGTGGTTAGAGCAGTCGTCCTCCAATGAAAGAGTTGGGGGTTCGAATCCACCAGCAGTCGCATGCCGAAGTGTCACTGGGCAAGACACTGAATCTGCATTGCCTTTGATGTGTGTCCCTTTGATGTGTGTCCCTTTGATGTGTGTCCCATTGATGTATGAATGTGATCTAAAAGAGCACTGACTAGTCTCTTTAAAATGATTTGTTCAATTAGCTTTGTAGAGATCTGGTAGAGTGACGTATGAATAGGTAAATAAGACACAGATTGTAAAGTGCTTTGAGTGTCTTCATAAGACAGAAAAGAGCTATATAAGTACAGTCCATATACTGGTCGTCTGTTACCCAGTTTTGGATGATGCAGTGGGGCGTCGTCGTAAATCCAAGTGGTTCTAGGGATATCCCGATGCATGCTCAATAATCCAGGTAGAAAAATCTAAAAAAATTCAATCTGGTTCTCTGGACATAAAAAAAAAATAAAAACTGTAGAAACGATTCGTCCAAAAGACTTCCTCAGTCTGAGGCGCTGTCTTCAGCTCAGTCTCTTGCAGTGGATCAACCAGTTTGCTGCTGACAGCCAAAACCAGTTCGATCGGATGAAAGACAAAATGTTTCTACAATTTTTGTGGTTCGTTTTTTTTTTTTTTTAAATGTCCAGAGGACCAGATTTAACTTTTTTTAGATGGTTCCAGAGCTGTTTTACCAGGCAGGTTGGGCAAGACAGGCAAGTGGCTGGAGGGCAAGGCACCATTTTTCATTTTCATCTACTCTTTATTTATCCAGGTAGTCTCATTGAGCCACGAGGACTCATTTTCAAGAGACACCTGTTTAGGAGCAGATGGGGGTTAAGGGCCTTGCTCAAGTGCCCAGAGTGGGGCGAATGAGGTTGGGGGCAGGTGTGGGTGCTTCACCTACCCCACCCACATTTTTTTAGGAACAGGATCAAGAAGAACGAGGACAGGACCGGAGGCGACAGGACAACAGGAACAGAATAAAAACTCCAGAGAAGAGTAGAACTTGACTTCAGCCTCAAGTAGAGCTGGATCTCATGACGCAGGTGACCGACAGCTGGTGGTGATTAGCGGCCATCTTGGAGCTGCAGCAAGTGGTACTCTTACAATTAGTTTTATTTGATGACTGACGAACCGCTCGATGTTGTTTAACCTGAAAAAGAGAAACAGGAGACAAATGAAACAGGTCAAACACACATAGGAACAATTTATTGCTACTAATGAGCCTAACATGCCTGTTTTGGATTTGTGGGGGGAAACCCGAGTACCCGGAGAAAACCCACACATGCACGGAGAGAACATGCAAACTCCACCCAGAAAGGTCCCCGGACTGGGTTTTGAACCGGGGACCTTCTTGCTGAGAGGCAACAGTTCTACCAACTGAGCCACCGTGCCGCCCTTTTTTTTCTTACTTGTATGAGGAAACCGGAGTGCCCGGAGAAAACCCATGCATGCACGGAGAGAACATGCAAACTCCACCCAGAAAGGCCCCTGGCCAGGATTCGATCCGGCAACCTTCTTGCTGAGAGGCAACAGTTTACCAACTGAGCCACTGTGCCGTCCTTTTTTTTACCTGTATGAAAAACCGGAGTACCCGGAGAAAAAACACACGCACAAACAGAAAATGCTAACTCCACCCAGAAAGGCCCCTGGCCAGGATTCGATCCGGCAACCTTCTTGCTGAGAGGCAACACTTTACCAACTGAGCCACTGTGCCGTCCTTTTTTTTTACCTGTATGAAAAACCGGAGTACCCGGAGAAAAAACACACGCACAAACAGAAAATGCCATCTCCACACAACAAGGTTGCAGCGCTGCCTGGTGGAGCACACCATCCAAAAACGGTTCTCCTTCATTCCAAGTGTCTCCTTTTCTTGTTCTTCTTTCCCCCAGGATTCTCGTCTTCGTCGTCCTCGTCTCTCTGTCTCTTTCTAGATGTTCCTGGCTGTGGACTTTCCTCTTGTTTCTCCTCTGATGACCGACGTGATCTTTTGCTGCTGCTGTCAGTTTCCACCTCAGCATCTTCTCGAGGTCTCTTTCTAGATGTGCTGGGCTGCAGATCTTCCTCCTCAGCCTGATGTCTGGTTTTCCTCTTTTTTTTTAAATGAAGGACGCCAGCATCGCTGTCAGAGGACAAATCTGTGCTGCTGTCAGTTCCAACCTCA
Organism: Nematolebias whitei; assembly: GCF_014905685.2. Taxonomy (NCBI): domain Eukaryota; kingdom Metazoa; phylum Chordata; class Actinopteri; order Cyprinodontiformes; family Rivulidae; genus Nematolebias; species Nematolebias whitei. Next base: position 42,760,114 of record NC_056513.1, read on the forward strand.
GCGTCTTCTCGAGGTCTCTTTCTAGATGTGCTGGGCTGTAGATCTTCCTCCTCAGCCTGATGTCTGGTTTTCCTCTTTTTTTCTAAAATCAGGGACACACGCATCACTGTCAGAGGACGAATCTGTGCTGCTGTCCTCCTGTCTTGGTCTCTTTTGTGATCTTTCAGCTTTACAAGCTTCACCAACCACAGCTTCGTTGACTCCATCGTTGACATCGATGTCCATGTCCTCATCGTTAAACGCAACGTTATCGTTGACATCGATGTCCATGTCCTCATCGTTAAACACAATGTTGTTATTGTTGACATTGTATTCAACGTTGTCAACAATGTCATTTACATCAACTTCCATATCTTCTGGTATTTGGTCGTTTTCATGGATTTCATTCATGTTTGCGTCGATTAAAACGAGTTCTTCGTTTTCATTTTCTTCATCTCCCTCATCTTCGTCATCCGCTTCATTTCCGTCATCAGCCAACGCCATTTCCACCAAACGATTGAGGGGCAGTCTTCTGTGATTAATCAGCAGGAAATCGAGCCTGTCGTGAAACACATTAGCTGCATCTCCACCTTCTTGGTTCTCCAGCTCAAGAAAAACATTCTGAATGTTTGGGCGGTTTGGTCCGATGTTATGTCCGTCTCCTGCACCGTTCATTTTGGCTTTTCTTGAAGCGTTTTTCTGTCGATCTGAAATGAGCCAAGCAGCTTCCTGTGTCCAGTTATGTCTGAAAGGTGAACGGTACGTTCTTATATAGACTTCAACTGTTCCAGGTACCGCCCCCTCCCATGACGTCACGTTCTGTTACTTTGATACGTCACACTGCTTTACTTTGATACGTCACACTATCTGCTTTGATACGTCACACTATCTGCTTTGTTCACGTTACTTTGATACGTCACACTATCTGCTAGGTTCCATGTGACGTCACATCGGTATCATTTCCGGTTCGTCCTCCATGTTGTCAGGCTGCCTCTAGCAGCAGGTACAGATACAGCGCACCTGTTCTGTCGGTTAGTGATATCCGTCAGATTGTCATATATGTAGTTAATACGCATTCTGCAAAAAGCCCGTGACGTTCAGAGTAGTAGTCAGTTTATCATACAAAACAAGATCTACACTACAATATACGAAAATAAACAAGTCGGTATTTTTGTGTGTGTGTGTGTATTATTGTGTCTTTACACAATTTGAAGTGTGCAATGCATTTTCGGGAACGTAAGTAAATTCTCTTCTTTGTTTTGGAGATAGCCTTAGCCCTCCCTGTCTGACATTTACAATAAAGATGTTAAAATAAGCAACTTAAAAATACATTTTAGAAATAATACATCACATTTTGTTAAATTTACAACAAAACTGGTGTCAAACCGCCTGGAAAAAATCCCAGGGTCGTTCCAAAGGGCTAAATTCTGACAGCCCCGTTCTGTTACTTTTCCTTCATGGTTCAGAATGATTGACAGCCGTCTGACCACGCCCCCTCGGTTTGCGGCTCATTGAGGCTCATTTTGTTCAGCCCAGGCTCCGCCCACAGCCGCAGGATTCATCCAATGAGGGTGGACGTACAATAACGTGCCTCAGCGTCAGTGTATGTGGGCGTGGCTTGGTGTAGACAGCTGTGTAGCTGCTGAACTTGGCCGGATATTAATTCAGCTCGGTCCAAATAATAACCTGCCAGTTCGTTTTTATTTCTTATAGTTTACTCTGTGTTGTGTTTAATGATGACCAGAAGACGAGCGTTGAACTGAATTCTGTTTAATCTGCATAAAGACAACACTGGTAGTAATCTGGGAGTACAGCACCTCATGTCATCTTCTCATTGAATGGACCTGATGTGACAAACCTCTGTCTAAACGGAGCTCATGCACGCACAAGAGAGTTCTTTACATTAGTTTTCAAAGGTTAGAAATATGAGTATGTTAAAGATCAGTTTGTAAACAACAGTAAAATAAAACTGCTCGGACACGTCAGCTCAGCAGTGCAGGTGGGTGGAGCCATCTATGGGTGGAGCCATCTATGGGTGGAGCACGCTGTAGTTCATAAACAAAAATCAGCTGTTCCGACCGAAACTTCAAATAATCTGCAACTCACACACTCTTCATGAAAATGAACACCAAACAAAACTGAATCGTCACTGATTTGACTTTACGTAAGAAAATAAAGAGTCTCTGAAATAAATCAATTTCACCTATTTCATAGGAGGAAAAGAGATCTCTCCTGGGCAGACCTTGGAGCTCCATCCTGCTGCGTCTCTGTCTAAGATCTTTGCATACTTAGACAAACTAATAACCCACACATACAAACAATAAAAAGCAATATCATACTAAAACCTTGTATACCTCAATATGTTTTTTGAGATTAGACGCTGAAGTCTTGTCAACTGCTGTAGATCAAACACAGTTTGCATCTGGACCTGTCTCCTTTTCAACATCTGCACATGAAACATTCCTCCAGGTACGACCACGGGCACTCATCCTCAGCCTTTATACCGTCATTTTCTCTGTTGACAGTGTTGTCCTGTCTCCATTTAGGCTTTTT
>NC_056513.1:42762745-42774309 GCF_014905685.2 Nematolebias whitei
ATATTCAAAAAATTCTCATCATCTTCATCATTACATAGCAACTCACTGTGATTATTTAATGTCGTTTCCCGTCCCTTTTTTTCAATATTACTAAGATTCTCCATACTATGTATCTTAGTAAATGCTTTTGCTAATATTTCAGCTTTATTCTTATTATCTATTATGGTGTTACCATTATCTTTTATTACTGGGAAAAAGTATTCTTTTGATTTACCTGACATTTTTTTTAATGGTATTCCAAACCCTGTCTAATGCCGTATTTTTCCCCAATGATTCACAGTATTTACTCCAGTAATCCCTCTTAGCATTTCTTATAATTCTCCTGACTTCTGCTTGTTTTCTTTTATAATTTATTAGATTTTGGAAGCAAATATATTTTTTGAGATTTTTATAGGCCTTGTTTCTTGATTTAATTGCTATTGAACATTCTAAAGTCCACCAAGGAACTATCTTCTTTTTTTTAACCCCTTTACTTCTAGGAATGACTGTTTGCTGCATGCACAATACAATTACTAATAGCTAAACTTAATTCATTTATTGGTTTATTTATATCTATATTCACCATACTACCTTCACTTATTCCTTCTTCTTCTTCTTCTTCTTAATGGAGTTTTATGGCGGTTGGCATACCAACTGTTAGGTGCATTACCGCCACCTACTGAGCTGGAGAGTGAGCAGGAGATATACACACACCAAAAAAAAAAAAAAAATAAATAATATATATATATATATATTTTTTTTCTGTGAAATAACTTAACCTTTATACCTCATCTAAATTCTATCTATTAAGTTTGTTTGTTTCAAGAAAATAATAATTTGATTTTTGACTTTATTATCATCACTACTAAAACTGTTATTAATTGTAAATGTTATATTCATTTTACTCATTTCTTTTTGGAAACTTCTTCTTTCGAATTCATATCCAGTACATTCCATAAAAACATGTTGTACTGTTTCAGGGAGATTACATTTGTCTCATAGTCCCGTTGCATGTTTTCCTATTACTTTAAGTGATTTATTGAGACCTGTTTGTCCTATTCTGATACGGGTCATTATTGTTTCTAGTTTCTTATTCCTTCCTGCTTTCTTTGTACATCCTACCTTTTTCTGAATGTTATACAAATGTCGTCCTGTATCATTTATGTCCCAATTTTCCTGCCAGACCTTCCCAACATATCTATTTATTATCATTTTACATTCAGCTTTACTCAATGGAATTTTATAGTTTATATTTTTAGATTTTAATGCCTGTTTTGCAAGAATATCTGCACCTTCATTGCCTTCCACTCCCACATGTGCTGGGATCCAAACGAAATCTACTGATATTTCTCTCAAGTGAAGTTTATATAGAATGTGGTAAATTCTGTCAATTATGTCTTGTCTTTCTGATTTACTTGATTTGATGCTTAATAAGGCTGCCATACTATCAGATGCAATTACATATTTTTGATCATTATATTTTTCAATCCATTCTAATCCCATGATTATTGCTAATAATTCTGCTGTATAGACTGACAAGTTATTTGTTTCAAGCAGCTGTTCTCCCTGAAAGGATCAAAGTAGGATGTATGTGCTTCCCTGTTAGGCCGTACATCCCTCCTCCTCTCAGGTGTTATAAATGCCAGAGGTACGGACATATCGCAGCAGCATGTAGGGGGAAACAAAGATGTCCAAAGTGTGGAGGGGAGCATAGATATGAGGAGTGTAAAAATGGAAAGGATACTTGTTGTAACTGTGGAGGACAACACAGAGTAACTTATGGAGGCTGTGAAATCAGGAAAAGAGCAGTGGAAATCGAACAAGTCAAAGTCACTAATAATATAAGTTATGCAGAAGCTGTTCAGAGAGTGAAGAAGCCAAAAGAGGTGGCAGGTAAAGTTCTGTAAGGAACTCTCGTGAGGGTTTGGACCAAGATCACAACACAACAGACTGACGATAAATAATAAGTGTTTATTGTTTCTAGGAGGGAAGTGACAGCTGGTCTCGGTGCTGGTCTGGGTTCTGGTTCTGGTGTCGGTTAACGGCAGGAGCAATCTAAGAAGCAGAGAACGGTTAGTGGTCGTGCTGATTACCAGAACGTGGAAAATAGTCAATAAGGAAAAACCACTAACCGTCTCAGATGATCTCAAGGGTCCTGAAAGGTGGAAGTGTCCAGATCTGCAGCTGCTGGAAGGACTGAGTCCGGTGAAGGACGACAGTTGGCCGCAGCTGTCTGTGTGTCCAGAGTCCGTGATCCAAAAGGGGAGGTCAGGCTTTCCAAGGTCCAGTAACGAGAAGCAGATGTCAGGCAGTACCAGAGGAGCAGGCAGATCGGTGGTCGGGCAGGCGTGGGTCGGTACCAAGAGCAGATGCAGAAACAAATCCAAAAGGGCAATCCAAAGAGACGTGGTCGAGGCAGGCGGAGGGTCAAGGAACCAAGAGATCAGGCCAAACAAGAAGGGGAGGACAACCAGAAAGAGGGACAGGTAGCGTGGAGGGCAAGACAAGGAGTGAGGACTTGAACAGGGACAAGAGAGGGCAACAAGGACTACAGGCATGAACGCGAGATATTTACTGACTACTAAGAGTGTTCAACTATCGGGCACCGAAGAGTTGACAGGTTGCTGCTTATAAAGGGTGGAGAGAACAGGTGCAGCCAGTCAGAGATAATCAGGCCAGCTGGCTGTAGTGCAAACAATTAGTGCAGTCAGCCTTCACCAACATGCAGAGTGGACAGACTGGTTCTCCACATACACACACACATGAGAACCAGGTAGAAGGAGATAAGGAGTGAGAATGAAAAGAGCAGAACAGAACTGAGAAACCAGAGCTAGTGAACAGAGTGATAAAGATCTAAATACAAGGACGTGATTCATGACAAGTTCAGCCAAAACCAACACCAGAACAAAGGCAGACTGGACCTGACACAGAACTGACAGTAGAAAAGATCATGTTGTTCATTGCATATGTTATTAATTGTACAGAGCAAGTAAAACACAAAACAGAAAAAATCAAAATAATTGTGAAAGGGGCAGAGAGGTTTTTTGGTATAAAGGATATATACTGGGAGCACATAAATAAGAGACTGGGAGCAGAAGGGAAGACAGGAGGACCAGAAGACAGAACAAACTGATCATCTTACAGTGGAACGCTAGAAGTCTAATATCAAATGGGCAGGAGTTTAAAGGATTTATCAAAGAATTCAAAGAACATATAGATATTATATGCATTCAGGAAACTTGGCTTAAACCAAACCTTGATTTTGTTATAAATGGATATGAAAACATTAGAAGAGACAGAGAGGGAGGATCTGGAGGTGGATGTTGTTGGATTTTGTCTATTACTTATTTTATTCTGTTGTTTTGCTGTTGAGGTTAAAACCTGAGTTTATTGTCAATTCCAAGAAGAAAGTTAATCTAATTTGTTCAGTACCACCAAGACCACCCCTACAATATTTCTCTTCCACTCGTTCGCTTTGACATCTCAACCCTCTACTGTCTAGCTGACTCCAAGATGATTCAACCTTCTCCAGCTGACTCACTCTGACTCCATCTCCTGGTTAATTACAGCTCGTACACGTGATGTCCCCTCTTTCCTTGAGATTCAAACCATTCTCTGTTTCAGAGTTCACTGCCTCCTTCCTATCATACAGAAAATTGTTTCGTTTAACCTTGTGTCTGCTCCCATCTCCGTTTCTGTCTGGCCTCCGACGGCTATCAGCAAATATTTGAAAGATCTTCAGCTATCCCTGTTCCCATATCAGATACCATTTAGCTGTGACACGCCAATCAGCTATATTTTTTAAATTAATCCAACTTGTACAGCCTAAATCATTAAAAATCAAGCTCTACCCCCTTAATTTTGGTACATAAAGCTCTTTTCCGCTTGTTTGTGCTAGTGGCCCCCTGATCTAAAACTAATTACCTCCTTTTCATTTTGATACTCCCTATAAGTCATGCAATTTGCCTCTGATATGATCCTATAGATTTTCCACAGGCTTCACCTGTACCACATTCATGAGTTCCACACCTGATAACAACATTCACACACCCAGGCATTCAAATATGTTATTGTCATTCACTCCTGGCCGCAGCCGTAATAAAACAAACACAAGTCTGGTACAGAACAACCCAGCGGCCAGACCTGTCCTTGCCTCACAGCAGCGCCCCCTTCCGGTCAGGATACGGAAGCACCGATCACACAAGACACCTCTGACGCAGAAACGAAGACAAAACAAAACACGCGTAAACCTTCACCTCCTCGTGCGGTTGGAACAAAGAAACGCTCCCTTCCCCCACACGAGTGCTTTACCACACACACAGGCTCCAAGCAGACTTTCTCCGACACACAGAAAAAAGAGAATTGTAACCCTGAGCTTCCGCCCACACACAGCTCACTCCCCCCTCTCTCTTTTTTTGTTACGTCTCTCCCAACGCGTCCCCCTTGAAGCGTTCACACGACATACAAAACACGGCGCAAACAAAGTTATTACAACGTCCTAAAACTAATGCGATCCCTGATCACATGAAATTTGGTAAACACTATGCTATTTCACTCATTTTCTCTCAAAGCTAAAGTAATAATGGGGTCCAATTTAGGCGGCAGTCAACACTGGCCAGAGGAGTCCCGACCCTCAGCCCCCGAAGACGTTTGTGAGAAGCTTCGGACCTTAATCTCGTCAGACTAAAGTTTTGGATGGCCAATCCTGCTGAATTTTGAGAGAAAACGTTGTCACCCACGTGACTTCCGGCAGGCTCCTCGCGCCGTCCACCGGCACAAGCCCACAAGCTTGTGAAAACTACCTAAAAATGTCTAAGTAAGCGTTCGGCGATAAAACAATGTATAACATTCATTAAACAGGGGATTCAATTTAGAGTTTTAGCTAAAGGAAGAGAGTTAGAATATATTGTTATTGAAATCTGGACAATAAATGGACAATTTAAAATAATAAATTTTTATAATCCATGTAAAAAACTTACATTAGACTTAATGGAGGAACTTGGGACATATTTAGAGGGTAAGGTGATTTGGTGTGGGGACTTTAATGGGCATAACTCATTATGGAGTAATCATAATGATCAAAATGGAGCTATAATAGAAGAAATAATGGATGCTACAAACTTGGTATGTTTGAATGATGGGAGTGGAACTAGAATTAATTTTAGAGATAATACAATGTCAGCAATTGATTTAACGTTAGTTTCAGATTCTCTAGCAGGTGTTTGTTTATGGCAAGTAATCAATAAAACAACTATAGGAAGTGATCATCACCCTATCATGACTGAAATAAAGTTACAAATAGAAAAATATTGTATAAATGGGATGGAAAAATGGTGTTTTAGATCTGCAGATTGGAAAACTTATCAGAATAGTAGTGAAATAAAAATGCAAAATGTAGATATAAGTGGTAGTATTGACAACTTTAATTCTTCTGTATGTAATGCTATCCTTGAAGCAGCCAATCAGGCTATAAGGAAGAAAGGAGGGAAAAGGGAAATAAAGTTGGTACCCTGGTGGACAACAGAATGTACTAAAGTGATTAAGAACCGAAATAAAGCTTTCAAATTATTAAAAAGAAATCATAACTTTCAGAATCTGAATGAGTACAAGAAACTGCAAGCAAATGTAAGAAGAACTATTAAAACCGCAAAGAGAGATTACTGGAGAAGTTTTTGTAATTCAGTAGGGAGGGAGACAGACATTTCTAAGGTATGGACAATGATTAAAAGGATGAATGGGATTAAAAGAGTGAATGGATACCCAATACTAAATGATGGAGAGTTAACAGCAGTGAAAGACAGAGAAAAGGCAGAAATGTTGGTAAATACGTTCGTTAAAATTCATAGTTCTGAAAATATTAGTGAAGAAGGGAAAAAAGAAAGAGAAAATACAATTTTAGAAAACAAAGAGGTATTGGAGCAAATAGAAAACACAAATGATTCACTGAACATGCTGTTTACAATAACAGAGCTGAACAGGGCACTTAAAAAATATAAATTGTCAGCTCCAGGAAAAGATCAGGTTTGTTACGCGATGCTAAGTAATTTAAGTAGATCATCTAAAAATATTCTATTAGAATTATATAACAGAGTATGGGAGGATGGGGAAATTCCAAAAAGTTGGAAGGAAGCAGTGATTGTACCAATTAGAAAACCAGGGAAAGATGAGTCAAAACCAGGAAATTATAGACCTATAGCATTAACATCCAATATATGTAAAATAATGGAGAAAATGATAGATGAAAGATTAATATACTATATGGAAAATAAAGGACTTATGTCAAAGTATCAGAGTGGTTTTAGGAGAGGGAGAAGTACAATGGACCCAGTTTTATGTTTAGAGCATGAAATTAGAAAGGCTCAAGTGACTAAAGAGTGTTGTGGCAGTATTTTTTGATATAGAGCGAGCGTATGATATAATGTGGAGGGAAGGATTATTAATCAAAATTAGAAGAATGGGTATCAATGGTCGTATGTTTAGATGGATTAAGACTTTTTTAGAAGGAAGACAAATACAAGTGAGAATAGGGAAGGATTATTCTGAGAGTTGTAATATAGAAAATGGGACACCACAGGGTAGTATAGTCAGTCCATTATTATTTTCAGTGATAGTTAATGATATGTTTAAGGAAGTAGAGGGTGGAATGGGATTTTCACTTTTTGCTGATGATGGGGCAATGTGGAAAAGAGGAAGAAATCTAGAATTTATTATAAAGAAACTTCAGGGAGCAATTTCAGTTGTAGAAAAATGGTCGTATAAATGGGGAATTAAATTTTCTGTTGATAAAACTAAAATAATGTTTTTTTACAAAGAAAAGAGTTGATGAGAAAATCAAGCTAAAATTATACGGTCAGGAGTTGGAAAGAGTTAAAGAATTTAAATTTCTCGGGTTGTGGTTTGATGAAAGAATCACATGGGGTGTACACATTAAGAAAATAATAGATAAATGTAGGAAAGTGTTAAATATAATGAGGTGTTTAGCTGGAACTGAGTGGGGAGCGGATAGAAATTCATTGACAGCCATTTATACTGGATTAATTAGGTCAGTCTTGGACTATGGGTGCATATGTTACAACTCAGCAGCAGATACAAACCTCAATAAGTTAAATAATATCCAATACCAGGCACTAAGAATATGTACAGGTGCTTTTAAAACATCTTCAACAGCAGCATTACAGGTTGAAATGGGAGAAATGCCTCTTAAATTTAGAAGGGAACAGCTATCTTTGAACTACTGGACAAATTTACAAGGACAAAGAAATGATCCTCCAACATTAGAGGTGCTTAAATCAGGTTGGGCAAAGGAACAAATCAAAAGCTTTGGGTGGATGATAAAAGCCAAAGTTAATGAAATCCATTTAGATCAACTAAATATATGTCAGAAAGTTCCATTACCAACAACACCACCTTGGGTACTCCCTGATGCTATAGTAGATTTTTCATTATTAGAAAAGAAAAACAAGAATAAATTTTTTATTATGGATAAATATACAGTACAGGAATACATTAACCAGTATTATAATTATGTACATATATACACAGACACATCTAAAAATACAACTAATAAAATTGGGATAGCATTCATTGTACCACAATTTCATATTAAAGTAGGAAAAAGGTTTAGTGATGGAGTATCAGTTTATACAGGAGAAATGCTCGCTTTACTTTTAGCAGTTCAGTGGGTAGAAGAGGTAAGACCATTAAAATCAATCATCTGCTCAGATTCTAGTTCATCATTGTCCAGTTTGCAACACAACCAGTCAGATAGTAGACCAGATATATTAATTGAAATACAACAAACACTCTATAGGATCAACATGATGGGGATTACAGTAAACTTTATACTGGTTCCAGCTCCTCACGGGGTTTTGGGGAATGAAAAGGCAGACAGGATGGCTAAGGAGAGCACTGGTCGGGACGTGGTTGATATTAATGTTGGGTTTAGTATAACAGAAATAAAGGGTATAATAAAACAAAAAATTAAGGAAAAGTGGCAAAAATTATGGGAGGAAGAAAGGAAAGGCCGGTGGTTTTATAAAATCCAAAGGAAAATTGGAGAAAGGAGAAGAACAGAAAGAAACAGGAGAGAAGAAACGATTATTTCACGACTCAGAATTGGGCACACTGGACTGAACATTATGTTTAATATGGAAACATCAAACAGGGACATGTGAGTGTGGAGAAGAGGAAACCATAGAACACATTATATTGCATTGCAGGAGATACCAGGTTCAAAGAAACAAGTTGATTAGACATCTTAGTAAAATGAAAATGAAATTAGACATTATTGATTTATTGCAGAAAGATTCAGGAAACAGAGGCTATCAAGCTATATTTTATTTTTTAAAACGGTGTAGGTTGTATGATAAGATATAAAAGGAAAGAGAGGGTTTAGTATTATTATTATTATTATTATCTTTTTTTTTTTTGTCATGCGGTCCATGCTTCCTTCAGTTGTTTGCCAACCGCCAATAAAACAAGAAGAAGAAGAAGATGACCCGCAGTCAGCTCTCATAACGCAACAGCTGGTGCCGAAACCTTTTTCTCTCGTCTGTAGAAGTGGCAGCTCGGGTTTTTATTGTTTAATGGAGACACGGCGGCAGGCGACCGAAACCGGAGCAGACTCTCCAGCCGGCTTGTAACACAAGGTAAGCAGAGACCTGTTGCCCCTGTTGCTTCAGGACTGACAGGCTGCTCTGTTTTCGGTCCGGTGCATGCATTTTAAAGAGCTAAAGGGCAGTGGAACGATGCAGTTTTAATACGTAATTTTGTGAGTGTATTTATCGGACGTAACAATTTACAGTATAAGGATCAGAAACTTTGCTAGATATTTGACTTCTAAATCACTTAAAATGTTCGGTGACAGAGTTACAGGCAGATTAAATCAAATCTATAGATGTTTTTTTATCTCAGGTAAGATTTTTAGAAGTGCTAACAGAGTTGGAATACTCTATTTTTTTACTTCTTTTTCACCATTTTTACTTATTTTTAGTGTTCTTTAACAGATACTAACAGAATATATGTAATAATGAATTCTAACAACTACTAACATGATTGATAACTTTTAATGACTTGTGAAATTTGGTGCATGAAGAAAAACCACAAGTGTGGCTGATAAAATGCTAAATGTGATGACTCAATCAGTAGAACTTGACAGGGACAGGATGATGGTGGGAGGATGGACTCTGTGTGGCTGGTTGTGTTTCTTATCACCTGTTCAGGTGATGGAAAAGATCCAGGGAAGGTGAACGCAGGGATCACCTGTGAGTTTGTGATCAACGTTCCCAGAGAGGTGTCAGATGAGTATGAACCACTGACTTACCCAGAATGAATGATAATTGATAATTATATATTGATAATGAAAATTATAGAAATTTAGTTAGATGACTGGAGTTTTGTGATATTTGTGGGAGAAGGACGTTTGTTCTTTTTTCCTGATAATGCAGCTTCAAACGAGTCGCTGACAGAGAGGTGGAGAGTCCAATGACGGGGGTTTGTATGATGGAGGCCGGACAGGTGCACCTGATGAGGGGGAGTGGAGTGGAGTGGAGTGGAGTGGAGTGCCAGGGAGGAAAAAGTCACCGGTTCTACTCCCTGAGCTGAGAACATCACGCATCAAATGAGGGTGTTATCATTGATCATGAAGAGGTTTTTTAAGGCTCATACTGACAGTTTATTAACATCAAATAGACATCACTTATCATTATTAACATCTAATTAACGTTACCAGCACAGTGAAGGGTTTTCTATTTTATGATTTTACTTTTAAACATAGATGGAGGAGCGTCTCTAAAATATATCTTTAGCCAATTAAACACTTTGACACAGTGAACTTACTGATTACGTTAAGCTGTGAGTTTGTAAATGATTATTGATAGATTAGAGGTTTTGGATTTTTACATGTACTGAAATGATTATAGAACACTGTTTTGACATTACTAATATTTATAGGTTGTGTTTTCAATGCTAATTGATTAATGAGGTGATTATATGTGAAGCTACGTTCTTGGTAAATTTTAACAATTAAGCACAGGTGTGTACTTTAGAATTATGGTTAATTGGATTTTTGAACTCAGCATTAATTGGGTGACAGGTCTTCTCCAACTACTTTGAGAGATGAGATGATTGATGGACAGACTAATTATGGGATGGGTTTGAAATTAACGTTTACAGTTTATTGGCAGTATTTTGGAGCGTTGTGATGATTTTTTCTTAAAATTAACATGGTTGAACAAGATATTGTTGCATGGTACTTAGCTAAATATTACCTTTTAATTACTACTTTATGATTTGTTTATTTAATGACTATTTTATGTGTGAAGACGTGGGTAAAAATAAAATTTTAATGCGTTTTAGCAAATTTTTAAGGGCTGATCATGATGAAATAATGCCACTAGATAGTGCAATTGCAATGATAAACTAAATTTTTGACATTGTTTTCTATGAAATAACAATTTTTTACAGCTGGGCCATTGGAGAGGAGTTTAATATATAAATTAAATGTTTTTATAATATAGATTTTGCAGGGGGTGAACTTATGACACGTTTCAATCCAAATTGATATTAAATTAAAGGGTGTCATGGGTAAATGAAATTGTTGGTAAATTGGGAATGTTTTTATATTAGATCACCTGGGGGAGTTGGGAGGTTCTGTTATTTACATATGCACGTTAAAACACGTTAAAATGTTTTAAATTAGATTTTATTCACACAAACACATTTTTCAACTGTGACAGGTTAAAAATACCGGCAGCGCTCTGTGCAAATAAAATAGGGGACGGCACGATTGAAAAAGGGAAGGGGGCACAGAGTTTATTTTTTCTTGTTTTCTTTTTCAGATGGACACGATGGACCAGACCTGCCCCTTGGAGTCAAAAAGAAATTCAGGGTCTACAGAACTGATTAACATTTTTAGATAAGAACACTTTACTTGCATTAGGGCGCCTCCTGCCACTATTAAATCATATTTAGAGTACTGACTTAGACAAATGTTAGAAATTTCCATTATGGTATGGCACCACACCAGGGAGAGGCTGAATTCCAAGGCAGATGTCCAGATGCTGGTCAGACGGCCTGAGGGCTGGCAGGTCACGTTAGCCGTCAGCTCTGACATCTTATTTTGACCTGAGGCTGCCAGGTCACACCCGCTGTAGCCTGTGGGCATCTCCCACCAACATATAAGGAGTAGTTCACATTCAACCAGAGGAAAGTGATTAATTGCTTGCTTATCTGGCGGTATTGAACTGGGAGTTTTTATGCGAGAGAACCCCTTTGGGGACTCTCGCCCAGGGGGAGTTGTTAAGATGTTTCCCATTTAGACTGGTCCTATGGATTTGATCTGCTCAGAGACGGGATTGTAATGAAATTATGACCTGGTTCTGACTGGGTTAAACTGGGCCAGCAAACTCTTGAGAGAGTCTCCCTGATAATTCAATATTTGTCAAGAAATAGTTTAATCAGCTTGCCACATCACGTAGGAAGGCTTTAAAGCACCGTCTCATGTTTTCCTTACACGTTAGTACACATAAAACCACACTTAGTCACGCCCCCTCATACACTGAGTCACGCCCCCTCATACACTGAGT
>NC_056513.1:42774319-42780068 GCF_014905685.2 Nematolebias whitei
GCCCCCTCATACACTGAGTCACGCCCCCTCATACACTGAGTCACACCCCCTCATACACTGACAGCTCTCCTGCGAAAGGTGTGGAGTTTAGGACCCCATAAATGAGTGATGACACGGGACTTCGGGGCGCCTCCGGGTCCGTGAACGCGTCACGGTCCGGGGAGTCCAGCGCTGTAAAACTAATCATCTTCTGCCTTTTTTAATATAATTGATAAAACTCAATGGACGTTCCCTTGATTTATTGATTAGTATGAGTTGCCACTTCTGAGAGAGATAGAACCAGGGGAAGCGGTGGGGGCTGGCTGAGGGTCCAGGGTGAGACAGGAAGCCTGAGGCCCACAGTTAGCCGTAGTTAACAGTCACTGCAGACTGACGACCCGCAGTCACAACACAGGTAAACCAGAGGAGAATGACTTCATGAACTGAATGTTGCATTCAAAGTATCACAAAGGTACAAGATCTCATTTTCTGTCTTCTATTAATCAATAACAGCTGAATCAAGATGTTTGAATAAAATTACTTTAACACCATAACCTTCACAAAGTTGGTATTTACTGCAGGACTGTTAAATTACATTAGTTTTATATTATTAGTTTAGTGTTTGGTAATCATGGGTCAAGTTGAGATGAGACTCTTTCAAGACAGAACAAGAAATAAGAATTATTACAAGAATATATCAGCATCAATAAACTGTAGGACAGTAACAAAACACTTATTAAACTATCACAGGTACATTGAGATGGAGCTGGAAGTTATTCTTCATGCCAGTTGTCTTCATCTGATCTTTTGTAAAAATATGTCAATTTATTTTCCATTAACATTTTTCTTCTCAGGACTGAGTTAATTTTCTTGTCTGAGTTTCTTCTGTCCTGCTTATGTATGTTTTGTGTTCTAATTGTTCCCTCAGGTTGTTCATCTCTGTTCCCTGACTGCCTGTTGATCCATCCTCCTGGTCCTGTTGATCCATCCTCCTGGTCCTGTTGATCCTGGATCATCAGATCCTGACATGTCCCCGTCCTCTGAGGACACATTTTCATCTTTCCCTCATCTCACTCGCCTCATTTCTGTTTCTTCCTCAGTCTCTGAAATTACGTCGTCACTGTTAGAATGAAGATTATTGTTCAATAAAAATATGACATGAATTATTTAACACTGTTCATACCAAAGTTTAATTTAGAACAACATGTGTGATCACTGGTCAGATCACTGGTCAGGTCACTGGTCAGTGGAAGTTCTGCTGTTCTTCTCATCTGGTTCTGGTCCAAGAACAAATGGTTGAACCTCCTTCAGTCTCACTCGTCCTCACTGTGTCTCTGTGAACTGTCCTCTCTCTAAATGTGCCTGTAGAGCGACATTAGTTTATTTTATTGAACATTTTTTTTGACAGTTAAACATTTTGAGCCCTGATTGAAAATGTTTGTGCAGATTAAATTTACAGCTCTCACTTTGTGATGTTGTGATGATGATGATGATGGTGCTCCTGCTGACTTGAGATGATGTCATTAATAAACAGTATAAATGTCAGTAAAAGTACTTTATTAAAGCTTGTTTTACATTTTACATATTTTATAATAAATTGTTTGGAAATTTATTTTTGCACAGTTAACACTTATTTTGTCGTCTGTTATGATTTTAACTAGAAACAGTTTAAGTTAAATTAACATTTTAATCAATGAATTACAATTTTACAATAGTTGTCAGGCTACAATCAACTCAGTTATCCAGGTACTTGGTTGACAAAAAAATGACAAATACAACAATTATATTCAGTCTCTCTTGTAAATGAGTCCTCGTGGCTCAATGGGACGAACCTGTTTAAATAAAGGTTGAATTAATATCTTCTATATAAATCAAGAATTCATCCAGATGATCTGAGGTAAACTGGAGCAGATCTGAACTGCTGCATGGAGGACAAGGTGGAGCATTCTCATGCAGAGAACATCAGAAACAGCTTTATAACTGGTGTTACTCTGATCTTTTTTTAATTGTATGTAACATTATAAAACACTGACATGGCTATATTGATCATTGTATTGCATAGACTTTTTTTTTTTCCAACAAATGTGTTTGCAGTCTCGTTTCCTTCTAAAATTTAATGATCAATGTATCAGCCGCTTCTAAAAATGCTTTGATAAAATGCATAGTCAGTGAAATAATCAGTAATCAGTTCGTTACTGCTCAGTAATTACTGAAAGACACAGATAAAGTAAGAAGCCGTTGGTTACGTACTGTAACTCCAGATTCTATGAGTATAGGCGTAGCCCTTGAAGAGCTTTCGCTTAGTGGGTTTATCCCGTTATGCGTAGCATTACACTGAAAAATGTAGTCCACGCCCACCTGCTGTGTGGGCCCCACCCGGTCCGTATAAATTACGTTAAGAGCGGGAAATCGGCTCCCAAAATAGCTTTTTCTTCAGCCATTTAGGAGCCAGTGAGGCCCGACGCTTAAAGGGCTACGCCTATACTCGTAGAATCTGGGGTTACAGTACGTAACCAACGTTCTATGTCGTATAGGCTTCGCCTTTTAAGGCTGTCGCTTAGTGGGTTAAGGGCGAAGCGGATGTTGTCCTCGCCTCACTGGGTCCATTCGAACACCGTATGAAGCAGAAGCTTGCCCAAAAAAGTCTAATCACTCAGCTCCCATGTGCGTAATTACGCATTGCGTAATTATGTGTGCCATGCACAGACGCATGTTGTGTAACTATGCGTTCTGAATACATGAACGCCCCGGAAACATCAACGGGCAGGAAAAAACGCTGAAAAGAGCCATGAACCAACCGGTTTACGGCTGAACCGTATGAACAGATTAATAATAACAAGAGAGCTGATTATTAATCAGATGAACTGATTGGTAACAATAGTCATGAACTGATTAATGACAATAGAACCAAATAACAGTCACAACTTGTGACTGATAACATCTCACACTGTAATGCATGCAGACAGATGTGAGTAAAACGGAGTTCCATGAAAACAACAATATTCATTCTGTAAACACTAAGGACAGAATGTGTCATGGAACAGGCCGTCACATCACCTAAATAAAGGCGAATAAATGAGCAGGGTGTTGACCACGCGGCCACAGTGCAAAATGTCCTGCGTTGACATACCATTATGCAAAGCAGTCGAAGATGCGATACCCCTGGTCGAGTGTGTAGTGAGTCATTTGGGTACGTGTCACTAGTTGTAGTATGACAATATATCCCCGTTTATATGCATACTTTTTCACGAGTTCCTCATCTTTCTGACTGTGTAATGTCGTGCCTTGAATTTAACAGAAATGTAACGAGAGACGTTATTATCTTTGACCCATCAAATCAATGCGGTCATTTATTTTCAGAATCAAAGTTTAACATCAAACATTTACATTAATTTGGCAAAATATGAAAATAATAACAGACAAGTTTCACAGAAAATGAGCATCGATCACTCGGCGGTGAACGAGGACTTTGCTTCAGATATTTCTAAAATATCTGTACTGATTTTATGAGGAAGAGGAGAGTTTTAAGATGACATGGAGATTTATCTTACAGAGAACTATGTGAGGGAATTAATCTGTTTGACCAGAACGTGCACGCTTCATCAGATCTCAGCTCGCCTCCGGTACACTTTAGTCGAAGAAGAGACCGTTACCTGGTTGATGATAGATCAGCTCGATAGAGAATCCTCCAGACCTTTCAGCGTCTCCGTTGAGAGCAGCTGAAATCCTTCGAGAGTCGTGCGTGGGTCGTTCAAACAGAAATTATAATTCCAAACGTCTCTGGATCATCCTGAACGCGTTCTGCATCCAAGAACTCTGAACAACTCTCTAGTTCTTCATCTCCTCAGCCTCTGGAACTATCAGACTCCAGACTCTCTCCTGAATTCTCCTGAATTCTCTTCAGAACTTCACCATTCTTCATGAATTCTCCATGAATTCTAACATGAACTGGGAAGTTGCCACATTTTAAATGGGTCGACTTCCGGTTCAATTTAGAGCTTTCTGATTCGTGGATGTACCAGAAAGAGGTGTGTTTTTGTGACGTAAGATGTTATCTAAGCCAAGGTCAGAGAATGAGATTGTTCAACAACTGACAGAGAGATTATTGCAGAAAAGCAGACTTCGTGGAGTCAACTCTTCTGTATCTTCTGTAAAGATTAAACATGACATTTCTTTTTCAGTAAACATTTTAGTTGACCGAAAACCGACCTTTCACATACTTACGAAACTTAGCTCGTTTCAGACAGAAAATCAAGAAATGCATATTAACCTGATTTCTTCTTTGAATGAGGAATAAAAATCATTACTTACTGCTTATGTAAAATAAAAATGAGTAGTTCTTTCCAACCTGTAAGCATTGAATGGAACTAACACAATTTGATTATCAAACATTTGTAAACAGTAATGATTATAGAGAATTGTCTTTTCTGCTTGATTAATTCAAGAAAGAAAGTCACCAGATGGCTCAGACTGTATTCAGATCAATGAAAATAACAGTCTCTGTCCATCTGATAGATTTGAGGTCATCAGGGTCAGATCAGGGTCAGATCAGGTTCACTACAGTCCCCCCTTTGGAAATCATCACCTGTCCATGGGGATGAATTCCAACCGTGAACTTAGACCTTCAAGTGTCCTTGAGCTTGATGTAATCCAGCAAGGAAGACCAAAGTCAGAAGTAATCCAGCGAGGAAACAAAGTCAAGGTAATTCCACAATGTTCTTGGTATTCCATTGTGTTGATTATAATCCATGTCGTCTCGATAATTCCATTGTAGCAATGCTTTAACCCCTTGGAAACAGAATCTGTAATCCACTGGAAAAAGTCATATAATCCACAACGGTAAATCCACAGCGATTGGAAGTGTTGATTAATCAGCATACAGAGGGGTACCCTTGGGTTGAACTGAAGAAGCGGCAACTGGATGAAGAGTGGAGACCAACGTCAGGATTGCAGGTCGCCTCCAGCGAAGGTTGTCTCCAGTGACGTCCAGCCTGTGCCGTTCTGGTTCAATGTGTCATGCAATTATGTGGTTTAAGGTGGGCTTATGAAGGGGATTTTACATAAGGCCTTAAACTATATGCATCTGGTGTGTAAGCTATTATGGTTGGGAACAGCTACAACTACCAGTTAAGGGGTGTAGAATGCTGAAAAGGGGTACTACAGGGGTTTATGCCTATAGAAAAGGGTTCCAAACTATTTTTCCATTTCTAACTTGGTTTAAGTTAGCTTTACATGGTAAAATATAGTTTGGTGCAATTGTCTGTTGTCTTTTAGACGAACGACTTGAGATTGGGTGTTTGGTTTTCCCATAAATGTTTTGGAAGTCTATGGCGAGACTTATCAAAAAGAATTAGCTATCCCCCCGAATAGAATTGTTCGAGTAGGTTCGGCTTAAGCGTTGTGAGATCAATGTAGATTATGGTACTCAAGGTAGCAATAATATACATTGACTCCGCAAAGATTGCAATTTAGTGAATGAACTGCATGTTGGCATGGTTAAAGGCTTCTTAGTCTCTAACTTAACTACACAACAAAATTCATTCTTGCCTGGGGTGTTCGAAAACAATACCAAAAACCATTTAAACGATGTCTCAACATCGACAAGAACAGTAACTAAGCAACCAGTTAAACAACGTTTCAACATCGACAAAAGCAGTGATTAAGCAACTAGGAAACAACGTTTCGGTGCGCCACTCACTCTGAATGTCAGATTTGATCATGTTATCGCGTCTGGTAGCATTATCCTAACTGGCGTCACCCCCCTTCGGTC
>NC_056513.1:42780168-42782411 GCF_014905685.2 Nematolebias whitei
ATTTGAGGTCATCAGGGTCAGATCAGGGTCAGATCAGGTTCACTACAAGTGTGCTCTGAGGTTGACAGGAGACTCTAAATCTGATGCTCTGTAGGCTTCAGAAATAGTCTCTCACAGCCAGTGTGACAAGCGCTGGGTGGATAACGGGCGACCTGCAGGTGCATGTCTATAATGCACAAACAGATGTTGACGCATTGCAGCTGTGCACGCTATGTAACACGTCAACGCCCGCACAGGACAGAGGAGATAAAAAGACGTTACTTCTTCTGATCTGTGTGAGGGGGGGGGGGGACGAGGCGGACGACCCCTCCAACGATATCGCTCTTGATTAAAAGAGCTCGTGATGTATTAGGCATAAAAGCTGGGTTGGTCTAAAATCAGCTGAGCTGCCGTCAGCCTAATTTCTGAGACATGACGGAGCGACAGAGAGGGCAGATAAAAACACTCACTCTCTTAGCGGATGTTAAAGCCAGCAGCAGGGCTGTTTAAAGAGACAAGAATTTAAGTGGAACCTGATCCAAAGACTCAAATGAAGCTTTGATCATGACCTGCAGGACCAGTATTAAATCCCACTGGAAACACTTCACTACTAATTAATTATTCTTAAAGCTAGTTCAAGCACAAAGAATATTAATTATTTAAATACAACAGATTATTTCTTTTTCGAGTTAAATTAATGCCATGTGACCGAGATAACTGAGGATTGTTTAATCAGTGACATGAGACGCCATTTTATCTTTGACCCATCAGAATAAATGTGGTCATTTATTTAACAGAATCAAAATTTAACATCAAGACATGTACACATTGATTTGCTGATCTGTTTCTGATTAATAAAATCTTGGCACACTTTACTAACAAGACAACAGAACATTTATGAAGGCATCTAGATTACTGGCAAATAAAAGTTTAAGGAAAGGAATAGATTTAAAAGGAAGATGGATGAAGGAAGATGGATGTTTGTTGACCAGAATTAGCACGCTTCTTTCAACACCAGCTCAAACCCCCGGTCCACTTAGTGCATGACAACTCGTGACGTCTCTTTACCTTTGCAGATGATGGATCAGCTCCGGTCTAGATGTCCCTATGCACGCTACCTTTACAGTGTCTCCAGTCAGGGTGGCTGGTCATCGTCAGAAGTCGTGTGGTTTACTCCGTTCAACAGAACAAGCTTCCTTCGAAGTTGTAGGGCGTTACGCCCGGGTGAGTTCACAGCGAGGCGCTGTGACTCCGCTGGGATGGACGGACCCTCGTCTCACGGTCAAATCCAGCAGCTATTGATTAAATCTGAAAGTTCCTTAGGAACTCTCAGTAAGACTCCATAGTCCCAAGGAAGACTGAAAGAAGACTCCAGAAGACTCTAGGAAGACTCCAGAACACTGAGAAAGAACTGAATAGTCCCAGGAAGTGTTGACTTTTAAAGAGTACTCACTTCCGGTCACTTGGTACTTCCTGATTGGTTGAAACAACCAGCAGGGGCGGTGTTTCAGTGATGTCAGAGGGTTATTAGGAGTCAAAACGACAGCAGGAATGTTTAGGAACGGTTAGTACAGACAGAGAAATGTTATGGCGAAGTGAGACAAACGCAGATGCCAGCTGAAGTTATTTACTGTCTGCTAGGTTTAAAAACAAGACACCATTCTAATAAGTTGCTTTCTGACTTTTGACCGACATCACATCCACTCCTTCAGACAGAAGATCAAAATGCACAAATACTTTGTAAATAGACATTTAACTTGTTTTTTAAGTCTAAGGAGGTTTAAAAATCATTAATACTGTTTCACAGTTGATTTAAAATGAGTGGTTCACGTCAACATTTAGAAATGGTATGAACTAAACACACTTTATCAAGACATTCTAAAATAGTAATGATAATGAAAAAAGAAGAGTGTTCTTTCAATTGATTAATTCAAGATACAATTAAATAGTCTCTTGATGAGCTAATTTGTATTTCTGGATTCAAATCAACGAAATAACAGTTCCTGTCCCATGAAGGTCTTCAGAGACAGATTGTTGTCGGAGGCCTAGTTCACTACAGCCGGCATTGATGCTCTGCGTCCAGATGTTCGCGGCAAGGAATTTTAGTGGCTCCAATAGCTCGATCCATGCAGCTCCAGTCACAATGCTTGGGTACCTGCTCGCCCCTGTGCAGTCCTGGTTCCAATGCCAGGTGTCCCAATCGCTTGTGTGTGGTTTCAATTCCAACACCAGCTGACGTCTGGTTCCCCTGCACTCTTGTGGCA
>NC_056513.1:42782511-42787563 GCF_014905685.2 Nematolebias whitei
AGCACTGAAAAAATTTAGTCCACGCCCACCTGCTGTGTGGGCCCCACCCGGTCCGTATAAATTACGTTAAGAGCGGGAAATCGGCTCCCAAAATAGCTTTTTCTTCAGCCATTTAGGAGCCAGTGAGGCCCGACGCTTAAAGGGCTACGCCTGTACTCATAGAATCTGGGGTTACAGTACGTAACCAACGTTCTATTTTGTATAGGCTTCGCCCTTTAAGGCTGTCGCTGATGGGTTAAGGGCGAAGCGGATGTGGTCCTCGCCTCACTGGGTCCATTCAAACACAGTAAGAAGCGGAAGCTTGCCCAAAAAACGTCTTGTCACTCAGCTCCCCGTGTGCATAACTATGCATCGCGTAATTATGTGCCATGCACAGACGCATGTTGAGTAACTATGCGTTCTGACAAAGCATGAACGCCCCGGAAAACTTTCAACGGAAAGAAGATGTTGAAAAGAGGGGTGGGGGGGGGGGGGCATGAACCAACTGGTTCATGGCTGAACAGTATAAACAGATTAATATCAATGAATTGATTATTGATCAAATGAACTGATTGGTAACAATAGTCATGAACTGATTAGTGACAATAGAACCAAAATCACAGACACAACTTGTGGCTGATAACAACATCTCACACTGTAATGCATGCAGACAGAAGTGAGCTTAAACAGAGTTCCATGAGAACAACAATATTCATTCTGTTAGAGCGCTAAGGACAGAATGTGTTATGGAACGAGCCGTCACATCACGTAGGTAAAAGCAAATAAATGAGCAGGGTGTTGACCATGCAGCCGCAGTGCAAATGTCCTGCATTGACATACCATTATGCAGAGCAGTCGAAGATGCGATACCCCTTGTGGAGTGTGCTTTGAGGTTGACAGGAGGCTCTAAATCTGATGCTCTGTAGGCTTCAGAAATGGCCTCACACAGCCAGTGTGACAAGCGCTGGGTGGATAACGGGCGACCTGCAGATGCATCTCTATAATGCACAAACAATTGTTGAATTTGACGCATTGCAGCTGTGAGCGCTGTGTAACACGTCAACGCCCGCACCGGACAGAGAAGATGAAAAGATGCTTCTTCTTCTGATCTGTGGGGGGGGGGGGAAGAAACCCCTCCAACGATATCACTCTTGATTTAAAAGAGCTCGTGATGTTTTAGGCATAAAAGCTGGGTTGGTCTTAAATCAGCTGAGCTGCCCGTCAGCCTAAATTCTAAGGCATGACGAAGCAACAGAGAGGGCAGATAATTACTTACCCTCTTAGCGGGTGTTAAAGCCAGCAGCAGGGCTGTTTTAAGAGACAAGAATTTAAGTGAAAACCTGATCCAGAGGCTCAATTGGAGCTTTGATCAGGGCTCGCAGGACCAGCGTTAAATCCCACTGTGGAGCAAGTGGACGTGAAGCAGGCCTGCGTCTCTGAACACCTTTTAGAAAAACGCTTCATCAGCGGGTGATTAAAAGCTGTTCTGTCTCCGAAACCTTCGTGGCAGGAAGAGATGGCTGCAACGTACGTTAATCGTGCTGAATGCCAACTTCCTATCCATCAACTGTTGTAGAAAAGACAACACGCCGCCTAATGGACATGAGGTGGCCTCTAAACCTTTCTCTGTACACCAGCGCTGAAAAGCCGTCTCCTTTGATGTGTACAGAGCTGTGGCAGATGCAGCACGTGAATCTTGAATTGTGCACACTATCTCCTGAGGGAGACCCATCCTCTCTAAGTGGGACCGCCCAGCGGTCAGACCCACAGGTGCTGACCTATTTCTGGGTAACTCTTGATCGCTCCTCCTGCTTGAAGGAGAGCATCCTCCCTCCACGGCAGTTTCCACGGGCGACCCGACAACAGACGTTGCAGGCCTGGGAACCATGGTGCGTTCACACGCCGGGAGCCACCAGGAGAGCTGTCAATCCCTCCTCCTGAACTCGGTTCAGGAACCGTAAAAACATAGGAGGTGGGAGAAAACGCGTACAAAAGCGTTTTGGGCCACGGGCTGTGAGCAAATGCATCCACCCCCAGCGATGGATCGTCTCGCGGGCTCAGGGAAAACCATAGTTGACACTGAGCGTTCTCTTGCGTCGCAAACAGGTCCACAGCTGCTTTGCCAACTTCTGCCACGTCTGAAAACATCAGATCTGGATGGAGGGTCCAGTTCACGTGACGTAGACCGCCCCTGGACGTCACATCTGCCCCTCTGTTCAGAAACCGGATATGTAAACCGCTCTAATGGAGAGCAGGTTTGATGAGCCCAACACAGTAGCTTTCGCGCAATGTGTAACATCTGGGCTGAACGCACACCCTTGATGATTATGTACGCAGCAGTCACCATGTTGTCTGTGTGAATCAACACGTGTTGATTCTGTAGCACGGGAGCAAAGTGTTGAATCACATTCAGCACTGTGCGACACTCCAAAACATTGATGTGGGCTGATGTGTGGTGGGGCCACAGCGCCCCTACTGCTTGGGATAGGCATGTCCCCCCCCAGCCTGACAGCGACGTGTCCGTGAAGACTGACACGTGTGACGTGGGTCTGCTGACGGGGACTCCCTCTGACAGAACCAGGGTGTTTCCCCAGAGTCGGAGGTCTGCTCTCACAGAGGAAGGGACAATGATCGTCCGTCGTTTTGTTTTACTGGATCCACATGCAGACGTGCAAAACACCTCTGGAGGCGTCTCATGTGTAACAAACCAGCGGAACCACTGTGTGAGTTGATGACATCATTTCCAACAGCTTCATGACGGAGACAGCTGTTATCACTTGCCAGGTCTTACGTGGCGGAGTTGGCTTTTTAAAAGTGTCGAATCTCATTTGTGATAAACGAGCTTTCATGGTGGTTGAATTTAATTCCACTCCCAGATAAACAAATGTCTGGGTCGGGAAAATCGAGCTTCCTTCCAATTTATGGCGAAGCCCAGATTTAACAGGTGTGATGTCAACACCTGATCCTGCATCAGCGCCTCCTGTCTGGAGTGACAGGAGCAGCAGATCATCCAGGTAAAACAAAAACTCTCGTCTCTGTGTTTTAGGATGATCGGTATGCGTTCTCTGGATGTTATACAACAGATCCAAAAAACGGTCTCACCCCTCCAATCCGTGAGTAAAAACCTTGTGTTTCTCTCCGTTGGGGGACTCTGGAGATTACTTTTATCAGAAACACTTGGACTTCTGCATTTAGGGATGAGATTTGGTCTGATGATGACAGGACCGTTTTTATAACTCCTCTGAATGGAGGGGTTCGGGTTGCAAACTGTAACTTGTAACCATTTGCATAAAACCCTGTCCATCCATCTGAAAAACGGCGAGCATGTTTTAGCCACTCTACGTAACGTTCGTAGGGTGAACGTGCGTTAAGTGATGTGTCACGTTTTGTACGGCTATCTTCTGTGCTGGGCCATCCTTTTGGCCAGTGGCTGTTTAGTTTCCCTGGTAGATCCCACAGAAGATCAACATCATCAGGCCAGGATTCTGCGGTCTACACTCATCTCCAGGCCAGCAGTCACTCTTTCAAGGATGAAGATGTTCACATCCTGGATAGAGAGGAACGATGGTTTGAGAGAGGAGTAAAGGAGGCCATCTTTGTGAAAAGAAACCGTCCATCATTAAACAGGGGTGGAGGCCTCCGGGTTCAACTGTCCCCCTCTTACAATGCTGTGATTGCTAGTATCACTCAGCCCTCTGTGAGTAGTAAACAGCCATCAGTGTGCTAATGATCCATTGTTAGGCTGATGGTCCTTCTTGAGCATGTGATCAGCTGGTTTTGGTTGTCAGTAGCAAACTGGTTGATCCACTCTAAGAAGGTGCTATTTAAGAGACTGAGCTGAAAACAGCACCTCAGACTGAGGAAGTCTCTCGGATGAGAGACGAAACGTTTCTAGATTTTTTTTTTTTTTTTTTTTTGAATGTCCAGAGAACCAGATTGATCTTTTTTGGACTAGGTCCATTTATTTGTCTCATCATCGGGGTCTTTGGGCTGCACTTTGTCTGGTCCCTCACCTAGGACCTGTCTGCCATGGGTGACCCTACTAGGGGCATAAAGCCCCTGACAGCATAGCTCCTAGGATCATTGGGACACTCAAACCCCTCCACCACGGTAAGGTGGCAGCCCAGGGAGGGGAAAAAAATAAATATAATGAATAAATAATAATAAATCCAAATTGATCAACATTCACACACACTCATCTGCAAACTCATTTACTCTGTTTGGCATATTCTTTTTGTACTATTAGTGCTTAGTGTATTCTTAGTTTAGCATATTTCTTAGTTCATATATTAGATTCTGGGCAGCACGGTGGCACAACTGGTAGAGCTGCTGCCTCTCAGCGAGCAGGTCCTTGGTTCAAACCCCGGTCCAGGGGCCTTTCTGGGTGGAGTTTGCATGTTCTCTCCGTGCATGCGTGGGTTTTCTCCGGGTGCTCCGGTTTCCTCCCACAGACCAAAAACATGCATGTTAGGCTGATTGGTAACTCTAAATTGTCCCTAGGTGTGAGTGAGAGAGTGAATGGTTGTTTGTCTCGTGTGTCTCTATGTGGCCCTGTGATGGACTTGCGACCTGTCCAGGGTGCACCCCGCCCCTCGCACAGTGATTGCTGGACATGGGCACCAGCGACCCCCGTGACCCAAAATGGAATAAGCGGGTAAAGATAATGGATAGATGGATATATTAGATTCTATTACTGTTTTTCTTTAGCATTTTTGCTTTTGTTGGATATACACAGTAAAACAGTTTTGTTAAACGAGAAATAATGAAATTTTTACCTTTGACTTTGTAATATATATAATATACTGTACATATAAAAAAATAATACTGTATAATGTTAAATATATATATTATTGTTCCAGACTGTCCAGCAGATGGCAGTGTTATACTGGAATTTTATTGTTTGTACTGTATTATTTTGTAATGTAATGTTTCCATTTATTTTTAGAGGGATTATAATGTAAATAAGATAAAGATAATGTAAATAGTTTGAACCTGAATGTAAATAATAAAGACTGTAAGGCTCCCATTGCGACCGTGCGAAGAGAGGGAGGCAGAAGTGCACACACACACACA
>NC_056513.1:42787663-42788739 GCF_014905685.2 Nematolebias whitei
CAGTGGTTGTTGTTGTTGTTTGCGATCCGGCCTCTGGTTCATGACAGAATAGTAGTGGGTTTTTAAACGGGATTTGAAAATCGAGAGGGAGGGGGCCAGTCTGACAAGCAGAGGTAACTCTTTCCAAAGTCTTGGTCCTGCGACAGAGAAGACCCTGTCACCTCTGCGCTTGAGATGAGTTCCTGGAACTGTGAGGAGCAACTGGTCCGCTGACCTCAGGGAACATGGAGGGACATACAAGTGTTCTGTCGGTTAGTAATACATTGTCAGATTGTCATACGCGCGGCACAAACTGATAGCTGTATCTGTCGGTCAGTGATACGTTGTCAGATTGTCATACGTAGCACAAACTGACAGTTATATCTATCGGTTTAGCATAGGTTGTCAGATCGTCATATCAGCGTCATATGACACCAACTCAAACACTGTCACTGACAGTTACGATTTTGTATTTCGTACTATATTCGTTATTTATCAGTTACTTTGTATTTATCAGTTACGTAGTTAATTTATTGGTTATTTATAGATAGTTATTTAACAGTTACTTTGTTATTCATCCATCCACCCATTATCTTTTACCCACTTATTCCATTTTTGGGTCACGGGGGTCGCCGGTGCCCATGTCCAGCAATCACTGTGCGAAGGGTGGGGTACACCCTGGAATGGTCGCAAGTCCATCACGGGGCCACATAGAGAAAAACAACCATTCACTCTCTCACACACACCTAGGGACAATTTAGAGTTACCAATCAGCCTAACATGCATGTTTTTGGTCTGTGGGAGGAAACCGGAGCACCCGGAGGAAACCGGAGCACCCGGAGAAAACCTACGCATGCACGGAGAGAACATGCAAACTCCACCCAGAAGGCCCCTGGACTGGTGTTTGAACCAGGGACCTGCTCGCTGAGAGGCAGCAGCTCTACCAGTTGCGCCACCGTGCTGCCCTACTTTGTTATTACTATTTATTATTAATATGTTATTATTAATAGTATTAATATATTATTATTACTCATAATATTATTATTGATGTATATATATATATATGTGTGTAAATATATATATATATATATATATAT
>NC_056513.1:42788839-42790800 GCF_014905685.2 Nematolebias whitei
ATTGCTTGTAATATATCAAATGTGAACTTGTAAAATTATCATTAGCTAATATAAGATTATATGTAAAGGTAAAATAGTTAGAATTAGTAAACATTTTCTATAAATATAGTGCAACCCTGGAAGAAAGACCCACACACACTTTGTATAACCTGACATTTGAATGCTTGATAGGAAATATAAAAAGGTATAAAAATATGAAATCCAACAAGGCCATCTTTGTGAAAATAAATCGTCCATCATTAAACAGGGGTGGAGGCATCCGGGTTCAACTGTCCCCCTCTTACAATGCTGTGATTGCTAGTATCACTCAGCCCTCTGTGAACAGTAAACAGCCATCAGTGTGCTAATGATCCATTGTTAGGCTGATTGTCCTTCTTGAGCATGTGATCAGCTGGTTTTGGTTGTCAGCAGCAAACTGGTTGATCCACTCTGAGAAGGTGCTATTTAAGAGACTGAGCTGAATACAGCACCTCAGACTGAGGAAGTCTTTCGGATGAAAGATGAAACGTTTCTGCTTTTTTTGTTTTGCTTGTTTTGCTTTGTTTTTTAATGTACAGAGGACCAGATTTAACTTTTTTTAAATTTTCTACCTGGATTATTGAGCATGCATCAAGATTATAGTAACTATAATATTATAATAAGGTGCGCCGTCACCGCCCGCCCCGCTGCCCTCACTTCCATTCCACCCAATCCACGTTGGTGGATTAAATAAATTAAAATTAGGAACAGTGGGGCAGGCGGTGATATAATCTACCACCACCTGCCCCGTTGTTCTTAGCCTTGTTTTATACGTGCCACACGTTTCTTTCACTTCTGCAACTTAATAATAGTTTTGGTTTTCCTGTGACTTGTATGATAAATGGTAGGAGCATAAATTTGTGCCCAATTTTTTTTGTTCTTTTTTTATTTTGTAAATAATAAATTACTTTTTTTTGCAAATAAATAAAATAAAATAAAATATATAATATATATAATTTTTTTTTTTGCGAATATGATGTAGTCTTGAGTTCCTATGATGTCAAAGACTCGTCGACTCGACTTTTATTATGTTAAAGTCGACTTTAAAAATTGTTTATTCATTCAAGCCCTAGTATATTAGTATATACCTAACACACCAACAGCACTGCTCCTTATTGGGCCCAGTATTTGGGCCCCATAGAGCATTAGAACGTGACGTCACTGTCCATGGCGCGGTGGCCGATGGGATATGATTGCCATCTTTCTACTCCTGGAAGACTGTGTCTGAGTGGTTAGAGCAGTCGTCCTCCAATGCAAGAGTTGGGGGTTCGAATCCAACAGCAGTCACATGCTGAAGTGTCCCTGGGCAAGACGCTGAACCCTCATAGTCTAATGTGTGTCCCATCAGTGTATGAATGTGATAAAGCTCTGATTAGTCTCTTTAGAATGATTTGTTCAATTATCTATGTAGAGATCTAGTGTAGAGCTGTATGAATGGGTAAATGAGGGACAGATTGTAGTGAAGAGCTTTGAGTATCTCTATAAGATAGAAAGGTGCTATATAAGTACTGTCCATTTACTTAATCATAACTTTTGAAAATAAAGCTTTCTCGCTGAATTTTTAAAATCTAAGTAGGTTAAAACAATATAACAATGATCCAAACTTGTGTTATTGATGCAATGTGTGGTCACACGACTAGAAAGGTAAAAAGATCGAAAACAGACTTTCAATTCATTGTTTTCTCACCTGGAAATCATTCGAGGGACCAAACAAAAAGGAGATGAATGGCATGGATATCAGCAGTGAGACGTCCTGATAACTTTCTCCAGCGTCCCAAGAGACCTGCAAGTTTGTTCCAGACATTCTGGTGAGTGTCTACATGTAAATATACCAGTTAACTATACTGCTGCTTACATGTGAATATACCAGTTAACTATACTGGTTCTTACATGTGTATATACCAGTTAACTATACTGGTGCTTACATGTAAATATACCAGTTA
>NC_056513.1:42790810-42791057 GCF_014905685.2 Nematolebias whitei
TTAACTATACTGGTGCTTACATGTAAATATACCAGTTAACTATACTGCTGCTTACATGTAAATATACCAGTTAACTATACTGGTGCTCACATGTAAATATACCAGTTAACTATACTGCTGCTTACATGTGAATATACCAGTTAACTATACTGGTGCTTACATGTAAATATACCAGTTAACTATACTGCTGCTTACATGTGAATATACCAGTTAACTATACTGGTGCTTACATGTAAATATACCAGTT
>NC_056513.1:42791067-42798302 GCF_014905685.2 Nematolebias whitei
CCAGTTAACTATACTGGTGCTTACATGTGAATATACCAGTTAACTATACTGGTTCTTACATGTGAGGGTGAAGAGGTGACACTTCTTCAGATTGTGTGTGTGCTGTAGTTTAGTGAACATTTGTTCTAATATGGTTGTAAATCTGATGAAACGTGCACATGCTGCTACTGATATATGTCAAATGTAGATTTGGAGAAAAAATTATATTTGCAGCACTCATTGTTTGAAATATATTTACAGTTGAATAAAAACATAAGTGGTTGTTTTTTCTCATTTAATAAAAAATTCATGTGGTAAACATTCATGAAACATTTGATTCATCACTTCATGGAACATGTAAACATGATGAACTTGATCACATTTGTAGTAAACATTTGATGTTTTAACATATTTCAGGTAAGAAATAAACGTGTAATGAAACAGATCCTATTTTGAAGTAAACATTTTATGTATTTAAACGTTTCTAGTAACAAACGTGATGAACATTGTGTGAGGTAAAACATTTTATAGAAAATTGCTACACAAAATGTTCAAATATAAGTTAACAGCATGATTTACATATTTATGTCTCCCTTGAAGCTGCAGTACAAACGTGCTCTGAGAAATATGTTTAAGAAGCTTTGTGCTTTCTGGAGACGAGCTTCACACAGTTCCTGTTCTGGAGACACACGGACCACAGCCATGTCTTTCTGAGTCCACACAAGGTCACAGTGGTTTGATGATGTACCTGTGCAGAGTATGGATGATGTTTCTTCAGGTGAACTTCACTGCCTGCCTCCACGAACTGCTGGATGCTGCATGTCCTATATTTGTAAGGAAACTTTCTCCAGGCAGCAGCAAGCACACATTGAGTCCATCAGGAGATGCTCCAAGTTCAGGGATGTTGGTGTTTATCATGAAACCACATTTAACTTTGAGATTTTTGTACTGCTAGCTGTAATTTTAATGTTTGCCTTTTGAGCATCATCCTCATGATTCACACTACATTTTGTGTGCACTGAGTAGACACAGTGTTTTATATATATATATATATATATATAATAAAGTAATCTAATCAAGATTTGAAGTCAACATGTTATTAGATGACCTCAAGTCATTAAAAATAAGGTAATTAGCCATTTCAACTTGGAGCTTTGTAAATCAGTTAAAAACATACTTTAAAAATCAAGTGTTCACAATTTTTTTAATATAACATACAGAAGGTTGATTGATTCTAAAATAATGCACATTAATAATTTATGTAAAATTAAGGAGCCAAGAACAAAGTACCTTTTGTTCAAACCACAACATATTCTCAATCCGGGGTTTTAAAAATGTCCAAATCATCCTGCCAGCCCTTCATAGATTGGACCAGCGCTTCCAGTAACTTGTAATTCTTTAAATGATTTGCGGTGACACACACCAGCTCTGCTGGGAATGTCAGTGGAGGTAAATATTACTCCAGGTCTCTGCTCCTCTTTTATTTTTTCAAAGGGGCGACATTTCCAATTTTACCTATTTTTTCCATTTACCGTTTTTAATCATCTGGGTGGAGTTTGTCACGATATAGTCCACTTTGTTTTGAGCTGCTTTTCAGCGTTATGAAGGAGAGTACAGCGGTGACACCACAGACAAACACCGGAGGTTATATTTTCTTTTTCTGAGGGCAGTAAACATGGCGGTCGAGACGGGAATGCCCCGCCCCCAACGCAGTGACGTATTTCCAAAGCTCTATAATAAATCATATATATCCGATAGAGTCCAGTTTGTAAATGTAAATAATAAATCTTCTTCATACACCAGTTAGTCATGGAGTTCCTCAGGGCTCAGTGCTTGGGCCAATACTCTTTACTTTATATATGCTTCCATGAGGTAAAATTATTAAACAGCATGGGATAAATTTTCATTGTTATGCTGATGACACACAATTATATTTGTCCATTAAACCCAATGAATCCAATCAGCTACTTAGACTACAAGCATGTCTTAAAGACATAAAAACCTGGATGACCCTTAATTTTCTCCTGTTGAACACAGACAAGACTGAGGTTTTGGTTTTTGGACCTGAGCACCTTAGGAATGAATTTTTCAATCTTTCTCCCTCTTTACATGGCATTAATCTGTCCTCCAGCTCTAATGTTAAAAATCTTGGTGTTATTTTTGATCAGGACATGTCTTTTATCCCCCACATTAAAAACATTACTAGAACCTCCTTCTTCCACCTGAGTAATATCACTAAGATTAGAAACATCTGATCTAAAAATGATGCAGAAAAACTGGTCCATGCATTTGTCACATCTAGACTGGATTATTGCAATGGTTTATTATCTGGGTGTCCAAATACTTCCTTAAAACGTCTTCATTTGATCCAAAATGCTGCTGCCAGAGTCTTAACTGGAGGATTTATCAAAAAGGAAAGTCTTAAGCCTAGTTTTAAAACTGGATAATGTGTCAGCCTCACGGACAGAGATTGGAAGTTGGTTCCACAAGAGAGGAGCCTGATAACTGAAAGATCTGCCTCCCATTCTGTTTTTGTAAACTCTAGGAACCACAAGTAAACCTGCAGCCTGAGAGCAAAGTGCTCTGTTAGGAAAATATGGAACAATAAGATCTGTAATATAAGATGGAGCCAGGTTGTTGAGAGCTTTGTAGGTTAGAAGTAAGATTTTGAATTCTATTCTGGATTTGACAGGGAGCCAATGGAGAGAAACTAAAACTGGAGAGATATGATCTCTCCTACTAACTAACCTACCACCCCAGTCATGATGGATTTCATGCTTGTGTTTGTGCTGCAGATGCCAGATGCTCAACTGCAGCTAAACATTTGTATCCTGTATAACTTTAATGAGCAGACAAAGGTGGTGAACATTTTCATTCAAGCTTTATTTCTACAGGTTAGTCCCATTGAGCCACTGGGACTCATTTACAAGAGAGTCCTGATTTTTAACCCGTTCTTTAACAATACCTACAACAGAGCAAAAGCCTCTGTTATACTAAATAATCAAAGACCAAAAAGGCGTTTTATTAAGCTGGTTTGAGAGGAAAGGAAGGAGGGACAGACAAACACAGAATGGTAGGTCCAGGTATAGGTCCAGGTGTATCTGAAAGACAAAAAAAAACACACATGTTAAGGATAGAAAAAATAATTACAAATACAAAACAGGTTGAGCAAAGTAAGTAAAGACAGTAGTAGAGTGAAAATTGTGATCAGTTTGTCCTCCAGCAGTCTAAGCCTATAGCAGCATAAGTAAGGGACAGCTCAGGAAACCCAAGCCGACCCCAAGGTTAGGCAGGAGGTAGGTCTATGTCATCAACATAAAACATTGTTTTTAGGATGTCCACAAGAGAGCACAGTGGTCATGCTTGATTTTCTCACTTTGGAACCCAGTTTGAAAAATACTAATTAGGGGCTTCTAAAATGTGTTTTTGTACAGACTCGAGGCTGATGGGTAAATCTTTTCATATTAATAAAATGGAAGACGAAGTTATCTGGAGGGGGGTGATTAGAAGGAACAGCCTCCCTGATCTGAACTCAAATGGTGTTTGATTGTTGGACTTCTGTGCTAAGCATGAGTTGTCCATAGTGAATACCACAGTGAACCTCCCTATGTTTGAAAATAGGGAGGTTCATAAGTGTACTTTGTACTAGGTCATCTTAGGCCAAAGGTCGACGATCGATTTTGTCGTTGTACCTGCGGTCCTATGTCTTGGACACTCGGGTGAAGAGGGGGGCAGAGCTGTCAACTGATCACCACCTGGTGGTGAATTGGATTCGGTGGTGGAGGAGACTGCTGGACAGATTTGGTAAACGCAAATGTACAGTGAGGGTGAACTGGGAACATCTGGTGGAAGGACCTTCATCTCGCACCTCTAAGTGAGTTTTTGATGTGTCCCTGGGGAGGTCCTGGACATGGAATCTGAATGGACCATGTTCAGGACCTCTATTGCAGATGCAGATGTCAGGATCGGCCTGAAGACCCTTGGTCTCTGTTGCGTCGGCAACCAAAGGACTCACTGGTGAACACTGTGTGATGGAGGCTGTCAAGTTAAAGAAGGATACAGGGTGGCCAGAAGGACTATAGTTTTGGTGGTTACAGATGCAAAAACTTGGGCATGAGAGGAATTCAGAGAGGCCATACAGAAGAACTTTTAGATGTTCAACACCTCAGAAAAGGAAGGTGCCTGTTCCCAGGGATGACACTTGTCTCTGATTTTGTTTGTGGTGTTCATGGACAGGATCTCGAGATGCAGTCGGGTGGAGGAGGGTGTCTGGTTTGGAAACCTCAAAGTCACATCGCTGCTTTATGCATATGATGTGGTTCTGTTGGCATCTTCAGGCCAAGACCTTCTGCATTCCCTGGGGCGGTTCACAGCCAGGTGTGAACCGGATGGAATGAGAGCCAGTTCCTTTAAGTCTGAGGCCATTATTCTCAACAGGAAATGGGTGGAATGCCCCCTCTGGGTCTGGTTCCAATAAATCTGACGAGGTTTGGATTATGACCAAAAAACAAGATCCCTGATACAAGCAGCCAAAATGGGCTTTTTTCACAGGGCGGCCAGGTTCAGCCTTAGACATAGGGTGAGGAGGAGCTCCATCATCTGGGGGGAGCTCAGAGTAGAGCCACTGCTCCTCCGCATCGAAAGGAGTCAGTTAAGGTGGTTCAGGCATCTGACTAGGATGCCTCACAGACACCTCCCTTTAGACATTTTCTGGGCACATGCCTCTTGTAGGAAGTCCCAGAGAAAACCCAGAAAACGCTGGAGAGATCATGTATCTTCTCTGGCCTGAGAATGCCTTGGAATCCCCCAGGATGAGCTAGAAAGTGTCGCTGGGGAGACGAGTGTCTTGGTTTCGTTCCTGGACCGGTTGCCTCTGCGATCCGACTACGGATAAGCAGTAGAAGATGAAGAGGCAGTACGGTGGCACGGTTGGTAGAGCTGTAGCTTCTCAGCAAAAAAGGTTGATGGGTTGAATCCCAGTTAAGCAGGTGTTTTCTGGGTACTCCGGTTTCCTCCCAGTCCAAAAACATGCATGTTAGGGTAATTGGTAACACTAAATTGTCCCTAGGTGTGAGTGTGAATGATTGATTGTCTCTATGTGTCCCTGTGATGTACTTAGGACTTGCCCCAAGTGTACTCTGCCTCTCACACTGTGACTGCTGGACATGAAAAGTGACTCCCACAACCTGCAGGTATGAATATTCATAAAACAATGTTCTTGTGTGGACAGAACTTAAATCCTTTACACCACTTTCAGTTCTTGTGGCAGAAATATTATGTCACTCCTAGTGCCCCCAGTCTGAACCAGAAGTGCTCCAGCCAACTGCTGCTCCCACTATATATGCTTGGAACCAAAAAATGTAAGAAATTACTGTACATTAAACGAAAATTAAGACAATGAATGACTATAAAATACCATTCACTTCAACTGATATACAATTTGTGTTTAGAGCTGTTTTAAGATCAGTCATAATAATCTTAGCTCATCACTTCCAGAAATTAACTTTCTCCAGACTAAGGCTATAACTGAAGCAGGTACTGTAGCTTCAGAAATATTTAGACCTACTTTACTTTTTTCATTGTACAGTATGTTCAAACCTGAGGATACAATAATCTCCAATAGCCTACACTCAGCCCCATAGTGAGGATAAGTAATTTTCATATTCATCAAAAAAAAGTTAATTTCTTAAAAATAAAATGCTAAAATATTTAATTTTACAGAAGTATTCAGACCTTTCTCATAATCAAAATATAACTCTTGTTCCAACTCTATAAAAGTTTCTACACCTTGACTGGAGACCAGTCAAGACATACCAGACCACGGTAGATTAAACAGACTGGACATTGTCTGCAACAAGACACACCTCCTTTAATAAGCCCTCATAACAATTAGAGCAAAAATCGGGACATGAGGTCACAAGAACTTCCAGCATCGCTCAGAGAAATGACTGATTTCTGCTGAACTGAGGGAATCTAAACACAGTGCTGCTCATCAGGACTTGTCCAGGAGCTGGTCACTCTTCAACCTAGACTGAAGTGTTTGACCTTGGTACTAAAAGTTCTGTCTGGAGGAAACCAGGTGTCCAAGACCATCTCCACAGTGAGTCATGGTAGTGGCAGCAGCATGCTGTAGGGTGTTTTAAGTTATAAAATATGCTTTATTCAATAATTTAATTGGGCTGCCCAATGTCACAGATTCTGTTCATAACTTTTATGGACAGAATTTCTCGGTGCAGCCAGGAGTCGGAGGGAGTCAGGTTCAGTGGCCTCAGGATTCCTTCTCTGCTCTTTGCAGATGATGTGGTCCTGTTGGCGTCATCGTGCCGTGATCTTCAGCCCTCACTGGAGCGGTTCACAGCCAAGTGTGAAGCAGCTGGGATGAGAATCAGCACCTCTAAGTCTGAGGCCATGGTCCTCAGTCGGAAAAGGGTGGATTGCTCTCTCCAGGTCGAGGTTCTGCCTCACCTATGGTCATGAACTCTGAGTAGTGACTGAATGTGATCAGGGATACAGGCGTTGAAGAGAGTTTCCTCTGCAGGGTAGCTGGACTCTCACCTAGAGATAGGGTGAGAAGTTCAGTTATCAGGAGAGACTCAAGAGTAGAACCGCTGCTCCTCCACATCGAGAGGAGCCAGTTGAGGTGGTTTGGTCATATACCATACCATTTTATTTAGAGCACTTAAAACAGCTACAAGGCCAATCAAAGTGCTATACAGACAGAAAAACAGGCAACACACAAAGCAATATACAAAATGAGGTAAATCAGAATACAGACATAAAAACGATGGAGATAACAAATATGATGACAAACCAGTGTGGAGCATACAGGTTCAAAACACAGATTGTTTGGTGTTGAAAGCTACTGAATAGTGTCATAGCTCTGCTCTCTGTCAGCTCCTCTGTCATGCTGCACACTCAGTAATCACTCAACTCATGTCACCTGTCACCGCTCATTATCCCACAGCTCCACCACCTGGTCCAGTCAGTACTTAAGCTCACTCATTCCTCTCAGTCTGGGCCAGATTCTCTATCCTGTCTCATCAGCAGTAGACTTTCCAGCATTCCATTGATTGACTCATCACGTTCATGACCCTTGCCTTGACCACGACCACGCTTTTGCCTCAGCCCTCGTCTGCTTTTGCTCATCTGATCAGGTACCGACTCATGCTCTTGTTTTTTGACTCTCTTTTTGGATCACGTACTGGATACTTCTGCTGAACAACTGACTTCACGGTATGAACTCTGCCTTTCCCTTC
>NC_056513.1:42798402-42801270 GCF_014905685.2 Nematolebias whitei
GGGGGGGGGGGGGGGGGGGGGGGGGGGGGGGGGGGACACTGTTCAGTGATTTGTAGACATACAGGAGTATTTTGAACTGGATTCGAAAGTGAACCGGTAACCAGTGCAGTGAGGCCAAAACTGGTGTAATGTGCTCTCTTTTGCCTGTACTGGTTAAAATCGGGCTGCTGCATTCTGGACCAGTTGTAGTCGTGCAATGGAGGTCTGACTGATACCAAACAGGAGTGAATTGCAGTAATCAAGCCTAGATGTAATGAATGCATGTATTACTGTCTCCAGGTTATTTCTGGACAATATGGGCTTCAGTTTAGACAGCCGCCTCAGTTGGAAGAAACATGATTTAACAATCATGTTTACATGATTGTTAAGTTTCAGGGAAGGGTCCATTATCACGCCCAGATTAGTGACTCTTTGTTTTTCTGACAGGGGTAGAGCGGAGAGGTCGATACAGTTGTTTGTGATTGTGTCGTTGGGAGGGAACAACATGACTTCAGACTTCTTTTCATTGAAACTTAAGAAATTTAAAGCCATCCAGTCCCTGATGTCAGCCAGGCAGTTGAGCAACGGTTGAATAGAGCATGTACCATTGTGTCTTAGGGGGAAGTAAATTTGACAGTCATTGGCATAGAAATGGAAGGGCATGTTGTGTTTCCGGAAAATAGCACCAAGCGGCAGCAGGTATAAAGAGAATAGGAGGGGACCCAGGATGGACCCCTGCGGAACCCCCCATTTAAGCTCTGCCTCTGCAGAACTAAAATCCTTGATGGAGACACAAAAGGATATGTCAGTGAGGTAATATCTGAACCAATTGAGGGCTGATCCTGTGACACCCACCCACTGCTCCAACCTAGCAATAAGGATCTCGTGGTCCATGGTGTCAAAGGCGGCTGTGAGGTCCAACAGGACAAGCAGCACAAAATCACCGGTATCTGTGAATCTGAAGATGTCGTTAAAGACCTTCAGCAGGGCAGTTTCAGTGCTGTGGAGAGGTTTAAAGCCAGATTGGAGAAGCTGTAAGATGGCGTGACCCTCCAGGAAGCACTTCAACTGGGACTCGACTATTTTCTCCAGTACTTTAGAAACAAATGGGAGTTTGGAGACAGGCCGGAAGTTGGACAAGACTGAGGGGTCAAGGTTTGGTTTATTCAGGAGAGGCTGGACAGCAGCATGTTTAAAGGTTTTTGGCACCACGCCAGTGGATAAACTACTGTTTACTATATCAAGAATGGACGGACCTAGAGTAGGAAAAATCTCCTTTAGTAGTCGAGGGGGGACCACATCAAAGGGGGAGCCAGAAGGTTTCAAGCTGCACATGACCTGCTCTAGAGAAGATAGAGTGATGGGTTCAAAATGGTCAAAAGGAGCTACAGATTGAGGTGGGATGGATGGTCATGAGTTGGAGGGGAAATGAGAGCCCTGGTAGTCGCAATTTTTTTCAAAAAGAAATGTAAGAAGTTGTTGCACAGCTCAGTCGAGGCTTCCAGAGGTGACGGTTCAGTGAGGTGGAGAACAAAGTTTAGGGTGGAGAAGAGGACACGTGGGTTATGAGAGTTTGAGGTAATTATATCAGAGAAGAATTTTGATTTAGCAGCTTTTACTGTTTTCTGATATCAGCGCCAACTCTCTTTAAGTATCTGGAAAGAGACCTGCAGCCTGTCTTTCCTCCACTTTCGTTCTGCCCTCCTACATTGCTGCCTAACGGCCTTGGTGACGTCACTCAACCAAGGTTCTGCTCTGAGTTTTGATTTTTTGGTTTTAACAGGTGCAACATGATCCAGAGTCTTTAAGCAGACAGAGTTGAACTGGGATGTCAGCTCCTCAGTGGTGGTGAGAAACACCGGGGGCTGAATTATCATTTCAGAGTTATAAACATCTGTGAAACGTGTGGCAGTGAAGTGGTTAATGGTCCGAGTCCTACGTGCAGGAATGCACGGCTTAGGAGTTAGATGGGGGAGGGTGAACTCAAACTGGACTGGCATGTGGTCTGAAAAAACATTATCACCAATAACAAGATTATTAACAGTCATATCATGAGTTAAAACAAGGTCCAGTGTATGTCCGCACTCTTGGGTGGGACCGTTTACATGCTGAGTTAGATTAAATGAGTCCAATAGATCTAAAAAGTCCTTAACCAGGCTTCTCAGGACAGCACACGTGCAAATTAAAGTCCCCAATAATGAAAACATGCTCATATTTTGGTGTGATTTCAGCCAAGAAGTCAGAAAACTCATTTATGAAATCCTTAGATCGAGGTGGGCGGTAGACGAGTGCAAATAATGTCGCAGGTGAATGTCCGAGTTCAAAGACGCTCAGCTCAAAGCTGGCACAGGAAATTGGGATGGGCAGTTGTTTACAGTCAAAAGTTGATTTGAATATTGTTAATAATCCACCACCGCGCCGGCCTGATGGCCGCGGGGCGTTAAAACACAGACAGTTCGGTGGCAGTAATTCCGTCAAGGCGCTGGACTCACCCTGAGACATCCAAATCTCTGTGATGCACAGAAAGTCCAAATCGTGCTCTTGAAAGTAATCCCTGAGGATAAAAGTTTTGTTGGTAACAGATCTAGCATTGACCAAACACATCCGGATATTGTCCAAAGTAGAGCCAGCAGCTGTGGGGAGAGCGTGCACTAATGGCCGCAGGTTTTCAATAACAGCCCCTCCAGGTCAGTCCGAGCTGCGCACCTGCTGACAACTCACGTTGGTTACCTGGTCCGGGCACACAGGAGAGGAAGATGCAGCGTGCAGAGCTTTCAGCTTCACCAGCTGACCAGCACGTTTTCCCCGGCGTCTGAAGCGATATCTCTGGGCAGGGAGGTGAGGAACGCAGCGAAGGTAAGCTGGCACGTCCGCCAGCAGGGGGGGAGG
>NC_056513.1:42801370-42847163 GCF_014905685.2 Nematolebias whitei
GGGGGGGGGGGGGGGGGGGGGGGGGGGGTCCAGAGGTACGCTGATAATGGTCCAAATAAGCAATTTCAGTGCCAGAAAAACGAAGATTCAAAAGTTGTTGTCTGTCATACACCAGCAGAGAGTTGATGTCACAGATGTGAAATGCAAAAAACAAAAATAATCCGAACACCATCAGAGGTGGATTGCAAGCCATGTACACGTGCGCCATCTTACCGGAAGTCTCTTCTTATCAAGTGGAGCATTAAAGCCAGCCATAATGCTCTGCTTGTGAAAGTAATTCTGTTGGGCATCACCTTGACATTGAGACAATAATTCTTAGTGTCACAATGCCAGACAGGACAAGGAAGAAAAAAAACGATGAAACGTTTCAATAAGAAGAATTCGTCCAGAGGACCTGGCTTAACTTTGTTAGATTTTTCTATCTGGATTATTGATCTGCATCAGGACACTAAAGGACTTGTGTTGCTTAGCATTTTGTGATATCATTGTTTGTTTAACTTTGTTGTTAAATTGCATGTTTTGTGCTTCTTATCTGTAGACAACAAACATTTCATGGTGATCTTGTGTGTCTTTTTATTTACTAATGATTACTAATTATTAGTGACCATTTTGGCATTTACTTTTGCTTTGTGTGGATTGGACATGTCCTCCCCAGGTACATATGTTTCCCTCGGGTACTCCGGTTTCCTCCCACAGAACAAAAAACCTTCTTGTTAGGTTAATTGTTAACTCTAAATTGTCTCTAGGTGTGAGTGAGAGTGGTTGTTCATCTTATTTGTCTCTATGTGACCCTGTGATGAAAGTGCTACCTGTCCAGGGTGTCCCCCACCTCTTGAGGTAGGCACCAGCTCAGCGACACTCTGAAAACAAAAGGTAGGTAAATGAAATTAATGGCTGAACTATTCTTTTGTCACCAATGAGTTTTTTGCTTTTTAGTAAAATTGACATTTCTCTGCTTCAGTTTCTTGTTCAGTCTTTGAATCTGTCTGATTCATTTCTGCCGGTGTTTCCTGTTTTAGCGTCAGTGTTAGTACCTGTTCAGTCCAGCATTTTCAGTTTCATTTGTCCATGTTCCCAGCCAGTGTTTCCTGAGCTCCCATGATCCATTCACCAGCTGTACTCCCACCTGTTCTCATTCAATAATCACCTCTCCCCGTATAAGTGGTTCTCACCAACTCAGTCATGTGCAGGCAGGTCCTGACCAAAAATATTAG
The DNA here is from genome assembly GCF_014905685.2 of Nematolebias whitei. Classification (NCBI taxonomy): domain Eukaryota; kingdom Metazoa; phylum Chordata; class Actinopteri; order Cyprinodontiformes; family Rivulidae; genus Nematolebias; species Nematolebias whitei. Next base: position 42,802,585 of record NC_056513.1, read on the forward strand.
TGGGGTGGACATTAAATCCCTGAATCACTAACTGCACAGATTTTACAAACTGCATTACATTTTGGTGACTAAAACACCAACAACTGAGAATGAATCACTAAAATCATTTAAAAATTCCATATGAAATTGATAAAATAGTTGAAAAATATACAGAACAAAACAATACTCATAAGCTCAGTAAATAAGTAATGATTTATTAGGGGGAACTAGTTTGTGGGACAGATCATGAATGTTTTAGGTGGAGCTGTGCCCCACCTGCCCCAATGGAGCGCCTGCCACTGGTCTTGTGTCAGATCCTCGTGCAGATGTCATTACCTTGGCTGTTGTTCATGTTCATCACCTGCCTGTCCGATCTCTTTCTTATTAAACTTTTTGGACAATATGTTTCTGCCTGTCACCTGATTGGCTGCTCTCCTCTGCATCCTCTGTCCTCAGCCCAACTACCTTTAAGTCTTAGTGACTTATCTAAAAGTCTGTGGGACGTTATTGCTGCTCATTTTAAATCTTTCATGATAGATGTAAATCTGGATGCTCTAAACAGATTTGAACCTGTTTTTCCTTTACTGTCCTAAAATTCACTTTGTTGTAAATTGACTTGATAGAAACAAACTAAACTGAATCGAGTTTTTTCAAATAGAAACATTGTGCAGAAGGAAGGGTAACATGAGGTCTTTAGAACAATTTTAGGGAGAAATAACCTGCTCTGTATCGTTGACACACATTTAGCAAGCTGTGTTGGAAAAACACTTATTTTACCAGTATTCAACCATTTCTCCCAGTAGGGAAACAAATTTAACATGTCTTCTGTCCTGTCTTTTCTAACTGCATCCATATATCTCCTCTTTGTCTTTTTCCTGACAGCTGAATTTATAAAATCCTTCTACCAATATACCCACTGTCCCTCCTCTGGACATGTCCAAACCATCTCAGTCTGTCTCTAACTTTATCTCCCAGTTGTTCAACCTGTGCTGTACCTCTGATGATCTCATTCCTATTTATATCCATCTTTGTTACTCATTTCTGCTACTTCCAGTTCTTTCTCCTGTCTTTTTGTCCATGTCTCTGACTCCAGAACAAACAACACAGCTTGTCTCACCACTGTCCTGTAAACTTTTCATTTTGACCGTTGCTGACACCCTTTTGTCACAATCACTTCTGAAACTTATCTCCATCCACTCCATCCTGCCCGGACTCTCTTCTTCACCTCTTTACCACATTCCCCATTTTCCTGGACAGTGGACCCCAAGTACTTGAAGTCCTGCACCTTTGTGACCTCTGCTCCTTGTAGCCTCACTGTTCCACCAGCCTCCCTCTCATTCACACACATGGACTCTGTCTTACTATGACTGACTTTCATTCCTCTTCTTTCAAGTGCATACCTCCACCTCTCCAAGTTCTCTTCCACCTGTTCCCTGTTCTCACCACAGATCACGTCATCTGCAAACATCATAGTCCATGGGGATTCCTGCCAGACGCTGTGGTGAAGATGATGACTGTAGTATGAGATTAGGGATTTAGTGTGAATTGTGTTTACGTCAGAGTTAGAGTTAGGTAAGTGCTCATGATGGCTACGTTGAAGGTTAGGGTACAAAAATGAATACAACGCAATACAATGTCCTAATAAAGATAGAAGAGACAGAAGAGAGAGATTCTCCATTCAAAAAAATGCATCTGAGTGTGGGAAAATAAATTGTGTCTATCTGAAAAAGTACGTAGTCCTTCACTATCTTTTCTACCATTCACACAGAACTTTCTAATGATCTGCGATTTTTGACGGTGAAGGCCAAGAGTGTAAAACAGCTAAATCTCATGTAAATCAGAAAAAAGAAGAGATAGTTTTTCAGGGAGAAACTGCTGAAATGGGCAATTTCAAACATCCTGAACTTTGATCCAAAAATGCTTTTTCTTTGTGAACATGAGGTTAAAAACGTTGGTTACGTACTGTATCCCCAGATTCTATGAGTATAGGCGCAGCCATTTAAAGCTATTGCTAGTGGGTTTGTCCCTTCGCTTGCAGCACAGCACTGAAAACTTTAGTCCACGCCCACCTGCTGTGTGGGCCTCACCCCCGGTCCATATAAATCACGGTGAGACCAGGTAATCGGCTCCCAAATAGCGTTTTTCTTTAGCCAATTTGGAACCAGTGAGGCCCAGAGCTTAAAGGGCTGCACCTATACTCATAGAATCTGGGGTCACAGTACGTAACCAACGTTCTATTTCTTATATGCTTCACACTTTAAGGCTATTGCTTGTGGGTTGAAGGTGAAGCAGGATGTAGTCTATGCCTCACTGGGTCCATTCAGACACAAACATGAAGCACCTGCAAAACCCATTTCATCACTCAGCCTTCTGTGTGCGTAATTACGTGCTGCGTAATTGCATGCTCTATGCGCAGGAGCACATCGGAGAAAAGATCTCTGGTGAGGAAAAAAGGCTGAGATAGCAGACCTGCTGCAGTGAATAGGAACAACGGAGGATACAAATTGTAACAGTGTAACGATGAACAGAGCAGACCAACAGCTCCACAGGATGAACCGATTAATAACAATAAAATCAGCAGTCATGAACTTGTGACTGATAATAAATATCTCACACTGCGACTGCATGCAGGCAGGTGTGAACTCAAAAGTGGGGCTCCATGAAACAAATAATCATTCTGTCAGAACCCTGAGAACAGAATGGGTCATGGAGAAAGTAGAAACATCACATAGATAAAACGAATAATTGAACATGGCGATGACCAGGCAGCCGCCATACAAATATCCTCCACTGTCATCCCTCCGTGCAGAGCCATGGAGGATGAAAACCCTCTGGTGGAATGTGCTCTGAGATTCTCTGGAGGGTCCAGCCCAGATGAACTGTAAATTTCAGAAATAGCCTCACACAACCAGTGTGAGAGGCGCTGGGTGGATAGAGGACGTCCTGAAGAGCTGTACATGTAAAGCATGAACAGACGCTGAGAACGACGCAGAGCGGCCGTGTGCGCCACATAACACTAAAATGCACGCACGGGACAGAGGAGGTGAGATGTTGCTTCCTCCTCAGAATTATGAGGAAGAGGATAAAACCCATCCAAGGTTATCACTCTCGATCTGAATGAGCTTGTGATGCTTTTCAGAGCAGGGTTAAAACGCAGTACAGCTGAACTGCCATCAGCTTGAATTCTGAGACATGAGGGAGCAACAGAGAGAGCAGATAAATCACTCACTCTTTGCCGACGTCAGAACTAACAGCAGGGCTGTTTTAATCAGAATCAGAATCAGAATAAACTTTATTGGCCTTGCACCGAGGTACAACGCGAATATGTACGTACAGTTGTCTGAAAGATGGACGGAGTGCAAGAAGCTGCAACTACAGGAGAGCGCAGCCTTTTTATCCTTATCAGATAATAATCTTAGATAGGAAAAGGGGGAGAAACATGAGGGTAGATAGTGGTATTACAAAAAAAGATCTTTCACATCTTGTCTATCAGGACATGATTTGAGACAACAAAAAACTCTACCAGCAGCTCAATTAAAACATGATTACATTTGCATTTGACATCGAGGTGTTGCGATTTGTCCATGAGCGTTTTTTTTCAGCCACAGTTTCTGAAGATGTTGTTCCAGCCAGCAGTTCTGATAAGCTTGCACAGAAAGTTGTCGGGGGGGGTGGGGGTGGGGGTAGATGAAGCTTTTGTCCTTGGGTACTCATGTCCTAGGAGAAATTTGATAGTCAGCTCGTCTCCGAGGCCGTCGGGAGTCTGATTCAGATAAGCTTGATTTTTGTTTTTTCTTCAGGCAGACAGATTTTTTCTTCAGCCTTGAGTCCATCTGGGCGTTCTGGTTCCGAAAATGCCTAATTGTGGGATTCCATTCCACTGATCCACACTATGAGTCTCCTTCAAGGTTGAACCAACCATGCTGACGAGTCCCAGAAGCCGCAGGTGGTCTGCGACTCTCAATCGCCTCCACCTTACGGTTAAGCTCGTAAACCAGACGATTTAAAGTTCCCACAGCGAGGACCAGACCTTCACACTGACTCCAAAGCTTTTCCATGGCCGAAACTGCTGCCAATGTCTTTTTCAAAAGTCGATGAAACAGAGCCCCGCCGATGCCAAAAAGCAGAGTCCCTGCTATCATAAATCCAAATATGTAAATGTCTTCAACATCCTCTTGAGACAGAACTGAGAGACACATCATCTGCCACACTCCCCACAAATCCATGACGTACCCCACAGCGTTAGTCTCAGCTGGACATACCGGTTCCCCAGGACCTTGTCGCTTTGACGAAAAAATCTTATCAATAAAGTTGAACGTCCATGATACCAAATCCATAATCTTCTTAATTTATGGGGCAGAAATGACAGAATGACAGAAATGACAGAATGACAAATGACAAAGAAATGACAAATAATTCTGTGGCTATTTGCAAGTGCCTTAGCACTTCCTACAAGAATGTCACAAAATGTACAATTTCTGCCACAATAGTTGTGTAACATGAAATTTATGGTGTGACGCAAGGCTGGCAAAGTCTTACAAAAAACACGTAAAGCGCCATTTTTTTATTTTTTATTTTATTTATTATTTTTTTTTTTTTTAGATGCACCATTTTTGATGATTGAGATCACAAATCTCTGAACGACTTTTATGAAAAGAAGAAAAAGTTATGCTCAAATAAAAAATAAAAAAAACATTAGCATTTGCCTTTTTTTTTTAAAGGCCAATTTATTGACCCAAATTTTAATATCTAAAAAGGTATTTCTTAGTTATTATTGCCAAGTTTTTTTTTTCTTTTTACAACTGTTAGTAAAAATTCTCCAGCAGTAGAAATATGTTGTCAATTGTCAATTCTTTGACAGAATTCTTTGTAAATGACAGAAATTTAAGTAAAACCTGATCTTAAGGCTCAGAATGAGCTTTGATCAGAGTGTGCAGGACCCTCATTAGGGCTCAATGTGGAGCTAGTGGACGTGACACCGGTCTGTGTCTCTGTACACCTTTCAGAAAATGCTTTATCAGCGGGTGGTTAAGATTTGTTCTGTCACTGAGAAACCTTATGACAGGAAGAAATAGCTGCAGCATAAGTTTAAATTGTACTGAACGCTAAATTTCTGTCCATCAGTTGCTGTAGAAATGACAGCACACCACCTAGTGGACATGAGATGGCCTCCACGCCTTTCTTGGCGCACCAGCACTGAAAAGCTGTCCACTTGATGTGTACAGCTTTGTAGTGGAAGCAGCTCGTGTGCCCTGAAAACGTACGCACCCCATCCTGTGGGAGGCCCATCTTTTTCTAACAGATCCGTTCAGCAACCAGACCCAAAGGGACCCAGGGAAAAAACACAGATCTGTAAAAACCCTCCACTCTGGAGATGGAGGCGAAGGTGGAGACTGATGTCTTCAGCTTGCCGGGCCCAGCTGCAGCCTCGTTCCAGTGTGATGTCACAGCTGGACAGCAAGGCCAGATGGGGTTAGGGCGACGAGCCGGGGCGGAGCCAACCTTACCGCCAGATCATCCGATCAGGGCAGAGGGAGGCGAGGGACGAAAAATCCCTTTTTGTTAGCAGCCTCCTGGATTATGCCGGGCAGCTCCGAGAGGAGGGCGCCGACGGCTGTTAGCGGTGTGGTTGCTGACGTGGGAAGATCCGAGGTGGCTGAGCATCCACTCGGCCGCTTGTCTTCCGTCACTACGCTCTCCAGGAGGGAGGGGACAGCTCTGCATTCACTGCGTGACTCTGCGTCAAAAAAGGCGGTGGCGTCATCCACCACAGAAAAAAACACTCAGCGGAGCTGCTGCCAACAACGCCATTTTTGAGGGAATCATCCGATTCACCGCAAGAAAAATATACGTTAGAAAAGGTGGTGGCATCGTCCAGCGAGTAGCAGCCCTCCACGGAAAAGCACTCCTCGGCACTTACCTTGAACAAGGCTGCTTGTCTCTGCTTCTCCTCGGGGAGGAAGTGCTCACCGGGACAGCAGGAGGTTGGCGTGGCGGAGACCCAGGCATCCTTAGCAAAGATTGTGCTGGTCAAAGCTGAATAACTTTTCCTTCTTCATTCTCCCGACAGTGCTAGCTAGCTGGCTGAAGAAAAAATGGGAGCCGATTACCCGGTCTCACCGTAATTTATACGGACCGAGGGTGAGGCCCACACAGTAGGTGGGCATGGACTAAAGTTTTCAGTGCTGCGCTGCGTGCGAGGGGATAAACCCACTAGCAATAGCCTTAAAGGGCGAAGCCTATACGAAATAGAACATGATGGACCTTTCATTTGTACAAATATTGTCCCCTTTCAAATCTGTAGACAATTTCATATTTCATGACTTTCTTCTCAGGTTTGTTTTATTTTTCTTTCCCTTTTGCTGCCTGAACATGGTTTAGAGCAGGGACTGAGAAACTGCAGAGTCAACGAAAAGATGCTAAATACAGAGAAAGTCTTGAGAGCAACTTGAAGTCTTGCAAAGATTTGAGACTGAGATGGTGGTCCACCTTCCAGCAGGGCACCGACTCTAAACACTCAACTGAAGAACACTCCGCTGGTTTAAGAAGAACCTGTTAAAGGTCCGGAATGGTCCAGGAAAACACCAGAGTTCAGTCTAACCGAGAATCTCTGGTTTGATTTAAAGTGTTGGAGACAAGCAGCTTATTGAAGGAGCTGCAGCTGTTTGGTCATGAAAACTGGACAAAAGTCCAGGTCAGATCAAGATCATGGAGACGGCCACGGCAGGATTCAGATGCTCAGGGGCCTCTGGGTAAAAACGCTCAAGGTTCATTTGCTTTTTGCATCAATATTGATAATCAGCCAGTCAAGATCGTTTCTTTTCTTTGATCAAAATTTAACAATTCATCAGCCACAAAATAAAAAAAAATAAAAAGAAAAATCATTCTGGCAAATATTGAAAAGCTTTTTATCTATCACTGATTAAACAGAGACTTTGAGCTAAGGCTGCTATGAAACACCCCCCACCCCCCCCCCCCACACACACACAGATTACTTAGTTTAAATTTGTAATCATGATGATTAAAAACAGTTATTTGTTCAGTTTTTAAATAACACAACTTTTACACGTGAAGAACAGTGAAATGTCTAAACATAACATTTTCCTTGATGCCTTCCTGATAAATTTTCACTTCAAATAAGTGACAAAATGTTTTTTCACTGGATCAACAAACATACACAAAAAAGTAGAATCAGCAATACAGTGCCTTTCTTTATATATTATGAAATCACTTCCCCTCCTTATTTTTCAAAATTTAACTCCATTTTTGATAATGTAATATTTTTAGTTAAATATTTTATAAGGCAAGTCAGTAAAATTTTGTTGATTAAATCAGGAAATATCCAAAATTTTGTAAATATCGATAAATTTCAGCACAAAATGTTTTAGTTAAAATATATATTTCATTTTATTTAACCTTTATTTCACCAGGAAAATCCCACTGAGACTAAAAATCTCTTTAGAGAATCCTGGCCAAGACTGGCAGCAGCACACAGAGGTTACGGAACATTCACAACAAAAACAGAAAAAGTTAACTCCGTCATAAATTAATTAGTTAAAAGATTCCTCAGTTAAAACATTTACAGATGATTCTGTCTCCAAATCAGTAAGAACAGCCTTAAAAACATTTAGTGACAACAGCTTCTTTAGGTTCATGTATTTCTGTAACTGGTTCCAAGAAGATGGAGCAGAAAACTGAACAGATTTTTTTTCAAGTTCAGTTCGGACTTTAGGCACCGAAAGTAAAAATAAGTTCTCACAACGAAGAGAGTATCCTCCGGTGGACTTTCTCTTTATAAATGCCAACAGATATGAAGGAAGAAGTCCTAGTATGGCCTTATAAATAAAAATGCCAATGTCTACGAGTGGCCAAGAATGTCCATCCAACATGGTTGTATAAAGTGCGTAAAACCTTCGAAACCTGTTATAAATTTTAAAACTCCATAGTCCAGTACAGACATAAAGTAGCATCAACCAGTCACTTTCTAGCCTCAAAAGATCGACAAGATCTGATCCTGAAATAAAATCTCAATTTTAATCTCAAGTTCTTCACCAGCTGTTGAATGTGGGAAGTAAAAGAAAAAGAATCATCTCTTAAAAATCCTAAATATTTATACTGTGATACTTTTTCAATTTTCAGACCTTCAGCTGTAGTAATGACTGGAAGATCCTTACTTTCAAATCTCCCTTTGGAAAACAGCGTCACCTTCGATGTATCTGCATTTAAAACAAGCTTAAGGTGATAAAGATTTGTCTGTAAAACATTAAAAGCTGACTGTAATTGATTATTGGCACTGTTCGGTGAGAGAACAGAACAATATCAAACAGCATCATCAGCATAACAATGAAATTTTGCATGAGGCACATTTAAATTAAGACTATTTACATATATAATAAACAAAAGCGGACCCAGCACTGACCCCTGAGGCACACCTTATAGCATATGGAGATAAGAGGAAGCTAAACCCCCTACTTGAACACACTGAGATCTATTAGTCAGATAGTTGAAAAACCAACGAAGAGCTTGTTCTGACAAGCCACTAGTGTGAAGCCTCTGTAATAAAACCTCATGATTAACTGTATCAAATGCTTTAGAGAAATTGATTAAAAAAATAAAAAAAGAAGAGGGCTGCACAGTGTTGCTTATTATCCAAAAGATCAATAAAATCATTAACCACTTTTAGCGCTGCTGTAGTGGTACTATGCATTTTCCTAAAATCAGACTGAGAATGTGATAGAATATCATTTAATGTTAGAAAGTCCTTCAGTTGTTCACTGACCAAGGTCTCCAGGGCCTTGGCCAGTACAGACAATTTAGATATAGGTCTGTAATTGTTTAACTCCGCCTGGTCAGTCGTATCCAACTTCCGGCCCGTCTCCAGACTTCCTTTTGTTTCTAAACTACTAGAGAAAATAGTTGAGTCCCAGTTGAAGTGCTTCCTGAAGGATCACGCTATCCTAGAGCTATTCCAATCTGACTTTAAACCTCTCCATAGCACTGAAACTGCCCTACTGAAGGTTTTTAATGACATTTTCTTATCCACAGATTCTGTGCTGCTTGTCCTGTTGGACCTCACAGCCGCCTTTGACACCATCGACCATGAGATCCTCATTACTAGGATGGAGCAGTGGGTGGGCATCACAGGGTCAGCCCTCAATTGGTTCAGATCCTACCTCGTTGACAGATCCATTTGTGTCTCCATCAAGGATTTTAGTTCTGCAGTGGCAGAGCTTAAATGGGGGGTTCCGCAGGGGTCCATCCTGGGACCCCTCCTATTCTCTTTATACCTGCTGCCACTTGGTGCTATTTTCCGGAAACACAACATGCCCTTTCACTTCTACACCGATGACTGTCAAATTTACTTCCCCCTAAGACACAATGGTACATGTTCTATTCAACCGCTGCTCGACTGCCTGGCTGACATCAGGGACTGGATGGCTTTAAACTTCTTAAGTTTCAATGAAAACAAGTCTGAAGTCATGTTGTTCCCTCCCAATAACACGATCACAAACTACTGTATCGACCTCTCTGCTCTGACCCTGTCAGAAAAACAAAGAGTCACTAATCTGGGCGTGATAATGGACCCTTCCCTGAAACTTAACAATCATGTAAACATGATTGTTAAATCATGCTTCTTCCAACTGAGGCGGCTGTCTAAACTGAAGCCCATATTGTCCAGAAAGAACCTGGAGACAGTAATACATGCATTCATTACATCTAGGCTTGATTACTGCAATTCACTCCTGTTTGGTATCAGTCAGACCTCCATTGCACAACTACAACTGGTCCAGAATGCAGCAGCCCGATTTTTAACCAGTACAGGCAAAAGAGAGCACATTACACCAGTTTTGGCCTCACTGCACTGGTTACCGGTTCACTTTCAAATCCATTTCAAAATACTCCTGCATGTCTACAAAACGCTTAACAGTTTCTCCCCCCCCATCTCTTTGATTTGCTACAACCGTATGTCCCATCACGTTCCCCGAGGTCAGCGGACCAGTTGCTCCTCACAGTTCCAGGATCTCGTCTTAAGCGCAGAGGGGACAGGGCCTTCTCTGTAGCAGGACCAAGACTTTGGAACGAGTTACCTCTGCTTGTCAGACAGGCCCCCTCCCTCTTGGTTTTCAAGTCCCATTTAAAAACTCACTACTATTCAGTAGCTTTTAACACCAGATGATCTGTGTTTTGAACCTGTATGCTCTACACTGGTTTGTCATCATATTTATTATCTACATCATTTTTATGTCTGTATTTCTGACTTACCTCATTTTGTATTTTGCTTTGTGTGTTACCTGTTCTGTCTGTACAGCACTTTGGTTGGCCTTGTAGCTGTTTTCAGTGCTCTATAAATAATATGGTATTGTATGGTCACAAAAATCAATAATTTAATAAAAAATTATGTTAAAAAATATGCCTGTGAGTCTTTAAAAATTATTATTATTGTTAATTAAAACCATTCTAGTCTTTTAGTAAAATAAAACTTCCTCAAAGTTTTTTTTTAATGAGCAAAAATAAAAATTCTATGACAAAAGTGCTCCACATATAAAATTCAAGGTCCAGTGGCGAATTTGCACGCCAAGTAGAACATTGCAAAATATAATAAGTAATTCTTTTTTGTCCAATATTCTATTTTTGTGAGTGTTTGGATCAAAATCAGAAACTACAGACTGAGTGAATTGTGCTGCCCTGCTTTAAGCATACATGTTTATCACTCAATGTTAATGGCTCCTTTTGCACCACAGGGGCCCTCATGGTAGATCTGGACCAGGAGACAAACTTGAAGACACTTGATTTTGAAACTGATGAAAAGTGAAGATACAAAAATGTTCATTTTCAAGGTAACAGTTATGCACACTCAGTTTTGTGTTGCACTTCTTGTTTGTCTCTCTCTCACACGCACACACACACACAAATATATATATATATATATATATAAATATATGTATAAATATATATATATGTGTATATATATATATATATATATATATTTGTATATATACTGTATATATATTAGGACATTTTCTGAGAAGTATACTGGGTAAATTAAAATTTACTCAATAAGTTCTATCTTATCTTAAATGTTAAATATCTTATATTACCCCACATGTGGGAGTGGTGGTGCAGAGGTTAGAGAAGGTGGGCCTGTGATCAGAAGGTCATTGGTTCAACTCCCTGGACTGTCAACATCAAAATGTGGGTGGGATAGGTGAAGCACCTACACCTGCCTCCACCCTCATTTGTCCCACTCTGGGCCCTGAACAAAGCCATTAACCCCCACCATCTTCTCCCCTGGGCACCCTACATGTCAGCTCTCTGCTCCACACAGAGGCGGTGGTAGCTCAGTGGTCTGTGGTTGCATCAGGAAGGACATCCGGTGTAAAAACAATCACCAAACCTTCATGCGAGTTAGTTCGCTGTGCCGACCCCCGAAGAGGGAGCAGCTGAAAGAAGAAAAAAATTACCCCAACACTCAGCCATTTACTGTTTTCTGCACAACTTTACTTTGTGTACTAATGCTGTGCACAAATAGTACCATTCTGATTTGATTTGAGGTTTTTGTGGTTCGACTGATGCAGAGTATTTTACAGTACAGTGACCACAGAGTGTAACAAAAACACTGACCAAAGGGAAACGCCAACACTGAGGCCACTAAACTATAATTCTTGTGATATTTTGATCATTAAAAACATCAAGAGCAATGATAGCCATGACTAGCTGACTTTAAACAAAAAGAACAACAAAAAAAAAAATGCTACAACCCAATTTCTAACCCGGGTCCAGCCCGGCCTGACCCGAAATACGGGTCGGGCAAAAATAATGTGCTGGATGGGTGGGCCGGGTTGGTTTCAAGCTTTTGATTGAGTCAGTGAATGCGCGTGGCCGACAACCATTAATAACTATAATATTATAATAACTATAATATTCTGCTGACTCTTGTTATTAAACAAGAAATCTTATATCTTCCTTTCTTTGAAATATGTTTTTAGACTATGTCAAACTGGTTTGCTTGCAGTAAAAGCTTAATAAAATTTTTTAAAAAGTTTTATTTTCCGGGTTCAGGTCTGTGATCATAGTTAACTGGTCGGGTTCAGGTCGGGTTCAGGTCGGGTTCAGGTCGGGTTCAGAAAAAATGATACGGGTTTGGTCCAGGCTGGGTTGGATTTTTTAGGACTGAATGCAACTCTAAACCCAATCAGTTTTACATACAGTATATTAAACTGTCAACATCTGCACCCTGCAGATGTTGGATGCTGCCTGTCACGGTGCGCTAAGATTCATAACTGGCTGTAAATACTGTACCCACCACTGCTCCCAGTATTCACTGGTTAACTGGGCATCATTAACTTCACGCAGACTCTCTCACTGGTACATTTTTCATCTTTAAATCACTTCTTGGTCTGCTGCCTTCATACATCTCCTCCTACATGTCTCTGTGTGAGTGCAGCTACAGCGTGCGCTCTCAGGACATTATTACCTGCAGTGTTCCCTCAGCGAGGACTGAACTAGGCAAAAGGTCCTTCTCCTTCTTCGCTCCTGTTTCCTGGAATATCTTACAAAAAGATCTGAAGCTCTCGACCTTGACCTCTCTAAGTGGTTTCAAACATCTGTTAAGTTCATGGGAAAAACCAACACAGACATGTTCCTGTTTTTAGTATTCACCACCTTACAACCTAGCTGTAAGGTGGTGAATACTGGCTGAGTGGTAAGAGCAGTCGTCCTCCAATGCGAGAGTTGGGGGTTCGAATCCACCAGCAGTCACATGTCCAAGTGTCCCTGGGCAAGACACTGAACCCCTCATAGCCTCTGATGTGTGTCCCATCAGTGTATGAATGTGATCTAAAGCTCTGATTAGTCTCTTTAGAATGATTTGTTCAATTATCTTTGTAGAGATCTAGTATAGAGCTGTATGAATGGATAAATGAGACACAGATTGTTGTAAAGAGCTTTGAGTGTCTTGAAATAAGATAGAAAGGTGCTACTGTATATAAGTACAGTCCATTTAGTTGTTTTTTTGTTACATTTTTAATACCATTTTATTTTCACTTGTTATTCTCAATTCGTACGCATCCTTTAGGATTGTTTACTGTTGACTTTGTTGTCCACTGTTGTCATCACTCTTTGTTAGAATCACATCTCTCAAGCTCAATGGGACTAACCTGTATAAATAAAGGTTGAATGAAAAAACTAACATTTGATGAGGTTGCAGCTGAAAGTCATTCATAACACAAACTGGGAGCATGACCTCTGGGTCACATAATGTTAGTTTCAATGTTTGATCAAAACAGCTATAATTCTGTTTTTCCTAAACAATAAATAAATAAATAAATAAATAAATAAAACGGTCTTGTCTAAAACTGTGGCATGAAAGGTGGTGGGTGGTATGCAGTGCTTCAATGAATGCTAGGCCTGAATGTGTTTGCAGGTAAACAATTCTAATAAAGATGATTTGAAAATGCTTAGCTTTAGAAGTTTAAAGAACTTCCCTGCATTGTCTTATTTCCAGAACAGTAAAATTCTGACGACTCTGTAGATTTGATGGACGCTAGATCGAACTGCTCTTTCTGCAACGCGCCGTTGACAGATCGCTGTAACTCACTTTCAAGGCATTTATTGTTTCTGTTGCCTTGTCAGCAGAGATGACTCTTCCTGTAGACCAAGCCCAAAAGACTGACAGGTTCACTGCCCAGAGGAAAAACCAGTTTCTGTCTGGTTGGGTGTGTGCACAAAGCAGACCTACCCATCTGACAGAGCTGTCCCTGCTTCAGACCCAGGGCAGGTCGTTCAGTGAATCACAGCTCTCCTCACTCTTTCGTTCCCTCCGTGCCCTGAGCTTCCAGCTGAAGAAGATGCCTCTGCAGTCCACCCTGTCTGGCAGGAGCTCCAGCTCCATCCAGGCCGAGAGCACTCAGTGGGGCGGGAAAACCTTTGAGCAGCTCAGACAGGAGTGTCTTCAGAAGGGGGTCCTGTTTGAGGACCCAGACTTCCCTGCCACTGACTCTTCACTGTATTTCAGCCAGAGCGTTCCTGTTCAGATTCAATGGAAGAGGCCCAAGGTAAGGACCAGTGACATTTTATGTAAGATCTGGGGTTTTACGGCTCAGCTGTGAGGTCTGTTCATCCCATTGATGTCATTCTTTGGAATTCATCTCAATGAAGGCCAAGGAAAGCTCCATGTGCCAAGTAGTCTTGGTTTTACGTGAAAATAAAGTTTGACTTGTGATTATTTAAATGGTCTGTGTGAACGTGGTGACGGCTGAAAAACCCGTTCTGCTTGAAACTGTGTAAATAAAGCTGATGCAGCAGACCAGTCACCTCCATGATCTCTGTGGTGAGAGCTGTTTGCAGCGGGTCCTGCACACAGCTTCACACGACAAGCTCTTATTTGTTTATGTGAAATTGTGAAAGCGATATAAAGTTCTTATTTAGTTTTTTTTAGATAACGTAGAAGCACTGCCGCCTGTAAAACTCACTGATCGTGTTTGTTTGTACAACTGCTGCACATTTCTCATCGGGGCGTTCCTTCAGAGTAATGTTTCAGCTGCCAGCATGGAGTGTGTGTTTTCTGTTGGAGTAACTGGGATTTCCGGCTGATTAAGATTTGTGGAATGTGAACACACCTATTAAGAACGTAGCAGTGTCACCTGTTCTTTTAAAACCAACCAACCTGTCTCTTTTCTTGTTTTACCACACTTCAGGAGATTTGTGACAGCCCAAAGTTCATTGTGGGCGGAGCCGACAGGACTGATATTTGCCAAGGACAGCTTGGTGGGTACCCGCTGTCTGACATGCAGTCAGCTTTACTCACTGCCTTGTTCATTTGGAGTTTCAAATGATTTAGCTGAAGTATTTTTTTTTTTTACCAAAAGGAATGATTACTGTATGCAACATAACACTTTAATGTTTTTTAAACAACTGGGTGCATAAGTTTGAATTTACAGCAGATTTGATATAATCGTCTTTAATCCACACAGGGTTAAAGCAAACTGGATAAACTATATCCATACACCCCTCTAATATTTGGTTAAATGACCCAGAGCAGGTTAAACATTGACCGCAGGATTTTTGTCTCCATCAGTAAGAATTCTGTCTGGACCACTCTTCTTGGCAGAACTGGTAGAGTTGTTTTAAACTGGTTGATTTCTTGGAAAAAAACTCCACTTTTAATCGGAGTCCACAAACTTTCAGTCAGGTTGAAGTCAAGGGTTTTGGGAACGCCATTCCAGAATCTTCATGTCAGCCTGCTTTATTCAGTCAGGAACAAGTTCTGACGTGTGTTCGGGAACATTTTCATCCCAGAACACCGTTTGGTCCAAGCTTCAAACTTTTTGACCTGACGTTAAAGAATTTGGAGGTCATGATTCCATCCTCTTTGTAATTCAGTTCAGATCAATTCAGTTTATCTATATAACACCAAGTCACAACAGACGTCGTCTCAGGGACTGAACAGAAACATTCATATATAAAAATAATAATTTAACATTATTTATCTGAGGAGCAGACTGCTTTGACTTTAACTCATCTTGAGCGAGCATGAAGGCGACAGTGGAAAGGAAAAACTTCTTCATGAGGAAGAAACCTTTAGCAGAACCAGGATCAGGACAAGCGGCCATCTGCTTTGACCGGCTGGGTTTCAGAAGAACAGATACACAATGGCAGGTCAAGAATCACATGTTAAGACAGAACTAGTATCAAATGAAAACTATTAAACTTTAACAATTAATTTAAGGAAATGAGGTAAATTTGTCCTCTAGTAGTCTAAGCATATAGCAGCATAACAAGTCAACCCGAACTATAGGATTTATCAAAAAGGAAAGTCTTAATCCCAGTCTTCAAACTGGACAATGTGTCAGTCTCATGGACAGAAACTGGAAGTTGGTTCCACAAGAGAGGAGCCTGAGAACTGAAAGATCTTCCTCCCATTCTGCTTCTGGAAACTCTAGGGACCACGAGTAAACCTGCAGTCTGAGAGCGAAGTGCTCTGTTAGGAAAATATGGACCAATAAGATCTGTAATATAAGATGGAGCTAGGTTGTTGAGAGCTTTGTAGGTTAGAAGTAAGAATTATATTCTGGATTTGACAGGGAGCCAATGGAGAGAAACTAAAACTGGAGAGACATGATCTCTCCCAGTAACTCCAGTTAAGACTCTGGCAGCAGCATTTTGGATCAACTGAAGACGTTTTAAAGACGTATTTGTACACCCAGATAATAAACCATTGCAATAGTCCAGTCTAGACGTGACAAATGCATGGACCAGTTTTTCTGCATCATCTTTAGATGTTTCTAATCTTTGTGATATTACGCAGGTGGAAGAAGGAGGTTCTAGTAACGTTTTGAATGTGGGGGATAAAAAGTACATTGTACAATAAAAGTACAGTGCAGCAGTACCACAGCATGATACCACTACCACCATGTTTAACAATTAATACAGTTTCTTAAGCCTGAAGTCTCACTTTCACTCCTCCAAACAGACTTCCTGTCACTGTGGCCAAACAGCTCAGTTTTGTATCGTCCAGCCATCAAACTCTTTTCCAGAAGACTTTTGGTTTGTCCATGTGGACAGCAGCAGTTTTCAATCCAGCTTGGAGTTGTGGCTTTTGGAGCATTAGTGTCTTTCTTCTCGATGGTGATAATTAACTGGCCTCAATGTGGACAGGGACACTGGTGGTCCAGTAGTTTCCAGTTCGTGGCAGGTTTGAGCCTTGGTGGTTTCTGGGTCGTTCCTGAACATCTAAACCATTCATCTTTCACCTATAATTGATAGTTTGGTCATCTTCCAGACTATGGCCAACTGGGGATATATCTGAATACTCTGAATACTCGTACTTATATGCAGTTGTCTGAACTGATGATCTGGGAATGTAAAATTCTTTAGAAATGGCTCCAACAGATTTTCAGAACTTGTGTAAAACTACATAAATCCCTTTTCCTTGTTTTTTCTTCCCATTGTTGTGTGTGTTGGTAAAACAAACCTTTGTTTAATCCTGCGTGAATTTATTAAGAAAAATAATAAATTTAACTTGTGCACTCAGTTCTTGTTAGTATGTTGTACTGATGTTTAATCATCCAAGAGCAGTTGACATAAATAATTTAAAGCTCCACATTAATATGACGTTCATGATGAGCGGACGTGACTTCGGACCATGTCTTGTTGATTAACGAGGCATCTGTTGTGTCTCTGCAGGTGACTGCTGGCTCCTGGCAGCCATCGCTTCTTTGACTATGAAAAAAGACGCTCTTGCTCGGGTTGTCCCCCATGATCAGGACTTTGAGCACAAATACGCTGGCATCTTCCACTTCCAGGTACACCCCTGGCTCTAGAGCCCCGACGCTGGACCTGGTTTATTGAACGACGGGTCTCATTTTTGACTGGAGCTTCTGTACCAAGAAGCCTTAGTCTAAAACGGATTGACAGCCATGAAACAGGACTTATTTTATTATTATTATTATTATTATTGTGTTAAAAAAATTGTGAATAAATGACGTTTAAAATAAACAAACTAACAAACAATGTTTTAAAATTACACAATCTGAATTATCTATCAGTTTCAAGAATAACTTCCTCTCAGTGGCGCACCAACAAGGAATACGTGAATATATTGCAAAGATGTGCCATATGTGGATGTTGCACTCATAACAAAACAACAACAAAAAACAAACAAATAAAACAAAATAAAACTATAAAAAAACTATGAAAATTACCAAAAATCAATATATTATTTTTAGAAAATAGAGCAATTATTGACGTAGTTAAGCTAAAAACTTGCTTGTCATCTGAAAGTACGTTTCTATAGATTAAAGGGATATTTCAGCCAATTTGAAGAGGTGTCACGTGTAAATATGAGCCAAAATATTTGTTGCAGCTAACTTGATCTCACTCTGTAGAAACAGTCTGAACAGTGTTGGGAACAAAGTAGATTGTTGCACTCTTAAACCATCTCCAGCTCCAAAATTTCTCAACAGTTCATGCAAACACTACATTGTAGTCTTTTACACCACCCTCTGTTCCTCCACACACTCGTTTTTACCGTACAAAGAACTCAATGATCATTTGCTTGTGTAAACAGGAGCAGCAGTGACCTGTAGCACTAAGGCATCCAGGGCTTTTGTTCTTCGTAAATGTTAAAATACTCAGCCAAAATAACTGTAATGCAAAACTGATGACACTGAAGAGGTTTAAATAACAATTGCATCAATCAGTATCTTTTTTTTTTAGCAAAATCTACTTTGATCTTGACTGCATTTATTCTGTTAGTTCATTCTTTTCAGAGGTCATTTTAACAATCTTCCAGCCTTTTATTTTTCTTCAAAATATGTGAATAGTAGAACAATACAAAGATTAAAGCTTACTCACTTTATGCTTTATCTCTTCATTGTAGGATGCTTAATATTTCCACAATAAAAAATAAAATAGGCCTGCAAAGGTCATTGTTTAAAATTTTACAAAATTGTTAAAATCTGTATTTTTCTTTTCTTTCTTTACAGCAATCCAGTCATTTGTTTTGTCTTAAAATGTACAAATAGCAAATGTTAAAAACCATTTGATATTTTTAGTTTTATAGTCACCCCTACTGGCCAGAAAAACTCCCTCCAACAAAGTTAAAGTGGTCCACGGGCCACCAGCTGATGATCACAGTTGTAGCAGTTGTTGTGGCTCCAGACACACTTAATTTAATGAACAAAGGGGCATAAATGGCTCTTTTGACCGTAAAGGTTGCAGACCCCTGACCTAAACCGTCAAAATGTATGAACTTTTTAAATTAGAGGTCTGAACATACAGTGCTTTGTGAAAGTATTCAGCCCCTTGAACTTTTCAACCTTTTGTCACATTTCAGGCTTCAAACATAAAGATATAAAATTTTAATTTTTTGTGAAGAATCAACAACAAGTGGGACACAATCGTGAAGTGGAATGAAATTTATTGGATGTGTCAAACTTTTTTAACAAATAAAAAACTGAAAAGTGGGACGTGTAATATTATTGGGCCCCTTTACTTTCAGTGCAGCAAACTCACTCCAGAAGTTCAGTGAGGATCTATGAATGATCCGATGTTGTCCCAAATGACTGATGATGATAAACAGAATCCACCTGTGTGTAATCAAGTCTCTGTATAAATGCACCTGCTCTGTGATGGTCTCAGGGTTCTGTTCAAAGCACAGAGAGCATCATGAAGACCAAGGAACACACAAGGCAGGTCCGAGATACTGTTGTGGAGAAGTTTAAAGCCGGATTTGGATACAAAAAGATTTCCCAAGCTTTAAACATCCCAAGGAGCACTGTGTAAGCAATCATATTGAAATGGAAAGAGTATCAGACCACTGCAGATCTACCAAGACCCGGCCGTCCCTCTAAACTTTCATCTCGTACAAGGAGAAGACTGATCAGAGATGCAGCCAAGAGGCCCATGATCACTCTGGATGAACTGCAGAGATCTACAGCTGAGGTGGGAGGTCTGTCCATAGGACAACAATCAGTCGTACACTGCACAAATCTGGACTTCATAGAAGAGTGGCAAGAAGAAAGACATTTCTCAAAGATATCCATAAAAAGTTTGTTTAAAGTTTGTCACCTGGGAGACACCAGACATGTGGAAGAAGGTGCTCTGGTCACATGAAACCAAAATCCAACTGTTTGGACACAATGTAAAATGATACGTTTGGTGTAAAAGCAACACAGCTCATCACCCTGAACACACCATCCCCACTGTCAAACATGGTGGCGGCAGCATCATGGTTTGGGCCTGCTTTTCATCAGCAGGGAAGATGGTCAGAATTGATGGGAAGATGGATGGGGCCAAATACAGGACCATTCTGGAAGAACACCTGTTTGAGTCTGCAAGAGACCTGAGACTGGGACGGAGATTTATCTTCCAACAAGACAATGATCCAAAACATAAAGACACATCTACAATGGAATGGTTCACAAATAAACGTATCCAGGTGTTGGAATGGCCGTCAAAGTCCAGACCTGAATCCAATCAAGAATCTGTGGAAAGAGCTGAAGACTGCTGTTCACAAACGCTCTCCATCCAACCTCACTGAGCTCCAGCTGTTCTGCAAAACTGACAGAGACATACCCCAAGAGACTTGCAGCTGGAACTGCAGCAAGAGGCGGAGCTACAAAGTATTAACGCAAGGGGGCCCAATAATAGTGCACGCCCCACTTTTCAGTTTTTTATTTGTTAAAAAAGTTTGACACATCCAATAAATTTAATTCCACTTCACGATTGTGTCCCACTTGTTGTTGATTCTTCACAAAAAAATAAAATTGTATATCTTTATGTTTGAAGCCTGAAATGTGGCAAAAGGTTGAAAAGTTCAAGGGGGCGGATACTTTCGCAAGGCACTGTAGTTTAACATTTACAGTGTATGGAATGAACTAAAGCAGCTGTGTTGCACACTTAGCTTCTAAAAACTGAGACAAAGTGAATCCATCCATCATCCATTATCTTTACCTGCTTCTTCCTTTTTGGGTTGTGGGGTTCACTGGTGCTCATGTCCAGCAATCACTGTGCGAGAGTCGGGGGACAGGTCTCCAGTCCATCACAGGGACAAATGAGACAAACAACCATTCACTCTCTCACTCCTAGGGACAATTTAGTTACCAGTCAGTCTAACATGCATGTTTTTGGTCTGTTGGAGGAAAATGGAGTACCTGGAGAAAACCCACACATCTTAAAAATTTAATATTTTCCAAGAGGAATAGTTTCTCTACTTTCAGCCTCTTTTTCAAATGTTTTAAAGAAAAAGTAAACCTGGTCTCAGTGTTTGTTGGAGCATTCTGACCTGTTCTGTTTTCTCGCTCAGTTCTGGCAGCACAACAAATGGCTGGATGTGGTGGTGGACGACAGACTGCCCACAGTCAGAAATCGTCTCATCATGCTCCACTCTGCCTCCAACGACGAGTTCTGGAGCGCTCTCATGGAGAAAGCCTACGCCAAGTAACAACTCATACAGCTTAGATCTCAATTCATGGGCAAACTGAAATAACAGAGCAGCAATCAAATATTTATTTGTCTTTATCACTTTGTCCTGCATATTTTAGCCACTGAGTCATCTGTCTGTTTACGTTAGGCTACATGGCAGCTACGAGTCCCTGAAAGGTGGCAGCACCATGGAGGCTATGGAGGACTTCACAGGTGGAGTTGGTGAAATGTACGAAACAAAGACTGCTCCAAGCGACCTGTTCCTAATCATGAAGAAGGCTCTGGACCGGGGCTCCATGATGGGATGCTCTATTGATGTAAGACTGTATTTCTTCCACTTTCTCAAATGTTTTTATTTATTCCAATAAAATGTCTTAAACTCCCATTCTTCAAACAAGTTGATTGAGCTTGTGTGCTGCTCTGATTGTTCTCCAGATCACCAGCTCTGCAGAATCTGAGGCAAGAACAACCACAGGCCTCGTGAAGGGACATGCATACTCCATCACAGGCTTGGAGGAAGTAAGACACACCCCACCTGAGGGCAGAAAACAAACTAAGATGTTGTTTAAAGGTCCTACTTGAATCACTAGCAGCCCTTGCAGTCTGTACACTGAACTCGAAAAATGTTCTAGGACAAAAAAATACCATAAAATGATCAACAAAAACGCAATAATGACACAAATATGTACTTTTTTAAAAAAAGATGTGAGAATATTGGTTTGCTTTTCAGGTGAAGTTCAGAGGTCAGACAATAAAGCTGGTCCGAATCAGAAACCCCTGGGGTCAGGTGGAATGGAACGGGCCCTGGAGTGACAAGTAAGAACAAAAAATAAACTTTCTCATGACAGTAAATGCTGTTTGCAGAAAAACCTGTGACGTGAGGAAATTTTTAAGATTTTGAGTTCTGCGTTTGGTTATATTTAAAAAAAAAAAAGTTATTTTAGACAACACCTAAGATCTAAAAACAACATATCCTACTAAAACATCTAATCTATTTGGGGGAGTGGTGGTGCAGAGGTTAGAGAGGTGGGCCTGTGATCCGAAGATCGCCGGTTCACGCCCCGGCCCCGACAACATCAAAATTGTGGGTGGGGTAGGTGAAGCACCCACACCTGCCCCCATCCTCATCCGCCCCACCCTGGGCTCATGAGCAAGGCCCTTAACCCCCCATCTGCTCCCTAAACAAGTCTCTCTTGAAAATGAGTTCTCGTGGCTCCATGAGACTACCTGGATAAATAAAAGATAATGTAGGTTGAAAACAGGTCTTGCCACTTCTAAAATTCTCATCATTTACAGTTTAGTGTCATGAACTGCCCCAAGGTTGTACCTGGGATATGTGTAGTAGGAGCCATTCTTTCTGTTTGGGGGTCACAGAACCAACTGATGACAACTGGGATTTCTGACGCTTTGACTCTTCACCACTTATTTCTGTGCATCTTTGCACAGCTTGCATCTTAGGTCTTGTCTGGTATAGTACACCCTGGTCTCTATTGCTTTTATTCTGCCGTGATCGGTGCCTCTGTGCTGTCCTTCAGCACAGAGGCAATGTTTCATGCTGTATAGTGGCTCAGATGCTCACTAGTCCTCTGCCTCCCTCCTTGTTTTAGTGTATAGTCTCAGTGTGCTGGACTTGGAGTGAAACCCTCCATGCATTGTGAGGAACTTTGTAGTCTTGATGTCAGTGGCTTCTATCTCCTACTTTGTCCAGATAGGTATCTGATGACTGGCACTAGATACGTGTTGATGTCTATGACTTTGTTCTTGCCATTCAGCTGGCGCTTTAGGACCTGCCTTACGCTCTGTAGCTACTTGGTTGTGGCAGACTTTCTTGTGGCCTCATCATGATGGCCATTTGCTTGTGGGATTGCAAGGTGTTTGTAGCTGGTGTTTGTAGCTGATATCTGTAATGTTGCCTTCAGGTAGTTCATCCCCTTCAGTTGTGATCATCTTGCCTCTCTTGGATTCCATTCAACAGCATTTATCCAGGCTGAATGACATTCCAATGTTCCTGTTGTACATCCTGGTGAGAGTCAATGTCATTTTTGGCATGCAGTCATTCACGTAAAGGAGGTGTTTGATGATTGTTCTGCTTTGGAACCAGGATCCACAGCCACTCTGCAAAGATTTAGTTGAGGGGTTTAGCCCTGTGTTGAACAGGAATGGGACACAACTTCACCTTGGTATATCTACATTTGATGCTGACTTGTGCAACTGACTTTAAATTGGCCTCTAGTGTCATCTTCCAGATCCCCATTGAGTTTTTGATGAACGTTTTTAGTGTCCTGTTGATAATGTAAAATTTCAAGTATTCCAGTATCCACATGTGTGGCATCAAGTCTTCTGCTTTCCTCTAGTCTATCCAGGTGTGTCTGATCTTGCAGTCTTGAGCTATGGTTCTGTCAACTGGTTTTATGGATTGCTTTATTTTGCTTGCCCCTCTCTGATGTTGGTGTCAATTCCCTTCTGGACCTTGCTCAGATATTGACCCATGTGCCCATTCATCTTAGCTACCATGATGCCTGATAGAAACTTCCATATTGTATAGAGGCAGGTGATTGGCAGGTAGTTGGATGGAATTGCTCTTTGCTGAGAGGATTTTATGATCCGGACAGTCCGCCCTTTGGTCAACTACTCTGGTTGGGTCTCTTCCATTAGCAGCTGGTTCATTTGTGCTGCTAGGCATTCATGGAGGCCAGTCAGTTTCTGTAGACACCAGATATGGATCTTGTCAGTCCAGCACCCAAATTTCTGTCTTGGACGCCTGCCACAGTGATGAGTACTGGTTCTTGTTCTGGAAGATCACTGTGCTCAGATTTTAGATTTTGTAGTCATGAGGCATTATCATTGTGCCAAACCTCCATCTTACAAATGCTTCTCCAGTTCAAATGCTTCTTTGTCTCAACTCTGGGTGGATCTACTCATGTTATTCTCGGCCAAGGAGAGTATACTCTGGGTGGTGTGAAGGAGAATACACTGTTTATTCTCCTCGCTTCTGCTTCTTGAGTATAACTTTCCAGATGAGTAACCAGAGCTTTGAGGCAGGTTGAGGCATTGTCTGGACTTCAGATGAAACCACCAGTCCATACCTGCCATTGTTTGGCAGGTATGAACACTTTGCTATGTTTTCACGATGGATCTTTCTTCATTGCATCTTCTTGTTGTTCTGACAGCTGGCTGATTTCTCTCTTTGTTGTCTTGATTTTGCTTCCATCCTCCTTCTCTGTGGAGGACATTGCTCATCATTCACTGTAGACTTGATGTTATAGCCAAGCAAGTCAAGGAGAAAAGTCAGCTATCACTTTTTCAGGGATGAAGATGTTCACATCCTTGATAGAGATGAACAATGGTTTGAGAGATGAGTAAAGGAGGCCATCTTTGTGAAGAGAACCTGACCATCATTAAACATGGTGGAGCCTCTGTGTTCAACTGTCCCCCTCTTACTCTGGGCAGCCATCTGCCTCCACTGGCTGCAGGACAGAAAAACAATGCAAACAAACACAAAATGAATCACCTAGGTGGACTTTCTACGTGGAGAATGACAAAGGAAAACATTTTAATGATTGAAATAATTGCTAACACAAGCTTGAACAAAAAAGAAACTCTTAAGCTTAGTCTTAAAACTGGACAATTTGTCAGCCTCTCCGACAGAAACTGGTTCCACAAGAGAGGAGCCTGATAACACAAAGATCTTCCTCCCATTCTACTTTTAGGAACTCTAGGAGCCACAAGTAAACCTGTAGTCTAGGAGCAAAATGCTCTGTTCGGCAAATATGGAACAATAAGATCTGTAATATAAGATGGAGCTAAGTTGTTGAAAGCTTTGTAGGTTACAAGTTAGATTTAAGGTTATATTCTGAATACGACAGGGAGCCAATGGAAAGAAGCAAAAATTGTAGAAATGTGACCTCTCCTTCTAACTCTCATCGGGACTCTAACAGCAACATTTTGGATCAATTGAAGACTTAATGTTTTCTGAACATCCAGATGATAAAGAATAGTCCAGCCTAGAAGTAATAAATGTATGAACATGTTGTTCTGCTTCATTTTGGGACAAGATGTTTCTCATTTTAGACATATTGTTCAGGTGGAAAAAATCAGTCCTGGTAACTTTTTTCATGTTGGGGTTAAATGACATGATCAAAAATAACACCAAGATCCTTTACATTGGAACAGGAGGCTAATATAACACCATCCAGAGGAAGGGAAAGCCTGCACAGTTTATTCCTAAAATGCTCAGGTCCAAAATAACGTCTGTCTTGTCTGAGTTTAAAAGCAGAGAATTGAGGGTCATCCAGGTTTTATGTCTCTAGATGTAAATACATAGATGTATACTTTATTGTCCCCAATGGGTGAATTGTCTTGGACATCGTGCACTAAACAAAGCTTCAGCCACAACTAAATACATTACAACAATAAAAGTCATGTGAACACTACAAGAAAAAAGAAACAACAACAAAACATTGCTCAATGAAAAAAACACATATTGCACATTCCCACATACATTCCAGCAGTAAACAAAACAACAAATCAGACCAGAGCATCAGCAGCATGACAAAGACTATACGCCTACTTTATTTAATAATCTCACTGATGTAGGGACAAATGATTTTTTTAATCTGCTAAATCTACAAGCAGGGACTCTAAACAGTTTAGCAGATGGTAACAGTTCGTATTGTGAGTTGAGGATGTGAGCGGGGTCAGACAGCACCTACGAGCACGTCTGAGGACAGACTGCAGGGAGGGGGGGGATCAGTCCTTCCTATCACCTTCAGTGCAGTTTGTACCATGCGACTAAGTTTAGGTTGAAGGTGCACAGAGAGATTACCATACCACGCTGACATTCCACAGCTGATGATGCTTTCCAAGAATAAAACCATAAACTTCTGGTTAACCCCAAAGACTCTGAGTCTATGTAAAAAATACCATCTCTGCTGTAGACGGGAGCACAACATGAACTTGAACAGATTGTTTGGGTGAACAGCCAGATATCTGTAAGAACAGACCTGTTTTATTTTCTGGTCATAAATAAAAAGCGGGAGGTTGTCACTTAGAGACCTGGGGTCAATCAGCATCTCTTCTGTTTTTCTGGTATTAGTAACCAATTGGCTTCATCAGGTTTTGTGAATAAATATAATAGAATATCATCAGCATAACAATGAAAGGTTTGCAGTTCTGCTTTAAACACACAAAAAGCTTTTTCCATCTAATTAACAACATACTAAAAATATAAAGACTTTCTAAATGGAAAATATATGATACTTATTGAGAATTTATTTTTCTTTTGTCACGATTATGTTTTGTGTTTTTAAACCGCTGTGCGCTCTGTGTGTTTCAGTTCCAGAGAGTGGGATTATGTTGACAAAGCAGAGAAAAATCGCATCTTGCAGATCTCATCTGATGACGGTGAATTCTGGTAAGACCACTGGGATTATTCAACGCAAATCAAATAACAAATGTCCAAGTTGTAGCATTTGAACTAAAAGTTAACAAGGTATTGATTAATATATTTTTAATAGATAAGAAAATAGTTAAAGAAGGTGTAAAATACTGAGCCATGTGTTGCTTATTTTGCAGTAAATAACTTTTTGAACAACCTCAGTTTGTAAAATCAAAGTTAAAGTCCAACAAGACTGGACTGAACTAAGAATAAAATGTATTACTGTTGTCATAAAACTGCCAAACCCCACAATTTATGTATGTTTGTGCAAACATTATAGACCTTTACACTGCTGACTGTTTCTCTGTCCTTTTACATAGATGAAAAATGATTCAGCATTCACGCCATTGTTTTTCTGTTTTTATTGTTTTTTGCATATTTTACACAGTTGATCTTGTCTTATATTACATAATTCTTAACTTCCATTCTGTTACTTTTAGCTAATAGCCAACCTTTTGTTACTTTCAGCATCTAGATAATCCTTCTCTACTTTTACCTAGCATTTTGCTTCTTTAACTTTGAGCAAGTGTTTTGCTTACAATATCCAGCCTTTTTGTATTTTTTTTTTACTTTAATCCGTTGTTTTGCTTCTGTTTTGCATTTAGCTATTCTGCTTTTTTTAAAAAAAGCTTTTTAATGCCTTTTCAGGCTTATTTATTCAATTTTGTCTTCTTCATAAATTTTCAGCAAATCCATTTAGTGCTCAGCATTGTACTGTATTTTGTATTTTATCATGTATTTTGATTTTAAAAAATGCTATTTCTTTCATTTACATAAAATTATTTTATTTCTGCAAGTGAAAGACTCTAGCAGCTAGCTGTAGCACCTCATGTGCAGTTTGAGGTCACTTCAAGCAGGAATGTCACATTTTTTCTGTTGACCCACCCACGTAATGTAAAACTGGCAACAATCTGAAGGTTTAAATGTTAATTTTAGTTTTATGAAGAAAAATGTTATTACAGTATTACATTTCCTTTCTTTGTTATTATCCCTTCAAAGTAAAGAGTGAAGAAAAAACAGCAACTTTTGAACAGCTTTAGTGACATTCATTTATAAACTGATACTTGTCTTTGTGAATCCAGGATGGAGTTTGAGGACTTCAAAAAGAACTATGACAAAGTTGAGATCTGCAACATGACCCCCGATGCTCTCAATGAGGATGTGAAGCGCCACTGGGACGTCAACGTTTTTGAGGGCAACTGGATCCGCGGCTCCACTGCTGGAGGATGCAGGAACTTCGTTGGTGCGCCACATTTTTCTCACATTGTTTAAAATATCCCGATGCATGCTCAATAATACAGGTAGAAAAATCTAACAAGGTTAAATCAGATCATCTGGACTAAAAAGATTCTTCTCAACAAAGAACAATCTTTCCAGATGACCTGACTTAACCTTGTTAGATTGTTTAAAAATAATTTTATGTTATTTTGTAAATTGCAAATTTCTTTTTCTTCCTATTTCACATTTATTTTGGTATCCAACAGCTCAAAATCAAACTTATTGTGTGAAAAGGGAGTCAGCAGTAAGATAATTATTTTCCTGTTACAGTAATACACTGCATGGTCAAAAAAGTTGCCACCTGGATTTAACTAAACAAACAGGTACGAGCCTCCTGTTGGATAATTACTGCATGAGCGATTATCTTTCAGCTGCAACAAGTTATTTAACCCCAACTGGTGCAATGGGTTGTTCTCATTTCTTAAACCACCATGTTGAAAGACACATGATGTGGAAAAGATGTCAGTCTGTTTGAGAAGGGTCAAATCATTGGCATCAAGCAGAAAAAACATCTGAGGAGATTGTAGAAACTATTGGGTTAAGAACTGTCCAACGCATTATTAAAACTGGAAGGATAGTGGGACCCATCGTCTTCGAGGAAGAAATGAAAATCCTGAATGATCATGATCTGCGAACACTTGAACGTTTGGTGAAATCAAATGGAAGAAAAACACCAGTAGCACTCAGGGCTGTGTTTAACAGTGAAAGTAAGAACATTTCCACACGCACAATGAGAAGGAACTCAAGGGACTGGGACTGAACAGCTGTGTAACCTTAAGAAAACCACTAATCAGTGAGACTAACTGGGAAAAAAGGCTTCAATTTGCTAGGGAGCATAAAGATTGGACTCTGGAGCAATGGAAGAAGGTCATGTGGTCTGATGAGTCCAGACTGACCCTGTTCCAGAGTGATGGGTGCATCAGGGTAAGAAGAGAGGCAGGTGAAGTGATGCACCCATCATGACGAGTGTCGAGTCATCAATGTGAAAAATGAATGCAACACTGGATGAAACAGATCGTGTGACGTTGAAGAAGCTTATCGAAACAATGACACAGTGAGTGCATGATGTCATCAAAGATAAAGGCGGTCCAACAAAATATTAGTGTGTGACCTTTTGTTTTTTGGTAGCGACTTTTTGTTTGGCCAGGCAGTGTAGTTTCTAACATGAGTTTTATTTACTGTACTGTTCTACTTCTGCAAACTTTTTCTTTTATAATTATTCATATAGCAAAATATTCTGCTTGATTAAATATGATGTAGCTACTAGATTTTGTAATGTTAATACTTTTCAAAAGATTTTTTACATTTTGAATAAAATTCCCCACAGAAATACATCAAGATCTCTTCAAACCGTCAAAAAACCTTCTTGCAAACTGGCTCTATGTTTGTCTTGTTATGCTACTTTTAGCTTTTGGATTTCATTTTGCTACTTTTATTTACTTTTTTGCTACTTTTATCTACTGTCCTGTTACTTTTAGCGTTAGCTACCGTTACACTAGTGTCTGTTTTTAACTACTGTTCTACTTTTTTAGCTACCGTCATGTTTCTTTTAGCCTTTAGCTACAGCTAAAGCTGAAGCTTATCTTAGCTGCAGTTTTGCTTATTTTAGATATTCTACTATTTTGCAAAGTTTGGCCTTTGCATTTTTTTTTACTAATTAGCATTTATTTTGCCCCCTTTTTAGCACATATTACACTATTTTTTGCTGCCTTTAGCCTTTAGCTATAGTTGTCTTTATTTTGTTTATTTTACTACTGCTTTGCTTATTTTAGATGGCCTACAATTTTGATCATTTTAGCCTTAGCACTTGTTTTATTAATTAGCATTTGTATAGTCAACTTTTTAGCATCTATTTTGCTGATTTTTAGCTGCTGTTTTACTGCCTTTAGCTACAGTTTTGTTTATTTTAGCTACTGTTTTGCTGCTTTCAATCTTTGTTCTGCTTTAACAGCAATTTCAGCAAAGTCATTCAGCCCTCAGCATTCACACTGCAGTTTCTTTTGTTTAATTAATTTTTATCTTGACGTGTCCTCACAAAGTTTTCTCACTGTCTGCAGACACTTTCTGGACCAACCCACAGTACCAGCTGCATCTGGAGGATGCTGATGATGATGATGATGACGTGTGCAGTGTTGTGATCGCCGTGATGCAGAAAAACAGACGAAAACTGAGGAAAGAAGGCCTGGACCTGGAGACAATTGGCTTCGCTGTGTATGAGGTCAAAACAACATACCATACTATACCATACCAATTTATTTATAAAGCACTTTAAACAGTGACAAAGCACACCAAAGTGCTGTACAGGGACAAACAGAACAAGCACATAGCAACAGATTACATAACAGGACACCAAAAAGTAGAAACCAACAAAGACAATAATGGATAACAACAACAACTGCAACATGACCAACACAGTGTGATGCACACAGACTCAGCACAGATCACACAGTGCAGAAAGCCAGGGAATAAAAGTGTGTTTTTAAACGAGATTTAAAAACTGTGAGGGAGGGGGCCTGTCTAACGAGCAGAGGTAACTCATTCCAAAGTCTTGGACCTGCTACAGAGAAGGCCCTGTCACCTCTGCGCTTGAGACGGGTTCCTGGGACTGTTAGGAGCAACTGGTCTGCTGATCTGAGAGAACGTGGTGGGACATACGGCTGGAGCAGATCAGTAAGATAGGAGGGGGCAGAGCTGTTTAGTGATTTATAGACATACAAGAGTATTTTGAATTTGATTTGAAGGTGAACCGGAAGCCAGTGTAGGGAGGCCAAAACAGGTGTAATGTGCTCTCTTTTGCTTGTGCTGGTCAAAAACCGGGCTGCTGCATTTTGGACCAGTTGGAGTCTAGCTATGGAGGTCTGACTGATACCAAAAAGGAGTGAGTTGCAATAGTCGAGCCTGGATGTAATGAATGCAAGAATTACTGTCTCCAGGTTATTTTTGGACAATATGGGCTTCAGCTTAGACAGACGCCTCAGCTGGAAAAAGCAGGATTTAACAATCATATTTACATGATGGTTGAGTTTCAGAGAAGGGTCAAGTATCACGCCTAGATTAGTGACTCTTTGTTTCACTAACGGTGACAGAACGGATCGGTCGATGCAGTGGTTGGTGATTGTGTCATTGGGAGGAAACAGCATAACTTCAGATTTCTTCTCGTTGAAACTCAACATCTCTGACTTATTTGCTTTAATGTTTTTTCCATCCATCCATCCATCCATCCATCCATCCATCCATCCATCCATCATCTTTTACCCGCTTCTTTCATTTCGGGTCACGGGGGTTACTGGTGCCCATGTCCAGCCATCACTGTGTGAAAGGCGGGGACACCCTGGACAGGTCTCCAGTCCATCACAGGGACACATAGAGCCAAACAACCATTCACTCCCTCTCACTCTCACACCTAGGGACAATTTAGAGTTACCAATCAGCCTAACACGCATGTTTTTGGTTTGTGGGAGGAAATCGGAGCACCCGGAGAAAACCCAAACATGCACAGCGAGAACATGCAAACTCCACACAGAAACGCCTCTCGGCAGGGATTCAAACCGACAAACTCTTTGCTAAGAAGCAGCTGCTCTACCAACTGCACCATTGTTCCGCCCTTTAATGTTTTTTTGTTTTTTAACTTTCTCTAAAGTGATTTAATTTCTACATGTTGCATCAAAGCTACGCAGTTTTTGACAGTTATTTAATTAGAAAATGAGTTATCTACAAATCTGCAAACAGTCAGAAGACTGACCTGCTCAGTTCAGTTCGGTTTATTTATATAGCGTCCAACAAAGTTGTCTCAGGGCACTGAACAGAAACTTAACATACATAAAAAAGCCAATTAGTAAAGTTCTCAAACAAAAGATGCAAACTTATATCTGAATTTTTAAAACAATAAGTTTAACCTGGTGATGAAGGTTAAAGACAATATTTAGCTCTCTGATGTCCATACTGATGCATTCATTTTGGACTTTTTTTTTCTTCAAATACCATACTCAAATCATTGTCCTGTGCTCCTATTTTTAAAAAAAATATTTTTATTTTTGCTAACTCAGGCTCCAGATGAGGAAGATCAAGTGGGAAAGGATTTCTTCCGTTACCATGCATCCAAGGCTCGTAGCAGAACTTACATCAACATGCGGGAAGTGTCGGAGCGTTTCACCCTGCCCCCCGGGAAATACCTGCTGGTCCCCACTACCTTCCAACCCCACCACGAGGCTGACTTCCTCGTTCGCATCTTCTCTGAGAAAAAGGCCGGAGCTCTGTAAGTGTTCCAAAACTACAGCAGACAAAACTTTTACTTTACTATTGTTTTTCATTCAACCTTTATTTAGACAGATAAATCACATTGAGTCTTGAAGACTCATTTACTAGTGACATCTGTTTGGACAGACAAAAAGTTGTGAAACTGGACACATGTAGGAGTTGGAGGCAAAAAAAAAATCCTATCAGACTCTTTCTGCTTGGCTGAGAAAAAAAACCTCTAATATAAAAAAAAACACCTCGCACATACAAGCACATAGTAAAGTAGACATTCCACAGAGGAGGGGAGACAACGAGAACGGTGAGATTTAAGGACGCTCTCGAGGGCACTGTAAGAGTTCTGATAAGGATGGAATAATCAACCAGTGTCCTCCGGTGAGATCCATAAACATTCTCAAGGGATGTCAGGGAATGACCAAGGACAACACCTATGGGAATCCAAGAGTCCTGAAATGGTGACACAATGTTTATTCAGTTGGTTTCCTCTGGTTGATCAGTTGGAAATTCCTCGATGGGAGGGGGGGGGGGTGCAAAGCGTTAGATTATATGTCCTCCTGGCAAATTCAGATAAGATGGCCTTCAAGGCCAGCCAAGGGAGCCAAATTCAGATAAACACACGGTTGTTTTGTAAACAGGCAAAACTATAATGACAGCTACCTTGAGTCTGTGTCAGTCCACTCGGTTCTGAAATGTCCAAATTACATGGCCACACTAATGGACCGTCCCTGAGTAAAATCCCAGAGATCTGATCCATTCTGCCAAAAGCGTTTGAGTCTGGGTACTCGAGGCATGAACCAAGCCATCATAAGTCAGGCAGCCTGACCAGGTTCAGATTTGCTGCCGACAACTTCCTTGATTGTTGATAGACCATGAACCAGCCGAATCCAAAAAGCAGGAACCAGTTATTGTAAATCTAATTATAAACACATCCTTAAAATCCACAGATGGCAGCAGAGATAGACATGTCATCAAGTCTTCAAGTCGATGAAATATCCAGATGCGTGCGTGCCAACAGGGCAAATCGGCTCGCCTAAAGCCTGTCTTCTCTTTGAAGAAATGTTATCAATTGTGTTGAGGGACCAACTGATCAAAACAAGTCCATAATTATGGTTCGGAAGATTTGTAGAGAGAGGCTCAGAAGCAGTTTCACAGACAAGACAGAGCAGCAAAGCAAAGCGGAGAGGAGGGGGAAAGCGTCCGACCTCGGCAAGAGCAAGTGGTGAAATGTGAATTTTATAACGTGAATATAATCCTAATTCTGAAAAAGTTGGGAGCTTGTTTAAATCCTAAAGTCTTGTTTGATACCATTAATAATATGGTTTCACCTTCACTCCCTCTGGTGCCTGTATTCACATTAGATGGCTGCAATAGATTTTTAAACTATTTTGTGGAAAAGGTTGACAACATCAGGGCAAGTGTTAAATCAGCTCTTGGTGTCACCCCCAGTTCTGTCCCTACAGTGAGCCCCTGGTCTTCATTTTCACCTGTCACTTTAGAGGATGTGAAGGTTGTTCTAAAAAAGATCAAACCTTCTTCCTGCATGCTACATGTTGTACCCACATCACTGTTTTTAAAGGTGTCTGATATTGTCAGCCCCCATGTGGCAGAATTAATTAACATCTCTCTTTCAACCGGGTCAGTTCCAAGTTTTTTGAAACAAACGATTTTAAATCCGATCTTGAAAAAGCCCAACTTGGACCCCACTGAGCTCTGCAACGACAGGCCAATATCAAAAATACCTTTTCTCGCCAAAATTCTGGAGAAGTTAGTGGCTGGGCAGATGACTACTTTCTTGCAAAATAATAATATTCCTGATAAGTTTCAATCTGGTTTCCGCAAGATGCACTCCACTGAAACTGCCTTATTAAGAGTCTCCAATGACATATTGATGGCTGCAGACTCTGGTCAGAGCAGTGCTTTGATTTTATTGGATCTGTCATCAGCTTTTGACACAGTCGACCACAAAATTATGATACATCGACTGCAACATGAGATGGGATTTTCTGGAACTGTTCTTAAGTGGTTTTCTTCTTATCTGAGCAACAGGACCTTTTCAATGTTTGTTAATAACATACAGTCTAAGACCACTCCGTTACTGAATGGTGTTCCTCAGGGTTCAGTGTTGGGTCCTATTCTGTTCCTTCTATACATCACCCCCCTGGGAAAGATTATCAGTAGCTTCAGAAATGTGTCTTACCATCTCTATGCTGATGATATTCAACTGTACTGTTCCTTTTATGACTCAGAATTACATAAGTTAGCTGAATTAGTAAACTGTGTTTCCCATATTAAGGCGTGGTTAGCTAACAACTGCCTTCAGTTAAATTCTAACAAGTCGGAAACCCTGATCATTGCCCCTGAACTGAAAGTTCCTTGGATTAAACAACACCTGGGTTCTCTGGGCTCCTCTTCTCAGCAGAACCTCAGAAACCTCGGTGTTCTGTTCGACCAGTCCATGTCTTTGGACAAACATTCAAAGCTTCTGGTAAAAAACTGCTTTTATCATCTGAGAAACATTTCTAAACTGAGGGCAATGTTGTCCAGATCTGACCTGGAGAGGATTATTCATGCTTTTATTTCTTCTTGTTTAGATTATTGTAATTCACTTTTTACTTGTTTTAACAAAACTGCCGTCGCTCGTCTCCAATTAGTCCAGAACTCTGCTGCGAGGCTTTTAACAGGAACTAACAGAAGGGCTCACATTACACCAGTTTTATCTTATCTTCATTGGCTGCCTGTTGAATTTAGAATTAATTTTAAAATCTTAGTTTTGACTTTTAGAGCTTTAAATGGACAGGCCCCCCAAGTACATCACTGAAATGTTGATTCCTTATTCTCCAGCCCGCACCCTTCGGTCTTCAGCGCTGAACCTTCTTAAGGTTCCTAAGACCCGGTTTAAAACTCGGGGTGACCTGTCCTTTCAGGCCGTAGCCCCCCGCCTGTGGAATGCCCTGCCCCTGTCTCTCCGTGTGAACGTCTCTGTTGATTCTTTTAAAACGCAGCTTAAGACATTTTTATTTCGACAAGCTTTTAGTTAAATGTTTTACTGTTTTTTCCAGCTGTTTTTACTGTTTTTATTAATGAGTTGTTATTATTTTTATTTTATTTTAAGCCTTTATTTCTTTATTGTTGTACAGCACTTTGTGATTGTATCTATGATAAGTGCTATATAAATAAAGTTTACTTACTTACTTAAATGTACATTAAAACTGAATGCAATGATTTACAAATCCTAAAAGCCCAAACTATAGTAATTATATCAAATGTTTAAAAAGTGTGCAGTCTCAGGGTGCTGGGCTAGAGGTGAAATTATACCATTAAAATAAAAAGATAAATTTGAAACATATTACAGCATCACACCTCAGAAAGTTGGAATAGAGCCAGACTTCCTACTGGAAAGCATCCCATATTTGTTTGACAACAGCCTGAGTTTTTGGTGGGGAACGTTGTCCCATTTTTGCCCAATGATTTTTGTCCATTGATTTTTGTTTGATGGTGCATCAAATGTTTTCTGTTTGTGAGAGGTTTGGACAACAGCCAGGTCAGTTCAGAACCTGGACTTGAACTATAAAGCCATCCACCCATTCATCCATTATCTTTTACCCGCTTCTTCCTTTTTGGGTCACAGGGGTCACTTGTGCCCATGTCCAGCCATCACTGTGGGAGAGGTGGGGGACACCCTGGACAGGCCTCCAGTCCATCACAGGGCCACATAGAGACAAACGAGACAAACAACCATTCACTCTCTCACTCACACCTAGGGACAATTTAGAGTTACCAATCAGCCTAACATGCATGTTTTTGGTTTGTGGGAGGAAACCGGAGCACCCGGAGAAAACCCACGCATGCACGGAGAGAACATGCAAACTCCACCCAGAAAGGCCCCTGGACCGGGGTTTGAACCAGGGACCTGCTCGCTGAGAGGCAGCACCAGTTGCGCCACCGTGCTGCCTAACAGAAACATTCACAAACATAAAAAGCCAATTAGTAAAAGTTCTCTATCTAGGAAAGCAGCAGATTGTGTTGAATCTTCACTTCATCACAGTCTCTCATCCTGAGCAAACACAAAGGAGACAGTGGAAAGGAAAAACTCCCTTTAACAGGAAGAAACCTCCAGGAGATCCAGGCTCAGGACGAGTGGCCGTCTGCTTCGACCGGCTGGTTTGAGAGGACAGGAAGGAGAGACAGACGGGTCCACTCCAGGTGTACTTTCTAAAGGAGGAAAACATGTTAAGATAGAAATAAATACAAACTATTAATTTGTAACTATTCATTTGAAGAAATGTGGTCAGTCTGTCCTCCAGCAGTCTAAGCCTATAACAACATAACTAAGGGACAGCTCAGGAAACCAAAGTCAACCCTAACTATAGGATTTATCAAAAAGTAAAGTCTTAATCCCAGTCTTAATACTGGACAATGTGTCAGCCTCACGGACAGAAACTGGAAGATGGTTCCACAAGAGAGGAGCCTGATAACTGGAAGATCTTCCCGTTCTGCTTTTGGAAACTCTAGGAACCACAAGTAAACCTGTAGTCTGAGAGCGAAGCGCTCTGTTAGGAAAATATGGAACAATAAGATCTGTAATATAAGATGGAGCTAGGTTGTTGAGAGCTTTGTAGGTTAGAAGTAAGATTTTAAATTATATTCCAAATTTGACATTATGTTGTTTTTAAAACAATTAAAATTTCAAGTCATCTGATCTTAGAGCAGTTTACACTTTGCTTCAGTCCATTTTAAACGACCTTTGGTCCAGAAAAACAAGTATTTTTTGATGATGTTCACATGTGGCTTTTTCAGTGCATGACAGAGGTCTACTCATGTGTGGACGACTCAGTGAACTGTGTTTACAGACCGTGCTTTGTGGAAGTGTTCCCCATGTAGTGATGTCCAGAACATAATCACACCTGTTCTCAGTGCAGCGGCCTGGAGCTCACGAGCATCCAATACTGACTTTAAGACTTGTCCTTTTATATTTCTGCAGATTCTAGAAATGTCTTCATGACATAAACTGCAGGTGATGGAATATTCAAAGTCTTCACAATTTCTCATCAAGGAACATTATTTTGAAATTGTCCCAATATGTTTGGACTTAGATTTTTGCAGACTGCAAGCTCATCCCATCTTTACTTCTTAGAGATTCAGCCACTCTAAAATGTTTTTAATACCCCGTCTTACTGGTTACTGTAAGTCTTACTGGTTAATACCAGGTTACTGATCTATTGCCAGTTAACCAAATTTGTTGCAAAATGCTCCTCCAGCTGTTTCTTATTCATATCACTTACTTTCATAGTTTACTTTTGTTGCCCCTGGACCAGTTTTTTAAAGACTTGTTGCTGCTTTCGAATTCAGTGTTCCCTTTTAAAAAATGGTACAGGTTTTTAGGTTAAACTCGATATACTGCCTACGCTTCTTTCAGAATAAAATATGCAAATCATTGCGTTCAGTTTTTATTTAAATTACACACAAAGTCCCAGCGTCATCAGAATTGGGGTTGTAGAAATTTAAGAAGAGATGTTTCAAAAACTCATACTTTTTCATTGGTTAATGAAGAGTTTTAGACGATTTAAAAAAAGAATTAAAGAAAATGATTTTGTTGTCTTTTCCCTTGTTTTAAGAGCTTGTGGTTTTTATCCCACAGAGAGATGGGAACCACTGTTGATGCCGACCTGCCAGATGTAAGTACATCACAGACGATGTCACCTGTCCAGTCAGGACGGCAGGTGTGTTTGTACTGATTTGGTTCTGTCCTCCAGCCGCCCAAGCCCAGCGCTCCTGAGGATGAGTCGGAGGAAGAGAAAGGTCTGAGGAGGCTGTTTGAGCAGCTCGCGGGTTCGGTAAGAAACACGATGGTTCAAATAAAACTCAGCCAGTCTAAAGAACTGTTTGTAATTCCATTTCCCATCAGCCTCAGCTCATCTTCAGCTTTAGTGCTGATTAACAATTGACAGCAATACGCAAACAACATAACTTTTGAAACAATACGCACATTTTTAGTTATTATACACTTGTCCAAGGTGGGACGAATTATGATATAGTCTCTGTTTGTTTGTACGTACATGTGCACATATGTTTGTAAAATTTCTTGTCCTGCCCATAACTTACAACAAAACTTCATACACATACAGTATTGTTACAATATATTCAACATCTGGAGCAGGGAGAGGAGGAACGATCGTCTTCCATTTCAGAAGGTTTATTTTACTCACATGTAAAGTACAAAGATCACAGCCCTGGACCATTGGGGGCCGAGATGGTGTAGAGGCAGCGCAGCCGGCTTGGGACCCGAAAGTCCCAGGTTCGATCCCCAGTCACTGCACATCAAGTGGCGTCTCTGGGCAGCACACCTCATCCCCAAAATGCCCCCCAGGCGCCTTCAATAGCTGCCCACTGCACCACCTGGTGGTGGATGGGTTAAATGCAGAGACTAATTTCTCCATTGTATGGAAACATACAGTGCTGATATTGTGATGACATTATTATTATTATTACCACTTCACCATGAGGCACAAACAATGGCCCCGAGTGTAAACAGAAAACCCATCTTCTTCAGAGCTCGGCCACACCTTCCAGGAGTCGTCACCACCATCGACGACTGGGAAGCCCTACTCTATCATGTGACCCAGCTCTCAACCAATAATATCTCGCCGTCTTGTTCTATAATGGGTGGGCGCGTGAATGTTGGGAGTTGTAGGCATGTAGCTGAAACTACATTTTCTTCCAGAAATGGAATCAGATCGTGTTTTAACACAATATCATTATAAATAATAAAACAGGATACATATATCTAAACATTTCATTAAGTTAATATATTATATGATGAATATATATTTCAGTATGCATCATCATAGACGGAGTGTCACACACACCCTCACCCAAGCTCCAAGATGAAGGTCACAATTATGGTCAGCTGTTATACAAGGTCTTTGTTTGTCCAGGCCATTGCCATAGACTTCTATATAAGAGTTTGTTGACGGGCATATAATGTGCCATACTCTTGTTAGGATTTTTTGGAAATTAATGGTCTTTACTGAGGTCGCAGTTTGCTGAGAGTGAGTCCAAGTTGGACTGCAGCAAGGACTTTTAATTTTAAATTAATATTCTAAATATCAGGGGTCTGCAAACTTTACGATCAAAAGAGCCATTTTTACGCCTTCGTTCACTAAACTAAAAGTGTTCAGAGTCGCAACAACATGCTACAACTGTGGTTATCAACTGGTGGCCCATGGGCCACTGTAGGTTTGTTGGAGGGGCCTTTTGTGGCCACTAGGGGTGACATTATAAGGCTAAAAATATCTAATGATTTTTACCATACCATACCATTTTATTTATTGAGCACTTAAAACAGCGACAAGGCCAACCAAAGTGCTGTACAGACAGAACAACAGGCAACACACAAAGCAAAATACAAAATGAGGTAAATCAGAATATAGACAAAAAAACGATGCAGATAATGACGACAAACCAGTGTGGAACATACAGGTTCAAAACACAGATAATCTGGTGTTGAAAGCTACTGAATAGTAGTGAGTTTTTAAACGGGACTTGAATACCGAGAGGGAGGGGGCCTGTCTGACAAGCAGAGGTAACTCATTCCAAAGTCTTGGTCCTGCTACAGAGAAGGACCTGTCACCTCTGCACTTAAGACGAGTTCCTGGAACTGTGATGAGCAACTGGTCCGCTGACCTCAGGGAACGTGGTGGGCCATACGGTTGTAGCAGATCAGAGAGATGGGGGGGGGATTGTTCAGTGATTTGTAGATATACATGAGTATTTTGAACTGGATTCAAAAGTGAACCGGTAATCTGTGCAGTGAGGCCAAAACTGGTGTAATGTGCTCTCTTTTGCCTGTACTGGTTAAAAATCGGGCTGCTGCTTTTCAACATTTATTGATATTTTTACAACTTATGACAAATGAAAGGACCAGATTCTTGGGGCGAGGGGCTAATTTCTTTAATTAATAAAAACTATAAACTATGCAGACCTATGTATTTTTTTTAATTGTCAAAAATTAAGTATAGAGATAAAGCATAAAGTTAAAGTGAGTATGTTTTACTCCTTGTACTTGTTCCAGTATTCACATATTTGCAAAATAAATTACAGTAAAACTGCTAAAAGTAGTACTTTATTGTTGTTCGTATAACCAATAAAATTCAGTTTTTTGTTAGTTTTGGTTAAAGCTTGAAAGAGTCGCTGCAGAGGGACCAAAGAGCCGCTTGTGGCTCCAGAGCCGCAGGTTGCAGACCCCTGTTCTAAATTAACAGAATTTTGTTAGAGGAAGTGGTGGTGCAGAGGCTACAGAAGGTGGGCCTATGATCGGAAGATCGTCAGGTCAACTCCCGGTACCGACAACATCAAAATGTGGTGGGAAAGGTGAAGCACCCACACCTGCCTCCATCCTCATTTGCCCCACTCTGTGCCCTTGAGCAGCTGCCCTTAACCCCCACCATCTGCTCCTCCAGGCACCCTAGATGCAGCTCTCTGCTCCACACAGAGGGCTGTGGTAGCTCGGTGGTCTGTGGTTGCCTCAGGAAGAACATCTGGTATA
Organism: Nematolebias whitei; assembly: GCF_014905685.2. Lineage (NCBI taxonomy): Eukaryota > Metazoa > Chordata > Actinopteri > Cyprinodontiformes > Rivulidae > Nematolebias > Nematolebias whitei. The sequence continues at coordinate 42,843,003 of NC_056513.1, forward strand.
AAAATAGTTGCCGTCTTCATGCAACTTAGTTTGCTGTGGCGATCCCTGAAAAAGAGCAGCCGAAAGAAGAAGAAAATAATAAAACAGAATTTTGTTAGATAGGTAGATGTCTGATTTTACAGAAGTATGTGCAGATTCATCTTTTGTCTTTTCTCCTACCCCCTGCTGTTTACAGGACAAGGCCATCTGTGTCATGGAGCTGCAGCAGATGCTGAACGGAGTCCTCAGCAGACGTAAGTCCACGAAAGACTAATTGTTTGGATACATCTAAAGCGGTTTATTGTCAAAGAAGTCGGGCAGACGAGGAACAAAACTGATGCACTCCCACAGACAGCTTTAATAGGGATCCCCCCCCCCCCCCGCCACCCAGTTTATAATACAATCTTGTTTGATTTAATCATAGTGCCTTTTGTTCTCGCAGTCCTCAGATCAACATTCAACACTAGTTTTTGTGATGTCTGTCAACAATACTGGGCACAAGTTAACGTGACTTCTTTCTTTATGATTCTACAGCCTCTCAAACTAAACTGAAATATGTTGGTGATAAAAGTAACTGTAACTTGTGGCTCAAACTATGTGTTTAATAAATGACCTGTCCCTTCTGTGAATACTTTGTCCTCAGGAAAAGAGATCAAATTTGACGGCCTGAGTCTCAGCACCTGTCACAGCATCATCAACCTGATGGACGTATCCTTCCTGTTATTTCAGTAGACGGACTCATTTCAGGCACGTTGACAGAACCGGCAGGAACTTCTCTGACCTCGAGTCAGAGCTGATGGGGCTCGATGGCTGAGGGGTCTCAAACCTGTGAAGTGATGAACTCATGGGAAGAGGGAAAGGTTTCCCATTTTATGTCATCAATTACATAACAGCAAGACGTTTAAACTGTCTACTTTTAGAACTTGTGTGAAAATCTGATGTTTTAGATCATATTTATTCAGAAATATAGAAAATTCTAAAGGCTTCATAAACTTCCAAGCACCACTGTACATGTTATACCCATTGTTATATTGTGTTTGTGGTGTTGTGTAGCTACTTATAGACGCAAACAAATTAGACAAAAACATGGTACACTTAATGTTATATATATTTTGTTGCACAACATTTTGAGGCAATCTGTACAGTCAAGTGATGTCTGTAACACTTTGACACTTCTGTACCTGTCCTCAGGTGATTTTGTCCACTCCTCATGTGCAAACTGCTCCTGCTGTTTCAGGTTTGAAGGGTTTCTTTTCCAGACTTCATGTTTCAGCTCCTTCCACAGACATTTAACAGGACTTAGATCAGGGATCAGAAGGCCACTTCAGAATAGTCCAATATTAGATTCTGAACCATTTCTGTGTGGTTTCAGATGTGTATTTTGGACCATTATCCTATTGGTTGACCTATGAGCTGCAAGTGAGACCAAGCTTTCTGACACCAAGTAGCACATTTCAAGCCAAAATACCTTGATGGTCTTGAGGTTTCATAGTACCATGTACAGATTCAGGACACCCTGTGTCAGATACAACACCATGATTGTGTGCAAGGGAATAAATCCCTACATCGCAGGGTCCAAAAAATAAAACCTGACATGACCCTGCTGGCTTCAATGCTCAACAACAAGTCAAGGCAGGGACACTTGGTCTAGTGCAGGGGTGCCCAATATGTCGATCATGATCTACTGGTCAATCATGATCTACTGGTCAATCACAAAGGTATTATGGGGAGATTGCATGGCATTAAAAAAAAATAGACATCAACCCATCATCCATCCTCATTATGAAACTTGTCACTTGATTGGCATACAGGGCAGCCAGTCTGAGACCTGAACTTTTCTGACACATGAGCCACCACGCATGTGCTAACAACCACACCAAAAACTAGAAAGCTACCGAGTTGCCTAGCTAGCCTCCAGTTTATTTCTTCGTGCATAAAATGAGTTGGGAGCTGGACCAGGTAAGAAGCAGAAAACCTAATATTTCCATACAGAATGGGAGGAGGACTTTTTTCACGATGTCAAATTTGAACTGCGTTTGCCTCATCTGCCAGTCTACCATTACTATTTCCAAGAAAGGAAATGTGGAGAGGCATTTTGACCGCATTATTCGGCTCCACTTATTTATGCGAGTCAGCCTTTTCCCATATGAAGATTATTAAGTCCAAATACCATTCCACCATGACTGATGATCGTTTAGAAATGTGGTTGAGGCTAGCTATCAGCAGCTACTGTCTGGACTATGCATCTCTGGCCAATTCCATTCAGTGCAAGTCATCAGAATAAGATACTGTCAAAAAATGTACAGAGTTGTATTGTGCAATATAGGTTCATGCAAAAATGTCCATGCTCAATAATCCAGGTATACAATCCAACAATTTTCAGTCAGCTCATCTGGACAGTTTTTTTTGTTGTTTTTTTGCTGAAACGTTTCACCTTCCATCCGGAAGGCTTCATCAGTCAAGGAAACACACAACACAAAACTGATTCTTCCTCCAAACAGCTTACTCCAAAGTGGAACAAACCAGTTATGTTGGTGCTAAGATGGTCTCTTTGGCACACCCCCTCCTCTGTAGCCGGCCCTCTTTCTTGTCGACAGTCATGTCAAACTGGTTCAAAAGCAAAAAAAGATTGTTGGCTTATATAATGGATTATTGAGCATGGACGTTTTTGGATTTGAACCAGTTTGACATGACTGTCGACGAGGAAGAGGGCTGGCTCCAGAGGAGAGGGCATGCCAAAGACACCATCTTAGCACCAACATAACTGGTTTGTTCCACTTTGGAGTAAGCTGTTTGGGGGAAGAATCAGTTTTGTGTTGTGTGTTTCCTTGACTGATGAAGCCTTCCGGATGGAAGGTGAAACGTTTCAGCAAAAAAAAAAGAAACTGTGCTGATGACCTGACTGAAAGTTGTTGGATAGATTCATGCAGTTACACAACATACAACATCAACATATTTTGTACAAAAAAATACTTAATATGTGTAGGTAGATCATTTTGACTTGGTCATTTTATAAGTAGCTCACATGCTGAATAAGTGTGGGCACCCCTAGTGTTATAAAAATATAAATTATTCATCACCATCTGTCTTTAAACAAATCAAATTTTAACTGATTTGTTGCAGAGGTTTCACTAAATCTGCTCTCACCAAATCAAATGTTACGCAGAAACTTTTTGTTGTAGAATTTTTACAGTAACATCAGTTTGCTGCAGGTGATGTTGATGTGTGAGTTTGTTCATGTCTTTAGGATTTCAGGCTCTTATATCAACAAGAAAAACTTGGAAAAAGATGGCACCGTGACTCTTTTGCTGTGTTTACTCATGTATGAGATAAAAAGATACATTGGTTTTGAAATACAAAGTTTTTCTTCTCCAAGGTGTACATATTTTTTACAGTTTTTCTTAACACAGTAAACCAGGTGGACAACACTGGGAAGCTGGAGTTTCAAGAGTTTAAGGTGTTCTGGGAGAAGATGAAGAAGTGGATTGTGGGTATTGTTTGATGTGGTTAGGTTGTGAATTAATGGTAGTGGTGAAAGTTTGGGGAGTACAGACCTGCAGCATATCCTCCAGGATAATTAAAACAAACTCCTTGTTTCAGATGCTCTTCCTGGCTTTTGACACGGATCGATCAGGGAAGATGTCGTCATACGAGCTGCGCAACGCTCTCAAAGCCACAGGTCAGTAAAGTGACGCTCGCTCCAGCCCATCCTGTTGCCTCATTCATTTTTGAACCCAGTGGAACGTTCACTGGCAGACATTTTACATTTGATAACATTTATGTTTTTATTTTCTTATATCTGGACATTGATTTGGTATTTTTATTTTTGTATGTTTCTCAAAAGCAATGCTTTGATTCTGACAAAAGGAATAATTTCATTACTGTTTGTTATCCTTGAACATCTGTTCAAGGATTAAAATTGGGTTAAAAATGGGTTAAAATTAAATCTCAGGAAGTCCAACATTTTACTGACCACATCAACTCTGTGGATAAATACATCAAGTTCACACGAGAAGATGTAAAAAATGGCAAGTTGGCTTTCTTGGACCGTGAGGTCTCAGTCTCTGATAGAGGACATTTGCAAACCGAGGTGTACCGCAAACCCACCCACACAGACCAGTATTTGCAGTTTGACTCCCATCACCCTTTGGAGCACAAGTTAGGAGTCATCAGGACTCTGTA